>NC_134319.1:8343309-8664118 GCF_964195595.1 Calonectris borealis
TGTTCTCAAACAAGTAGATTTCCTCATATAATACTTAAAAATATCTTGGCATAAACTAATGTTGCACCACGTGCCAGGTTTTCTTCTAGTTACTCTCACTCAACTCCAATTAGGTTTTCCTGACTTTTCAATAGTAGAAAGGAAAATCAAGGCACTTATTTGCCCTTCAAATTATTGCAAAATTGTAGGTTACTGAAAATCGATTTGCTATATATGTCAAAAAAATGAGATAATGGATAGAGAGAAATGCTGAAGAATTACCAAAAACATTTCTGATAAAGTATTTAAGATGTAATTTTTTTACTGCATAATTTTAAGTCTCCATTTACAGAGTGATTTCTGTGCAAAAGCAGTTACGTACCAGGGCTTGCATTCAAAGATCTTACGGGCACAAAGGAATAATACTTATGTTAGATGTACAAACTGATTCACACTATTAGTAAAGACTTAAATTATTAATGGTAAGAAAAAGGTAAGTCCTAGCTCTTCTTTCCAAACACTGTCCTCTCTCCTGCATGTCTGAAGCTCAAATCCACTACTAAGAGTACAGTGTGCATGCACTGGGACATTTATTGTCAGTGACTGTTTTTAATATTAAGTAGCTGATGACCCCATGTCAGTCAGCACATTACATAAGAGTAACATTATTTATCTGAAGAATAGATTTCAACATGCCATTTGCTGTTTTTTTTCTATCCACAACACTAAGATTTAGATTTTTAATTCAATACCTGTATCACAATATGAACATTTTTGAAATGGATACTCTAGTTTCCTGGGCACACAGTTAACTTTCATTATGTTTTAATTACTGATAGTAACTTTTTTAAACACAAGAAAGTATTGGGCTGTAATTCATTTCTACAAAGACGTTAAAGGAGGCTGTAAGTCTGTCTAACTCATCAAGGGCTTATTTGAATACGGGCAAAATAAATGTGGAAAATCCAATAGTGACTTAACCCCAACATTAATTTTTTTAAAATAAAATATACTCTTATCCCTTGAAGATTAGAATTACACCTCTATACATGCCACTTAAAATTAGCAACATCTCTATGCTTTTGTAGACCTTCTCTGACCCAGTTTTGGCAGCTACTACTGGTCTTGAAATATTACAGTGCAAACGTCATGTGTGATGACATTCACATGCTACTGGTAGGAAGAGGCATTTTATTTTGGTAGGTTTTTTCTTTTTTTTTTTTTTTGGCAACAACTTGCCAGACTCCCAATACTGCAACACCATGTTCTAACAGTATCTTTGAAAAAGAGTAAATTGCAGTTACTGTTGATAGACATTGATAATTTAGCCACCAATAATTTGAATATTCTATCTTTATAGCACTGAAAAAATACTATCTGTGACAGAATTTAAAGACTGCAATTTTGTAACTTAAAGGCAACCCATATTTCAAATTCTGGATGTATTTCATCAGACTGCTGCTTTTAAAAATGACTTCTTGGTGTACTACTTTTCTCAGTATGGTAATATATCAGCAAAGTACGAGGTATTTTAGTTTGACAGATTTCACAAAGAAATGCCTTGCTGCTAGGGAAGACAGCATAAGCTTTGCCAGTGTTTTGCAAAACACTGCTTACCAAAAGGCTCGGTATAACCCCTTCTACAAAATATCAGTGGCAAATAGCCATTATAGCAATTTCTGTATTACAGATAATGTTTCAGAAATACTTCTCTGTCATGTCTTCATATATTTTTTTAGAATTAATTCAATTAATTTCAATTTATTCCTGCTGAAATATTAGCTCCAACAATAATGTAAAGAATACCTGTATGTATAAACACAACTATTACAATGCTTGAACAAGCTAGAGTAACTGACATTAATCTTCAGTCATTACAGTAAATATGTGACATCCATCTACCATTACAAAGCACAGTTAATGAATCATTTAGAAAACTACCCACAGACTGATTAAGACAGTCTTATCTTCCTATTGCATGCATAAGCAATAGCCAATGGCTCAATAAATGTAAATATACATGCTTTATATTTACAAAATTTGTTCTCAGCAGTCTAAAAGAAGGTCTGCATGTTGAACTGAAAAACCGTCACATATGTACACTGAAAGGAGCTTGTATTCAGCAAATAATTAGCACCCATTCTTCTCTGAATTACATATACTCCACTGCCCATATTCCACAATAAACAGAAATTTATTTGATATGTATGGAAAAAAAACAGTAACAACTAAGAATCTTAAGAATAAGTGTTATTTATAGGCACTAAAGAGAAGTGTTTTTAAACACACCACAAGAGATCTTTTCCTAAAATCAGAATCTGAAAAAAATTCTAAAACTGGAGAATTTGTGCAGACATATCCATTTTGAGGACTCAGAAGTCAAAGAAGTTGTCTATGAATAATGAACTGTTCACAGCACCTAAATGCCAAGGAAAATGATCATGGTAAATTACACCTCATGAAGAATTCATGAGGTCTAATTTTATATTATTTCTAAGTGTTCATTAATGAACAAACTCAGAACATTCTCCCATAAAAAAGAATTTAGTTAAATAATGCAAAGCTCTTACTTTATCTAAAAAAGCTCTTTAATTAGCATTGCAAGTTGTTTGCTTTTACAAGTGAAAACAAATGGTGCCATGGCAGAGGTCCCACAGCCATCTCCTGAACAACGATGACAAAAGGAGAAACAAACAAAACCTCTCAAAGAAAATAAATGGAGATTCACAAAGGTTTTTCCTTCTATAATGAGAAACAGGCTTTAACTCCCAGCATATCCGCTCTTCTGAATGGAAGTCAGCACAGCACAAGTCTGTCCCACCAGAACTTTTCTGCAGGTGAGAAAACCCCAGCTTACAGGAGCTGTCTGACTGATCCACCCACAGCGAATAGCCATGCCGAAGCCAGAAGGGCAGACCATAGGTATGGAGTGGAACACACAAATACAGCCAAGACCAGGTCCCTCAGCCCTGGACCAGCACCTGCATGCCCCCATCCTGCCTTCAGCTGCAGCCATTGCTGCTCACTTCTGGGGGATTAAGCACATCTCTACATTTTTGCAGAATGAGGCACCGGATCATAAAAATCGTTGGGACAGATCACGTCTTCTTCCCACGGGAGTGTTAAAAAAACAAAGCAGTGATTTTAAGTATTCATGGGTTCAAAACCATAGCTCCAGCCAGAGCAAGGAGTAGGTGCACCTGAACCTCACGTACACGTTATGTGGGCTTCTTTCTAAGTGACCTTAGGAGAGGCAAACGATGCTCTGCGTGCAGCTCCAGAACAGATTTTCTTCTTTGTAACAGAACTGTCAAATTTCACTGTCAATTACATTTTTATTAAAGCTTATGTACTGCACAACTAGACTTTGCTATTATTTACCTAATAAATACATCACAAACATGAAATAAAAGAGGAAAATGAAGCTTTTGAGTAAATCTGCCTGGAGGCAAACCCAATACCCCAGAAACAAATCCTTATCTAACCCTCCATATTTTGACATGTTCCCCACTCATATGCACTTCTACATGCTCCATCTTTACCTTCCTTCAAATAAAAGTCATATTCAGTCTTTTAATACAGATATAGCTGAAAGTCTCAGGTCAGAAAAATAGCAGTCTCTGGCTCCCATGGCAGGGATATCAGTTGTCTTACAAAATCTTGGTTTCAGCGCGCGCTGCACTCAGGTTGAAATGGCGTTCAAACGTGTTCAGGAAGTTCACATTTATGGGTGCCACAATAATTGTACAGAGCACACAAATGATCCAGATGGAGAAGACAACATGCATTCATTTTAAGAGGCAAGCTTCAGTTCAAATAAAGGAGAAAATTGTTTTCTTTAATAGCTAAATTTATCCTGATCTAGTCCATTACAGGCTTTTGCGTGAATGTGCTAAAACAAAATATTCTGTCCCCAACCTGCAGTGAAATGAATGCAGAGTTTATTGGCAATATTACTTGTTATCACAGCAGTGCCTGAAGGAGATAACTGATACCAGCACCAAGTTGGGCTAGATGCTGTACAAATGGGTAGTAAGGGCAGGGACTGCTGCTGTACCAACACAGTGACAAAAAATAGAAAGATAAAACCTGTGACTTTTATTCCAAGTTTTACAGAAGGGAAAAATCAAACCAGAAGAAACTGCTGAAGTTACACAGCCAGCTGTGACAGGTCCACAGCACACCACCATATCCTCAAACCTGGCCCAGTGATAAGGTCACCACTCCTAACAACTTTTTCAAAAAGCAAAACAGCATAATGATGGACCAAATTGCATTTTTTTTTGGAGAGTTTCAGATAAATACGTCGTCTGTTCCAGTGAAGTATGGACTCGACAGTTTTGCCTTTGATTTCAAGGACAAAAGGGATGAGCGGGGAAAAAAAGGAGACACCAAAACAAGTCACAACCATTTCAACATCAATAACTACTAAGGTATCAGTGGAGGAAACCACTCAGAACTACACGTCCAATAACCACACACAAGATAGGAGCAAAGGCATCATATCACACACTTCACATGGTCTCTTACTCTTCCTGCAGGTACTCTGCGGACAGGAAGTTCGAGGAGGAGAACTACAATTAGCATACATACAGCTCAGCACTCCCCAAAGCCCAGAGGAAACACCCAGGACCGGGGAGTAGATGCATGGACAAGCACTCCATGCACAGCAATTTCTGGGAAGCACGATGTAAGTGCTACGCTGCACATCTGTAAGGACAAAAACATTCTTCCAGAAGCAGAATATAGTTATAGCTCTATCATATGTAGAACCTCAACTCACAGTATTTGAGGTTCTTTATGAACTTCTACTGGGCTTCATTTTCAATCGCTTTTTCTGGCTTCTTCACCTCTTGCGAAGACTACAGAGAAGCTATGCATGTTTGAAACTTCAGAGGTGTTTGGCTCTATCCTTCAGTGTTCTCCGAATATCTTATGAAAGTCTACCACAAACGTGCTCAACAGCACTAATGAAACGGTAAGTGAGGAAAACTAGTATAATAGGTGATAGTCACAGAAGTTTCCTACTAGCCCTGTATCAGGATCATCCTTTTTGCTAAGTCAAACTGACTTCTGGAAAGCCAGCCAGCTATCCACTTCTTTATTTAGACTGGTTTCACCAGAATTTGCTTGTAATAATTTCTACCATTAAACATAATTTACATATGAAGATATGGGAGAACACAGCCTTGATTTCACAGCATTCAAACGCCACTCTGGAACACAGCTTTGGAGAAAGCCATTGTGGAAAACACCCAGAGAGGAACATGGATGCGTCCCCAGTCTATTAGATGGGTTAGCTCAGGTTAGAACCCCCTACAACCCCTTGTGTCCCACATGCCACGGACCGTAAGAAAGGCCAGTGGCAGGGAGGTGTCCTACTTCTGCCCTGGGACACAGCCATCAGTGGCTCCTGCCCACCTGTGTCCCCGGGGGGTCACCAGCCACCTCCGCTCAAAGGACCGCACTGTTTTTAAACCGGAACAAAGGCAACGCGGTCGGGCTCTGCCTTCTGGAGGAACATCTATTTCCTCTCTAATCACCCTTCTACTTCTGCCAAATTCATACCAGGCAACTCTGTACCTAAAATTTTACAAGGGCTTTATTTTATTTATTTCATCATTCTGGATTGCTCCTTATTCCCTCCTGGCTTTTCATTTGGATCTACTACTTGTTCTTTCAAGATGCATATGAAGGCTAAAGGAGTCTGAAAAAGCAAACAATCTCAACAAGATGAGATCTTGCTTTGATTGATGCTCCAAGCCAAAATTTGATGAAAACATCCTCCTTCTCCATGGATTGCATTTTATTAGGCAGATACCACAAAGGCAAGAGGTCTCCCAGTGACTGCCTTGTCCCTCTTGAAAAAGAGACGGTGACTAACAAAAACCATATTTAAAATCTGTGCTAGCAGGGTGATAAAAAAAAGAAGAAACACCACTGAAAACATTAAGTATATGAGGCAAACCCTGAAAGATTGGAGAGGGTTTCTCAAAAGCCTGGATACTAGGCAATAATAATAATCCTACAGGAGCATGGTAGAGATCAACATCTAAGACAGATCCTCAGTCTGAAGGACATAGAGCCTAAAAATACACTGAAATGAAAGCAGAGGAAATTGAGAAATCTTTTTATATTTTTGGTTACTTTCTGAATTTTATTTTTAGCTCAGAGTTTTGTTCCCTTAATCACTACCTACTTGTTTAGTTTACTGACTGTGTTACTGAGTTATATATTACTAATCTGTAACTGAATTATATTACTGACTTGGGAATATGTATGTTGCACTGTGTACTGACGCACGGATTCCCACGGGTACGTACATGTTCATGTAAGAAGCAGACAGCTGCAAGTCTTCAGCTGCTGTAGACCTGTCACAATTCCACTTTATGTTCTTCCCTTTAAGAAAATAATCTAGAATCATTTGCAACCTGAGAGTTTAGACAGTGAAAGCTGTATTACAAGCCACACTGAAACCTAAAACACATCTACGTACCAGAAGGCAAAGCAAAGCAAGGACAGAGCAGGCTCTCCATGAAGCCTAGGAACATCCAACCCCCCCCCCCCCCCCCCCCCCGTTATTTCTACTGAAGTTCTAGAAACAAAAGCTACAATTTTCAGAAGCCCTTAAGCAATTTAAGATTCATCAACGTTCACTGCAGTAGGATTTCAGCTCCTAAGCCATAAGCTCTGAAAATGTTGCCCATACATTTTTCATGCAAAGACAGGCTTGTATTAGGCAGGAACGGATGGCTTAGCAAAACGCACACCACAACCAAGATGTTTTAAGGCTCTGTCCTCAACAGGACCTTAATGAAGACACACTGGTAAATGCAATTAGGAAACACTAATCAACATGTGTACATCTCAACTGCTGGCAACAACATCTCTATGGATACTGCTGCTGGCAGGTCAGAGAGAGATAGACCCTAAAATAGGACTTAACATCACAGTTTCCATCTCTATCATTAGAAACGTTAGCTTACTGCAAAGTAACAGCATATTTCTCTTAAAACTGAACTGGGTAAACAATAAAGAAGAAATTTACATCTTTTCTACAATTCACCTGTAAGTCTACAGCTCTGTACCACACTAATATTGCTTACGGAAATAATCTTTCCATGAAATATAGGCATTCTTGCTTCTGTAACATACCTACGGTAGACAAAGTTACAATGAATTACTCCAAAGTAATATGGCCATCACCATCTTAAAGGTCATGAACAGATAATACAAGTTGAAGACTTGAGAAATCTCTGATGGAAAAATGATCAGAAATGACTTACTAGTATGCAGAGGCAGCTGTTTACTCTGATGGTCTCACAAAAGAAATACCTACACAATGGCTTGAATGAGAGTAAGTTTTAGTGTACTGTATGGGATAAATATCTCCATAATGCTTACTTCAATTCAAACGATCTCATGCATAAAAGCATCTATGCTAAGCTTAAAGACCCATTACCGTAGATTAATAATATATTATTCATCAATAAAGGACAAAATATCAAGTACACATGCATGTATCTGTCACAGGTCAGGCTAACAGATCCTAATGGTTTATCCCGGATTTAAACTCTATTAATCTCTGTACTAAGGAAGGGAAACATGCCTCAGGCCAAATCAAACACCCTCCTTACTCCAATTATTAAGATGCCTCCTAAAATTTCCAAATGAAATCATATTCAAATTCACCAAATTCTTATTCAAATAAACAAACATACCCTGAACATGAAGAAACTAAAACAATCTTTCAAAACCCCTCTTAAAAAAAAATGAGCAGACCTCATGGATAACATACGCCTGGTTAAAACACAATTCTGCTAATGCACCCAAGAGGAGCCCTGCCGACCTCGGCCCCTGCTCAGATACAGGGCTTGTGGACAGGGTGGGACCCAGGCCACCCCGGCTGTCCTGACTCAAAACCCATACGTTACATTTTGCTTAGATGTCAACAGGCAACCGGAAAAATGGGAGCATTAGTAGAGATTACTAGGCAGAAATGTCCTAACAGCCTAAACACACAAGAACAGCTTACTTGAGTATTAATAAAGTCAAAATAACCAAGTTACTCTCCCTTCTGTTGGCTAGCTTTCTCTTACAATATCAGCAGTCATAGGTAGACTCTTTAAACGTAGAGCTGGATCCACTCCATCCGTGTGTTTCACCTCAAAGGAGGAGAACGTGGTGACAGAAGTGACATTGTGTCATTATTAAAACTAATATATCACCTAAGCACCCCTGACCGCTGAGGCATTCAGCCTAGGTGTCCTGGTCCAGCCTGGTGTCGAAATGCTGGAGGAGAACATGGCTCCTGCAGCGGCCGCAATGGCTACCTATGGCTGCAAGGCTTCTTGATAATCAGAAAGATCATCACGCAAATAACATTCCTTTTTGCATAAGCAAAGACTAACGATGGAAATTAAACTCAACAATTTCTACCCCAGTGAGCATCTACATTTGTGAACGCTTTTTTCAGTAGTTGGGTAGTGACAAGCACAGACAATAAGAAAAGGATTCTAAAAATATACTACTCTTTTTCCCCCGGATTAGTGTGTCTACAGTTAAATATAAACTGTGCTCTATAAATTATCAAACACAATGTCAAATTCTGAAGTGCACTCTGGAATCTCTCACAGAGCACACGAAATACAGAATGGTAATTTTGTCCTGGCCCAGTTAGTCTAAAGAACAATATGCTACTGTGCTAGATCATGGAGTTAGTTCCCACCAACAATCACACTAAAAATGGCCACAGCCACCACCGAAGTTGCGCACTGAATTTTTCAGGACCCTCTGCATCAAGCAAAGAGATTAATTCCCTGAACAGCTGCTCTCACAGGAAGGGAATCGACAGCAACATTGCCACAGTATAGCTGGCACATGCATATTAGGAAGAACTTCCAGCATTCACGCTTTCTGCTAAAAATCAACTTCCCCCTACTCATCTACTGCCAGTAACTTCATTTGGAACAAAGATATACAGGGAATGGTATTAGAACTATTTTTATTTAAGGAGCATTTGTTTATAGGCATTATTACTTCTATGGTGTCGTGACTGTGTCTTCTGCTCTACAGAAATAACAGGATGAGCCTTAGCCCACAAGTTCTGCACATAGTAAAGCAAAAAGTCACTGACCACCATTTGAAGATCAAGGATGACCAGTAGATGATGAATACAAGTACAGCAATTAACAGTCACATTTATAAACCCTTCAATCAAGGAAAAAACCAAATACTCCCAAGTATCTCTGATCCCAAACGCAGAATGCGTTAACACTTCACCAGTGTAGTGAATTAAACATGGGTTATTTCATGCTGTCGAGTTGTGAATTTTATATTATCTAGCATCAAACTGCTGATGGCTCTGGGAGTCTACATGGCAGCTTAGAAGGACTGAGAAAAGGCACTGCCTCCTCCCCAGATTAGCATCCAGCTCAGTAAAAAGGCTCGTCAGTATTTTGCCCGTGTGGTTTACGATGACCCTCTCAAACCAGAACTACTATACACAGATTGACTCCCGCACACCTTTAGCACATCATAGACATCACGAGTTTAAATTATTCCACACATTAAACAAAAACATCCCCAATGCAAAATCTTCTGAGGAAGTTTAGTCTAGCAATAATAATTCTCCAAGTCACAAATACCAGTTTTGCTTTTAACAGCAATAGAGAAACGTGGACTTCTGGCAACTGTCCTGATCTGTACCGGGAGAGAGAAGGGGACAGGGTCGGTGCCTGGAATTCCATGTCCTCGCTGGGCAATAACATTACAAGAGGAGTCAGATCTACCTTAAATTATAAATCGAGAGAATTGTTGTCTTTGCTAGTTTTCCAGTATGCAATGATGAAAAATTAGTAAGCGAAGGAAAAAATAGGAAGGACAAGCTTCCTTCATCCCTCACATCCCTACGAAAGCTTTTCAACAGCCCTCAACCTGGGAGTAAATACTTCCCAGTGCTCGGAAGAACAATCTGCTACTCCAAACGAGCACGCGTGCCATTGTAGGCCAACACACAGGGCCCAAGCGCAGTGGGGTTACCTGCTCCAGCAGCGATCTTTTGGTCTCTACATGGAGGGTCGGATGGGACGTTCTCACCAACTGTCCCCCAGGAAGCAAAAACCAGAGGGAGCCGTTTGGTTTTCCTTCCACGGCTCGGTGACCGCACCCGGGTACGCAGCGGAGTGGCTGGATCCAAAGGACTTACGCTACTGGAAAGGCTCCAGTGGCATCGCTGCCTTCTGCCAACACCGAAAATCACTTACGTGGACAGAGACGCATTACGCGTGGAACCTTCTCGAAGCATTGCGAATGAGAGAATCACCTCCCATAGTCACTTGCGTCTGTTTTGAAACAAACATACATTATCATATCGCCTTTACCTCCAAGAGTTCCGAATGCTCAAAAGCCATCAATACACTACCACCCCGATTCTGAAAAATACTGGTGCACGGCTCCAGACTGGGAAAAATACCAACCGTAATGTGTAAGAGCTTTTATAGCAATAAAAAAGTTTAATATTAAAAGAATAAAATAAATGAAACTAAGTTGTTTTTTTTTTCCAGAATTCAAGGACATATAATTTCCCATCACAACAGCATCGCTGACGCAACTGCGTATGCCTTAGCAACAAAGGCGTACTACAGAATTTTATTTACATCATGAATCTAAATATTGTCAAAGCCAGGCTAGTATTTTACTATGCAACTAAACCATTTCCAGAGAGGACACACAAAGGTTTAGCTATCCTTTTTTTTAATTAATTTTTTTCTTAATATTCTGTCTTTTTGTCCCATTTAATTAACGATTCTTAACTGGTGCACAGCATTTCTTGACTTTTACAAATTTTCTTCTTCACCGAGGTGAAAGTCCTCACGTAAGACACAGTCAAGGGTAGAACAATAGGTAAGACAGACTCTCAGCTTCCTCTCTACTTTTTGGGGCCCTAAAGAAGTGATAATGCATTAGGAGCTCCAAAACAGTTAGGGAAAAAAGATTATAGTGACAGAAAATAAAGATCAACTTAACACTGGTTCTACTGAGCTAGTTCTTAATTAACTTATGCAAGCAATGTAAATGCTGGAAATAAGACAATGTTAGGTAGTTGCAAAAACTGCATTCTTAGTATAATCTCATCTGAAAGTATTTAATTTCTAACACTGATACTCCAATGCTATTGCAAACTCTTTCTGAATACTTAAATAAGTAAACAACAAACAAAAGGTCTCATCTTCAGTGCCCCAAGCTATCATCCAAAACTGGTTATAATTAAAGGTGTGAACAACAGAGTAACAAACCTGCAAAGTCAAGGTTCTGAGAAATTAATGGGCATCACACCACTGCACCAGTTCAAATTTATCACTCATTATCTCCCCGACTAGCACAGTGCTGTTTCACATATTTGTGCCTCCTCTTTCCTCCAAGCCTTTCCTGCCTTTTCTAGATGGCTAATTTTAGACAATTACTGCCTCTGACACATTGAGACCTTTTCTCCCTCCTTTCTTCTTCTTGCTGTAAAGCTAGTGACCTACAAAAGCCCCCTGCACCTAAAATATTCCAGTATTTTAGAAGGTAAAGATTGATCATTTGAGGGGAAAAAGCAAGCAAGCAAGCAGTCTTTGAGTATCTGTTTCTCCCAACATCCTCTCCTTACATTATCTCAAACGGTTAAATGTACTCAAATGCAAAGGGTAAGGCAAGGTACAGGTCCCCATGAAACACTATTTTTATTAGGATTAAAGCTATTGTACTTGTTGAATTGAAACATTACCCTCCTCTTCGCAAAATTCTTTAAGAAATGAAAAATGTGCCTTGTCTTTAAAGTTACTTGGAAGTCCTACACTGCTGGTAACTGGACATTTACACAAATACTTGTGAAGTATTACATTACACAAATGCCCTTTCCCTTCTCATACAAATCTCAGTATTTTCCTTAATATCCATTCAAATGAGAAGGGACAATACACATGCATGAACACACGCACAAAAATACACGCATACCCATCTCTTCCTCCATCGTATTCGGAAAGAAAAAGAGAAAGAGCAAGAGAGGGAGAGGAGTGCAATGGGGGAGGGGTGACTTTCCATCAGATTAGCAAATTTTGCAAAATCTGGCCTATCCTTTACAGAGGTACCGTGCTTTTTAACATCGCCTCACTTGCAAACAGACTGTTTGCGCCCACTTCTCCCCAAAAACCCCAATGACATTGAAAAAAATACTGCATTGCAGTATTTGCCAGTGCATCGGACTGTATCAGTCAGCTGTCCCACAGACAAACAAATGTACGTTTTGATGTGTCCAGGCATGTAAATGAGTTGTCTAGTGGACACAGATTGCCAAAACAGACAAGTGGATTTATCAAGTTATCTGCATCTCTCTCCCTCTCGCTATAATATTCTCTGCCACTGCCCATTTCTTGCCTGGGGCGTCTGCTTAAATTATTTCGAAAGTGCAAGTTCCCGAAGAAAACAAAAAATCCCCCTGCCAGAATATGGGACACAATCATACTTTATTTCTTTTGAAAAACCTCAGGGTGTGGAGTGGCTCTAGGTTATATACCAACAGTACGACAATTACACACAGAAAATAACCTGCATTTAATTAGTACACTCCCAGCATACCAAGTAGGAAGGCTGAGGAAAAAAATTCACTGTAACCTAGAAGATACTTTAAAAAAAAAATTAATACATTACATATACATAAGATTAACGCAACTGGATTTTCTTTCAATAGAGTCACAATATTTAACAGGACCAAATAACGATGATGAAGACTATTCCAAACCCATTCAAACGGGATTTTTAAGTATACCCCTTCTAGCTCATTGTAACCATCCTTTGTCACAACAGCTCAGGCTCACTTTGAGAGAGCTCAAAAAGGTAAAATGAATAAAGAGGAAGAAAGCAAAGGAGGCAACCAAGCCAGTCAACAGTGGAGAGGCATCCCTGTATCTAACATGGGAACTTGATTAGTAGAGTACACAGGGATAGGGTTTTAAACTGATGGCTGGTATTCACCTTGCATCAATACCCCATTGTAAAATTTCATCCTTTCTGACTAGTAGTTCACCAAGACAACAATTTTTTTTTACAAAAACTGTTATGTCTAAAGACAACTATATTTTCTCCATCTTTTTGTCTGAACAGAAAGAGGTTTTAACATTTTAATCTTTCTTTATTATCTGTAGCAGTCTGAATTAAATTTCACTAACTTAATAGCTATTTTTCTATATGAGGATCTACAATGCAATCTTTTATATGCAAAAAGAAAATGTCACTATGTACATGCAGGCTGTATTCATTAATATAATCTTAAAACAAAGAAAAGAGGAAGATCGGGGCAGGAACACGTGCGCCATAAAACAAGGATTACATTATTTTTAAATCTTTGTAGAAACACCAAATTGAACAGAAAATGAAAATGTAACTACTAGCTGATGACTCTTAAAACAAACAATGCAGCTGTGTATAATAAAAGGCACCCTTATTTATTGTCATGACTAAGTTAACAGATTTAGAACACAGTATCTCTGTTTTGGACAGAAGAAAAATTATTTTACTCTCACGTACAACTACAATGCATGTCAGAATACATCTCTGCACAAGCACAGACTGTAAAATACAGAATTTTACACACGCGCCCCCCCCCCCCCCAGATTCCCTCCCTCCCCACATTGTAAAGCAGTGCAGTTTTCAGAGGGCCATTCAATTACTTCTTCACAGAAAGGATTGCAGCAGAAGCAATACTTAAAACAAAGCAAATTAAAAGGGGGATTTAATTTCTTTTTATTCGCATTTAAACTAAGCACTGCCATTCCTGCTTGGATTTGCATTCAAAGTAATCCTGCACCAGAGAAAGGAAGAAAGTAACAATATGTGAAAATCTGAAGACAGAAAGAAAGGCGTGTTCTATATTCTTGCTTTGCTTCTCTTGTGCCTCCTGATGTGTGATAGATGAGCATTTTCTGGGCAACCACATTTTTATATCTTTTACGCTACCGTCTATCACTTACTAGTCTACTACGCTTTTTTAACACTTCTAGCACCAATAGCCTTGTTTAAAGATGCACTTCTGCTATTTCCCATTATTGTTTGCCACTACAATAAGAGACCATCACAATTCGCACAATATTCAGCTGCAGTTTAAAAAGTAAAGTTGCCACAAGGAGCCTGACATTGGAATTGGATATTGCTCCAGCAGATATATAACAGACTGTGGCTAAAGGTGGGGCTGGAGATGAAGAGAAGAATAATCTCATTATTTTCGTAAATTCCGCTCAGCACATAAACCCTAGGATATGGTGAACTCCCTTGAACTGATTATTCTGCCATATAACCATCTGATTTTGTAAAAATACCAATATCACTTAACACAAAATCACTGCTTAGGGTAAATTCATTCTACCTACTGTTCTCATAGGGACATTTGCTGGAAAATTCTAAGAAATGATTTGCAGAAGCTATCAGCTGTGGGAGTTCACTATTATACCTCTGTCAACTTCATTCAATATAATTTACATTTTTTTTTATACTGCCTCGCAGGATTCCTTGCAATTTTTTGCACGTACAATTTCACAGCAGGGAGGGGGAAGGAGGGAAAAAAAAAAAAAAAAGAAAGATAACCCTCTTTTGCAGAAGAGAAAGAACAGATGCTTAAAACCAGATTTCTAGAAATCACTGTAAGCCTGAGCCAGAAATGTAATTAACACCTATTTATAAAGAATAATTAAAGTTGTGACTGCCACAAAGAACAGCAGAGATAATCGAGGTAGCCCCTGGTTTTTTTTTTTTTTTTTAGATTTTTTTTTTTTTTTTACACTGTTTGCAGTATTCCCACATGATTGCCACCTGCTCCCCCACTCAGCTTCCCCTATGCTCGTTTCCCCGGCAACCTTTCATTGGCTTTTCCTCCCAGCTATCGCTTTCAGTTCGGCTGCTCAGTCTAATCTTATTTGTTTTACACCCATCAAAACAAGCAGCTAGACAAAGACAATCCTGTAAGAACGGGAAAAGACCGTCGCTTTGTTTCCCCGGTTATAATAAATATCCGCGGCAAAAGTCTGCAAAACGTTAAATTAAGGGAAAAGGGAGGGGGGGACACCCGCACCCCCCAGCATCCCGTGGGGCTGGCAGGAGGGATGGGTATTGTGCGGGTTTGGTCCCAGCCCCCACCCCGGGTGGGGGGCACAGCCCAAAGTCCCCGGCAGTTGTATTTGATCATGCCATTTTGCACAATCTGTAAGGAAAGCACAAAAGAGGGGACGAGACGAGCACGTCCGGGCTCCTTTGCCAGGAGAATATGGTCTAAAAATAGAAATACTATTTTTCACATAAATGGCTTTGACTTCTCCCGGCATTTAAAAAAGCACAAAACAACACGGCTCCCCCCCAGCCCCCACCCCGACACAAAACACACACCCTTCCATCCACCCATCCGTCCTCTACAGCACCGTCTCCATAGGAAACGCAATACCTGAATTTTAGAGGCGATTATTAGGTTTGTATTTAAGGCTGGTGCAATACAAACGGAGATTAAAAGGCATCATCGGCTGCCTGATCCGCCAGGCACATGCGGTACAATGACACCGTGACTGTCAGCAGAGACCATCCTCGCTCGACTGAAATGCAACGTTCAATGGAAACGCCGTGAAGTGCCATCACAGTTAGATACGTTAAATAGATATATAGATATATACACACACAGGCAGATACATCCCGCAGAAAAATAAACAAGGCTCTAATTTTATTTTATGACTCACGATCCGCCGCCCCGAACAAAAGAAATTCGCGAGGCGCACGAGAAGCGAGACAAAACCCCACGAGCAGGCTCTCCCCGTTCACTTACCATTTTCAAGCCATTCCACTCCATCTGTGATCACAAAGATGGACCCTTACAGCCCCTCACAGAGTCAAAAGCAAAAAGAGCGTTATGTAAAAGCTGACATTCCTTCTTACAGCGCTGCTGCCCAACGATGCAACAAAATCGACATATACTAGGCGCTGCAACACATACAAGCCTCCTCCTCTTTTTATGAGGTCATGACAGGAAACTCTTTGAAATACAATATGCAGCATTTACTGAAGCTCATATAAATCACCCTCTTTTAAAATTACCATACCTATTGCGCAGTCCACCAAAAGAAAATTACCAATCTCGAGGCTTTTTTCCCACCCCCCCACCCCCCCCAGGATTTTGCTCTGCATTTGTATCTCCAAAATGTCAATGTGGAAATTAACTCCCCCCACCACCACTTAAAAAAAAGCCTCCTCTTCCTTTTGCATTTCAGTTAGCCACATACCAGCCTTGCATTACAAATGAGCTTTTTTCTTTATTCTGAGAGAAATCGCAATTACCTTAAAATGACAAAGTACATCCTTTATTAAAGGATACGCACACATTAAATATGAAAGAGAGAGCGAGAAAGAGGGGGAGAGAGAAGGGGGGGGAAGGGAGAGATCATGTACAAACAAATCAGTAGCAGAAAACTAAATTAATGTGAAAACACAGACTGAGAATGATGCAGATTCGGGGAAAATCTGTATGTTAGCTTCTATATCTACCTCTACATAAACCCGCTACAATCAGATTTTAAATCTACTAATACCTACCATAACCATTCTTAATGGCAAATATTGGGTCTTGAAAGGCTTCAACTCTTCTACAGATTTGCTAAGGTTTCAGGGAATTATTTTTATTATTATTTTTTAAAGATCCACAAAGCACAGTGCTAGACGTTTGTGCAGCGAGAATAATAATAAATAATAATAATAATAATAATAAATAGATTATTTTTCTCGTTTGGGAGGCCGGGCACCGCGGTCCCCGTGCGGCAGCCCCCGGCGGCGGGCGGAGCGGCGCGGAGCCCTGCTGGAACTGGCTGGCGGCGTCTCCCCTTTACATCCATTTATGGGACCATCTGTCAGCGGCGGGCGGGCGCTGATTGGCCGCCGCCGCGCGGGGAGGCGTTGCGACATCAGGTGCTATTGAAATTAGCCGCTGCCAGATTGACAATGTTAATGATTCGGTGACCTCTACAACAACAGAGACCAGATTTCTGAACTGCTGCTTGTGTCTAGTAATTAAGGCCCGGTTGAAGAAACAACACGCATCCCTGTATTTTTTTTTTATTTTATTTTTTTTTTTTTTTTACCTCTTCCCACCCCACCGGCGCAGGAGCCCTCGGCCGCAGCGATGTCATACCTCGGCCATGCTTCAGTGCCTACATCTTCTTACCTCCTGCACGCCTGGCTCCCAGGTCCGGCGTATTTTAACTACCTTATCTTTTTCGACAGTTGCTTTCCGGAGAAATGCATATTTAATGATCTGCCTCTAGGCTTAAAGGCACAACAAAAGCACTTCGACGTGCATTTAAAGCTGCATTTATTTTCAGGTACTATTGATTTTAATAATCAACCCATCTCCTTCCTTCAGCCCTGTGAGGTTTTTTTTAAAATGCATATTTTTAGAAGTGGATTTGATATTGCTGCCACTTTGATGCTGTCTAAGGCAAAGCAGACACCTATTTATCAGAGCGCTCCCCCAAAACAACGCTAGTATTTCAGAATTATTTCACCACCTCGCTTCATTATTCTTCAGCTCTACAGGAAATAAAACGACAGCGAACTTTGGGTATCTGAAAGAAATTTTTTTTCCCAGCTTTAGAGAGGAACGTGCTTAACTTAACAATACACACTCATTAATCCTCCGCTCGCTGCCACTGACAAACTAACAAAACTTCACTTCCAAGCAGCAATATTTTACACTCTCCTGACCACAGCAAGTTCATTAAAAATTCTCACAAGTTAGGAAGCATATGTTTCTTTCCCTCACTTGGAGTTATTTTCCTAAAGCATGTTTTGGCCAAAGTAACAAGGCATGGCATCCTGTAATTGCAACTAACCTTGAATTTACATTCATCTCAACTAAAGCTACCGAGTATTATTACTTTATCAACATAGACAGGAATCATTTAATTTTACCACTCACACGTTCACTTCAACAGCCGAGTATGTTTTTTAAAAATTCAGTATCATTGCAAGCGTTTTTAAACATAAGAGCTAAAAACGGAGAAAGCTAGGATGGGCCATGTTACAAGCTCACTTAGCTCTTTCCGGGAGAAAAAACCTGGCTACAAACCACCAAAACCATTTTCAAAAATATGTAATCAGATAATCATTGTTCCAAAAGTTTTATTTTTTTTTTTTAAGTATAAATATGCCCCCCGAACTGCTAAGCTCTGAACTGATATTCTGTACATTTTAAATTTCTTTAAACCGTAGACATGGTCAAACACACACACAGACTAAACACACCAATAAAACATGAAATATAGTAAGCTTAAAATCTAGCTACAAACAGACCAAGCAAGGAGAAAAACTGCATTTAAAAGACATCATACAATCTATTTGTGGAATGAGCACTGAATTCAATTAAAATATGAACAATGTAAAAGGCTGCCGAGGATTTCTCTCACCATGCATCTTTTCGAACACATTTGTAGCTTGGCAAAAACTAGTAAAGATTAAACTAGCTGGTAAGATGGATTTCCTAACTCAAATATTTAAGTGACCTATTAGACCCAACACACAGGCATCAAAATGCTACAGAGCTAGTATATTACCATACATTCTCGTGCAAATATGTATCGAATATTAAAGTTAGATTTGTAATGCCTGTTTTTACTTAAGGTCTCTTCAGGGGTTAATAACACCGAAGAAGGCATCCAGAAATTATTTTTAAGTCTTTTCAACTTCAGTCTACTTTGTTACTATAAATTCGTTATGCATATCAAAAGATTCAGCCATTTTTCTGAAACAATAATTGCACGCTGCTCCTCTAAAGAATTAGCTATCTTATCCGCCTATAAATCCAGGTACTCTGCACACTGACCACTTTCCCAAAAAACACCCCACACATGCAGCCTTTCCGAGGAACACTAAAACAAACGCTCAA
The DNA here is from genome assembly GCF_964195595.1 of Calonectris borealis. NCBI lineage: Eukaryota > Metazoa > Chordata > Aves > Procellariiformes > Procellariidae > Calonectris > Calonectris borealis. The sequence goes on from NC_134319.1 coordinate 8,362,241, forward strand.
ACGTCCTCAGAGGCCTCCCTCTGTAAAGACAAAGGCAGAATCCTATTGTTGAAAAAGTCAACCTTATTCTCGTGTTTCCAATAGTACCATTTATCTTTCAGGGTAAGGGACTGACCACCGCATCACGGTTGTGACATTTGCAAAGCATCAGATTCTCTATACAGTCTCTCCAGCATCAGCCAGCAAGCCCCTGAGCAAAGCATATTTTTAATGCAATCTTCCATCCCCGCAAAAAGAAACTTGTCTTAAACAGCTAATCCAATATCAAAATGAAATCACAGGGTTCTTTCCCAGCCCCCCCCCTCCCTCTCCTTACCATAAATGAGCAGTTTCTTGACTCATTAATGACAGTTTCCCTTAAAAGAAGTGATCTCATATCACTGAGCCCCTCTCCACCACGCATACATCCCAAAGGTTGCGGGTATCTTAGCATCAGTAGCCGCTAGCAAGCTCTCTCATACAGAGCCCAGATGGACTATACCAGAAGCCAATTCAGCGTTAATAACTACCTACTCTGTGCAGTTTAGAAGCCTTACGTGGCATAATGTCCTAGGCAACAGCAGCCGATTGAAACCGCAAATAAAAGACAACCCAATTCTCCAAAAGCATCAAAAGGAAAAAAAAAATAAACTGAAGAATGATTTTTTTTTTTTAAATCTCTTACTTTCATAAGATTAAACTGAATCCTTCACAAACATGAAAAAGGAGAAAAAACAGATGCTGCCCAGAAAAAGTGACAAAATATTACCTCATTATTTAACAAAGCAGCATTAAGCGTCCTGCTGATTTCAAACATCTTGCCACAGATTTTGGTTAAGAGAAACAGAAAGAATCCTTTGCAAGCCCTCTGTCTGCAAAGGGTTCTTCAATTTTCTTGCGCACAACAGAATAGTCAATATGTTATTTCCCTAGAGTTCGCACATTAAAACATCTAGTCAGTGAGCTGAATTTTCCCCTTATCACACTGTAGACTCCTGTTATATGTACTGCTCTCTTTGCAAGATTAGCCTGCCCCAAACATGGCTGTTGTTTAAACTATTCTTTAAAGTAACAGTTCACTCCATAACCACCAGGTGGGCAGTGTACACAGATTCAAGTAACCATCTTAAAGATTTTTCTTGGAATAGCTGCTGATTGTGATATACAGCATAAATCCCCCCTACACTTATCAAACAGGAGGAAAAAAAATATTTTGCACTGTTTTATGCCCTTACCTCCCCAGAAGCAAGCCTACACACAAAAACCCTAAAATCACCTAACTTTTACCATTGATTTTTTTTTTAAAGGGACCTTAAAATTTGTACAGGAGCATTTCATTCAGCAAAAATGAACTAAATGATAAAATCCAATCAGTTTTGAGAACAAAGTGTAATTAAAGGGAAAGCACGCCCATTGACATGGTCTGTACTGCAGAAGAAACAAAATTAGCATTAAGTTCAGCACAACAGTGTTCTGTCATGGAAACACAAAATTCAGCATGTAAATAATTCACATGTGGGTACAGTCTGTTAGAAAATACGAACCATACCTTCAAGCAAATTTCAAGACAACTTGAGAAGATACTGCTATGACGTATTTTGGCTTAAATTCATTTACGAAACCGCCGTTGCACGCACCAGAGCACAAGACTGAAATACCCAGAAAGGATTCAACAGCACCCAAGTCTCTCAAGTTATCAAACTGTCCCCATTCCTACATGTCTGCAAGCTATTTAAGTATTTTTTGTTTGCGCTTTATTTAAGGTCAAATACCTCAAGGAATACTTCCATTACTATAAAAAAAAAAATGAATTCATTCAGTGCTCTACAGCAACACCCAGAGGCTTGAATGAGATTGGGATCTTTGTGTTAGGTGCTGTACAAACACATTTGAAAAGGATTTACAAACAACATTTACAAGATTGAAGCACAAAACAGGGGTGCAAGAAAGAACAATAAACAAAGAACATCACAAAATGTCTTTACCAGCTGGGATGAATTGCTGGAGAATTAAGGCATCTCTGGCAACTACCTGTGCTAAGGCAGAACCCGAAAGGTTATTTACTGAGGTTAAAGAATAAATGCATTATATGGACAAGGGCTTCTTCAGATTTATCACCTTCAAAGTACCATCACCTAATTCTTTCATTTACAGCAATCCTCGCTGAGTAAGTATATGCAGAGCAGTGATTTTCTTTGTTGGCCTTTAACTAATATTAAAGTGATGCAGTAATGACTTAACCTTCTTGAATATGTATTGAGTTTCAAGTCATCCCTTTTTATATGAGGAGAAAGGTTATTTGCATCGATTTCTGTTTGCATGAAATAAGCTTATTTTCTCATTCACCATATGCCTTGAACACTAATTAAAAGTGTCACTTTCTTCTAATGTAAAAACGTAATCATTTAGTAAATAAGTATTCTTGGCTTTTTGGTCTTTGTGATAATCTATTTAAGTACTTTTTATTTCCAGGTAACTTCAGTGCTTTGATTACCACACACTCCTCTTATTTAAAGTGAAGTGTTTTATTAATATACTTTTTTTTTTTACCCAATAAAAAGAAAAAAATCTAGAAATGCATCTTTAAGGACCCACACCCCTCTTACCCCGAGGCAAATCCATCCAATCAATATGAAACCATTCACATGCCACCATCTGCCAAGCTGTAGAGCAATGTGGCTGGAACAGACCTCTTATAAAGCAGCAGTGGTCTCATTTTCAGTCTATTAGGGAAGCACCAGAGCTCTCATGTGCAAGGACACAGAACTCCAACTCAGACCCTCTCTCACACCAATTTCTCTGTGCACTGCTGCAGAACTCCAGTAATTTTTGCTGCTTGAGTTTTCATGCTAATCATCAAAGCAAGAGGGAGGAGAAAATGATCAGTAACAGCCCTATTTCACTGCAGTACAAAATAAAGAACTCAGTTTAATTCTATCCTAATATGATTATAGCAAACCATTTAAATGCTGCTGCCTGCGAACTACAACCTGGCATTTTCCATCACCTCATTTTCCACTCTTCCAGAGGACTAAACATTTATGCCTAGAACTGTGTTATTCTTTTCCAAGATATTCCTATCATAAAGTTAATATTTAATTCCAATCAAAGAGTATTTTGTTGTTTGACAGATGGGAGGGTGCAGGGGGATGAGGAACAAAGGAGATGCATGCGAGAGTAAGCGATGGATTTGAACTACAAAATGATTTAATAGAAGACAATGGGCTGGGAAAGGACATTACACAATGCAAGCGCTAGGTTTGCCCTGTGCAGTAATTCAAGAACCTCTGCGGAAACAGTCTCCAGTTCAAGATATCCCATCAACACTATCTTTAACAACACTGAGCTCACGCATAGCCTTTTCATCAGCAGATCTCATAATAATTTAAAATATCCTCCACCACCTATACCACTGGGAAATTCACTGCATGACTAACTAAAAAAGAGCAATAGGAGGAAAAGAGAACATGAAGGGGTGCAAACCCCTTACGAATGTACACAGAAAGAAGAACAGAACTATTTTAAAACCATCCACGAAATGACAAGAAAATGTGAAAAGCTAAACATGCAATTCAGTGATGCCGAAAGTCACGAACTCAGGTGGAGAAACTAGGGCCAAATTGTTCATGGCACCTAACCCAAAGTCAGACTTCAGGAAAGAGAACAGAAACAAAAAAATCATCAGTCCAATTAGGCAGACTGCCCTTCTCTGTACACGTGTGCAGGAGATGGGATGGACCGGGGGTAGAGGGAAAAACAATGGCTAAAAAGGTTATTTACCTATACAGTAAGGTTTTTCCCACTGTTACTTGAACAGCTTACAATCAAGTGTATATATAAATAACAACATAGTTTGTTTAGCTACTGAATAGTTTAGAGAACAACCAGCAAAATAAAACACCCTACCAACTGCCCTGTGGAAATCAAGCAGGAGTGGGTGATCAAGACTGTAACATCGCACGACACTGAAATTGTTCTTCATGAAGCTGCTCTTTAAGGTTAGTGAATTCATGTATTTGAGGAAAAGAAGAGTCAAATTTTTAAGTTTTCACTACAAAATATGTAACAGTCATGATAACCGAACACTACCCACAAAAAAAGCAAAGGCTGAAAAACCTTTTGAGGAAATAGTAGGTGAGAAAGATGACTGATGTGGTTTGGACCTTTTATTAGTTTCTTTTATTTGATGATCCTCTCGGGAATGCAGGAACCTGTCCCTGCCTCTTCTTCTGCCCCTGCTGCAGACCCCACCGACAAGCTATACAAGCTCTGCTGCTGATGCAATGTACTATCTGGTGCACTGAGATTCCTCCCGATGCTGGGGAGATTAAATATGCCACAGATCTACCTGGAAAAATTATCACCTTTTGATCTGTGCCCAGAAAGGGGGGGGGGGGGGGAGGGGAAATCAAGAATAGTTAGAGATCGAGCTCCTTAAAGAGGTCTGGAATCATAAGATACTAGATGCAAAACCAGACAAAACACCCTCCTATATACTTACAGCCCTAAATGAGGAATTTAGATACATGAAGCTTAGGCAACTAGTCACAGTTCCCACAGAAATCACACTTCAGCTGCTTTTGCACAAATACGCTATTTAATGTTGCTTGCCCACTTTCTTCTTCATGCCTTATGAGACGTGTAATTTGGATGCTGCATAGCTGCTTTAAGTATCACACACCAATTTTCCGAAGACATGCGTATTTGCAAATCCCACTGTGGATACTTATGTTTGAACACTGGGAGATTGGAACAAAACTCTCCAGGGCACAGCAGAGCACAGAGGTAACAAAATGAATAGATGTAAATAGCTCTGATGGCGAGAGAAGTCTTAGTGATAGGGACCACGTCCTCGTTTTCAACAGTGAAAGCTGGGCATCCACGCAGATTTAGGCATGCATGTATGTCAGTGAATAACCTCAGCAAAAGTCTCCTGTGAATGTCAGGGTACAGGCCAACCGGGGAGGTGGGCCAGCATCTCTGCTACAATGCAAGAAGGGTTTGGAGAAGATGATTCAGCACCTTCCCAGCGCGTCCAAAGGCTGGTGATGTCCTTGGCACCTTGGCTCCGTGCTCCTCTCCCAGCTCCTAACTAATGCTTTGCAGAACAGAGCATCCACTCGGTCACACAGTACATCTTTGCCTGGCCAATTTTCAATACATTTTAAAGAACCCGCAGTCAGTGCTGCAAGAGTGAAAAGCAAAAGGCAGCATATATGCTAGGTAAACATGTTAATACAGCAATGACAGATACCAGAAATTCTCTTCCCCCTTCCCAACTTTTACTTTTGGCTCAGGAATATACATTTCAATGCTTTCAGTCCCCTGATTTTGTTTTCTTGCTTTTAAATTTAGAGATATTAAAACTTGTATTCAACATCAGACATACTAAATTCTACAGCTTGCTTTCCTATCACTACAAGCCGGATTCAACCCTACCTACAGAGTTAAAACACTTCTACATTGCTGTCAATTTTGTATAATACAGTTAGCAAAGTTTCAACTGAGCACAAATGAAGACATTTTCAAAGATTTATGACTGCATTTTAAAAACGTATTTACTTGTAAATAATGAAAGGACCTAGACACTGAAGAAGTCTAGACTTACCAGGAAGATTTACACGAGTTCAGCCATTTTTAATGTGCCTATGTATGAGCGCAAAAACCCTCATAAAAAATGTGAACAGGGTCTTTCAACCAGCATTGCCTAATTTTAGAAAAATTGATGGATTTGCTTTAAACCAAGTGTGCTATATGCCTTGCACTCAGGCCAAATAATATCAATAACAAGAACAAAGATAAAAACCTGAAAGGGGGATTAATGTGCTGATGTTTCCAAGCTTTGAGACAGTGATCAGAAAAGGATCTGGGGAAGAGTGTGAGGTGGCTGGATCAGAAAAGAGGTACAGCAGGAATCAAAGAAGACCGACGAGCAGCGCGCAGAAGGGTTATGTCTCCTGCAACTTGCAATTACACAGGAAGGATGCAGAACCAGGGAAGGTACAAAAGAGAATAAAGACAATAAAAAGTGTCAAGAGCTCTTAATTGTCCCAATTACTTCTCGTTAGAACAGCTGGCACTTACATAGAGTATTTTAGTAACAGTAGGCAGAATGTAAATAAGCATTACAATTTCATATATAAAAAAAAAATCTCACAATCACATCTGGGGCAACCCTATCATGCAACCTATCCCCAAACCCAGGGTGCTTAAGAGGAGAAAAGAAAGTTTAAAAAGGCTTAACTAAATAAATCAAGCTTACCTAATGCTCCAATAAGTGAGTGTATTGTAAGTGTACAATACTTACACTTGTATTTGCAAGTCTCAGGACTTGTGAGAAGCTTCCTGTGTACATCTATTTCATTCTACTCCTTGAGAAATAAGGGTTAAGCAAGCTGCCCCAATAAGGTACCCCAAAACTTAGGGATAAACAGCTCTCTCATGAACATGGCTCATACAACTCTTTAGTGTATAATTTAGATTACAGAAATTCTGTAATAACGAGAACAAAGAAGGTAAAATACAGAGAGCGTAAAAGGTAGAAAAAATGGAGCAGGCAATATTTAAGAAAGGACCAATGCTAACTCTGAACCCTTGGTACTGACAAACAAGCAGGAAGGGGCTAAAGAAAAGCAACAACAAAAAAATTATCTGTAGCTCCTCTTCTTGCTCTCTGCAGTTCATGGAGCTAGTGTCTTGGGATCTGGACAACTCTGCTCAGGAAGCCCTAAGGTTTTCCTACCCAATTCTCACAGATTTCCATGGGCATTTATGGTTTTCTTTAAACTCCTCCTTGCAAAATGTCAGACATAACTTAGCAGATGATTTTTAGCTTCCTTTAAAGTAGGACAGATGAACAACGGGTATTTTCAGCACTTTTTTTTTTTTTACAAAGAAACCCATTCAAAATATGTTAGTGGCTATAAAAATTGTTTGAAGGTTAAACTTCCTAATAAATTACTTTGGTTACAATTACTAAGCAATACATATTTGGTGCTTGGGTTTCAAGCTGGCAGAAGCTGGAGAAGCTGGCAGGTTAGCACCCAAGAGCGAGTTTACTTCTGCTCTGAACTGCCCCTTCCACAGCCCCAGGCGACATGTTTTCTTCACTAGTTCAGACTGACTTTTAACTCAACAGGCAGGTAAGAGAGGTGAAGCAGTAGCCAGGCTGCTTTTGTTTTTTCCAGTCTGTGGACAAAAACTGAATTTACCTCACCTAAGGTTACACATCTGCAGGGGAGCTAGTCTCTCCAAACCCCCTTGTACAGGCAGTTATGGGAAATGGTCACTTCCAAGGCCCAATTCATCTGTCCTGCTCTAGAAAACTCATTCAGAGCAAGATAAACCATGCTCTTGACTTTGCTGGCTATGCATTAAGCAGATATCCAGTGATCACCAAGGGAGCCTAGCTCAGGTAGAAAGTCCACCTTTGGTCATACCAATCCCACCATGGGTTGACCAGGTGACCAAGGCAGATGGTCTCCAGTTGATGCTCACCTAGATGCAAGTTTACCTCAACTTCAGCCACCCTGGGGGCTCTTCCCACCACCATGCGATCTTTGGTAACTCAGCATAGCCGTTCTTAAGTACAAGTAGCAATTCAAGGAAGGCAAGCTTCAGACAGTCCAGAGATCCAGATCACAGATCGAGACACAATGCCAACACTAAATGCACCCTTAACAACTACGCAAAGCAAGTCTTGCAAGACTATGTTGGTCTGTACATGGGAAAAGCCTAACATCTCTGGAACCACATAAGCCACGTATGCATCTAACCAAAAGAAAAAACCCACCAAGGTTTATTTCATGAACTCTAGGCTAGATGCTCTCTTTAATAACAGAAGCTTTGCTTCTGGACCATAACTCCAAACAGCAGAAGCCTCAAGAAAAAAAGGGTTCCAGTACATCCGATTTATGACTGTTGGGAAAAGCAATAATCACATCAAAACAGCTACTCTGAAAACCTATCCAGCTACAGGCCATCACCCTGCAGTTTAGAGTATTTCACTCCATTGCTTGTACACATTTATATTCTTCCAGGCAGTTTTCCTGATGTTTTATAAGGATTCCCCAATGCAACAACAAACGATCTTTCTTTTAATAGTATCACTGGATGCATTGTAACCTGCATCTAGGGACACCCTGCTCTGCTCAGATAAAACTTAATTGTTCTGCTGACATCGAACAATGAAGGAACTTTAAACTCACCTAATAAATGAAACAGGGCTCTATTTTTAACATTTTCCATAGCCCCAATGCCTACAGGAGCATGTATCAACTAAAAAACATTCACTTCAAAAAAATGTTTCAAGAGAGCATGGATAACTAACATACACCTAGTAAGCAAAAAAGTACTTTTTTAAATGGTGTCAAATACGAGATAGATTTTATTCTGCTGTGGTGCAGGTCCTACTTCTGTGGGTAAAGGAAAACCAGAGATCAGAAATGCTGTGGAACATTTTACAAAGAAAATTTCAACTGCTGGAAACAATTGGCAAAATCCCTACAGCATGTCTGTACTGTCTCTTTCCCCCGATTATTTCCTTCAGTTCCTATTGCCTGGATGATCTTTTGCTTTCTGTCAAAATATCAGATAGTATAGGTGCACACCACAAAATTATGTGGTTTGGTAGCGGCAATTTCAGCTCATGACCTTTTAGATTAATGGCACTATTTAAATTTAAGACACAATGAAACTATTAATCAATTACTCCCACTGACCTCACTGATAACTGGAAGATGGTCAACATTGAGAATGAGGCCAATTATTTAGGTGCTATCATCTGTTCAGGAAGTCACCTTCTTCAGCTGGTTCAGAGACTATCCCAGTCTGGTGGATGATGACATGGCTTTATCTATTCCTGCCTTTGTCACTTCTCAGCTGCCATATGCTAGGGCACAAAGACTTCGATGCTTAGGACACTCCTATTAGCACAGAACACTCCTCAGAGCAGACTACTTTACGTACACCAAACATTCTCTTTTGCTTTTTCCACTGGCATCAGTCAGGACTTAAGTTCAAGACTGCAGCCTTCATCATCAAGAGCCTCCATACACACGGCCTGTGCCCATGACACCACGGACTATGGAAACTTCCATGATAAAGACTGCAGCTCTGCACATGTTGCTGACAGATGCAACATTTCCTCAAGCAATGAATTCCCTGAATCTCACCACTTGCTGGTTCCATGTGGAAAGCAGGGCCAACCTTTCCTTCCGTATCATAAGATCATTAACAGTAATTTATTAAAAAAAAATCTGTCAGAACTAGATGCTATTGCACGTTTCATAAGCTTTTAAGTAATGGAAAGGAAAGTAGGAAAAAACATCTCTCAGATACAGTCACATCAACTATGCAATCCAAAGTAAAACCAGATACTAAAAATGAATGTTGGGAAAAAACAACGTGTAAGTGTACACAGTAATATCTTGCTCCAAATGCTTCCACAAGACCCTGATAGAAATAATTTTAAAAATATTGCCATCAAGCTTAATGAAGGCTTTACTTTATTCAGCTATTTAAGAAACTAGAAAAAACTTCACAATTTCTACACAAGAGACTGCTTGTAAGGGTCAGATTAAGATGGACAGACCAGATGCTCTGGTGTACCCAATTTGCTCATCAGCACTTTCCTATCCTGTCCACAAGCTCAGCCTAACCATTCTGTTAAAGCATGACTGCTGAGCATCAGAGCTGATGAAAGAAAGGAGGAAAAAAAAGCACGTCAGCCAATGACAGTCCCATACCACAAGAGGATAGATCCCAAATGCATTGTTGAATGCTACACAAGCAGCATAACCTGGCAAAATTTCAAACAGGTTTCCAGTACAGTGATCTGCAGAGAGCAGCATGAGATTCAGGGAGTCAAGCAAGGACAAAGACCTGGGGCCATGCCACTGCCAGGTGTGCTCCTGCATCTTGAGTGCCCTGATCAGTCCCACCTGCAGCCTCCACCACCACCCCTGGTCCAGGTGCTCTGTTTCAGCTCAGGGCTGGGGCACAGAGGGGAAAAAACCCAGCCTCTCACTTTGTAAGGAGACCACTTTACCCTTGAGAAAGTGGATGGAAAGACAGGCTGCACACCTCCAGCTGTAATCTCCAATAATACGTATCTCTTGAGTATAGGGTTGGGATTTTTGACAGTCAAACATTTGTAGGGCAAGACTGGTTAGATGCACTGACATTCACACAGATCCAAAATGTGTGTCTGTACTACATGCAGCATCCTAGTATTACAGATGATTTCTTTTAATGACGTGGTTCCATAAAAGGTAGTTAGTTCTGGGTGTTAATAACCCTGATTCAGAACTCTGTTCAGCAACGTACTCTCATTAGCTAGACCATCTGTGTAAAGGGAACAACCTACGCTGTCACAGCACATGGAGCCTGGGGCTGACCTTAATATCTTCCCCCACATACCAGCAGAGGACAAGAGGAGCGAAGCCTGGCATCAGTTTCTTTCCTTTCTTGTGCCAGACCAAGATATCTGGGCTGGAAAGCAAGTTTCTCACCCCTCCAGTCACATTGCCAGCTGTGGGAAATGTGGAGTGGCAACTTTTCTTCCTCCTAAGCTCCCACTGGTGAAGTGGGAAATTTGGCTGTCCTGTTAGTGTTAAGATATCACAGGACTCTGACTTACTGGGAAGAAGAGAGGCTTCACAAAGCATGTGAAAGAATAAAACCTCCTGACATTCACAGCCAGTGTAAATTACTTGATGGACTGGAAAGCACCCAGCATGACATGGAATTGCATTGCAAATACACAGTACTTGTTGCTTTTGATCTTGCTCCTTCTTCCATATCACACATCTGCTAAGACAAGCTACTACAGCTGCCTGGTGGACATTCCTGCAGGTTCTTCCTACCTACACATAGGTCCTACTCAGAACTGTGAGATCCCTTAGCTGACTGCTGCAGGAACAACCTACACAGCAGATTTATGCAGGTCAGAGGGACTACAAGACTAAGGATACATCCCAGCACCGACTGAAACATGCAGTCATGTCCAAGACATCTTTCTGGAATTTCAGGTTTAGTCCTCTCTTCTTAAGTACACCATTCTTCCAGAATCTGCTTTTCTGGTCAACAAATACCATACTCCCTCCCAAGAATGGAAAGAAGCAAACCAAACCACCCAAACCTATCTGCTCAATGTGCTACTAACTTCAGGAAATGCCATTTTTTCCTTATCTACCAATCTCTTTTCATCTTTGATTCCTTGACCACTTTCACCCATTGTGTTCATTAAATTTCATCTGGCTGCCGCCATGTCAAAGCACAGATGCAGAGAGCAGTCCCGGTGCTGCCGCGAGCTCTCTGCTTACGTGACAGCCTGAGAAGAGCTCCAGCGAGCCAAGTACGAACCATAGCGTGGAGCACTGAGCGAAAGGAAACTCACAAGGAGAGGGATTTGAATGACTCTTCCAAGACATAATTAAAGCTGATGTTTTCCTTAAACCAGTTAAATTCAGCAATGAGTACATTAACAGAAAGGCTAGTATTGCAAACAGACCACAGGCATCTCGAGTCAAACAAAAAGTAAATTGCCTGGATTATGAGTTGCTACCTAGGATGTCAATAAGTGTATACAAAGTGCTTTATCTCTTCTCATCATAGCATGGGAGAAATAATCTCCCGCATATCAAGGCTGCTAACAGGAACCTTGTCCCGTGGAAACAATGCTTCTCTAAAGTTTCAGCGTTCAGTTTTGCTGCTGTGCAATTTCCTTCTAAGGGATGAGCTCAAAGTAAGGCTTTTCTTGGACATTTGATTTTGCAAAGCTTATAGTAGTTTAGGATCTTTGAAACTTCCCCCCTTCTGTCATCCATTCAAGACTTGCCAGTGGGTTAGAAAGCTATTAAGCAGGGAACGCATGACCAACAGACAAGACGGATCGGGTAAGGACTTTTCTTAGAAAACTAGGAACAAACCCAAGAACTATTAAAAACCACAGTTACTTGCATAAGGAACAACAATTAAAAACTGTTGGCAAGCGACAGACCTAGAAACAGGAGTCTGAGTATCAGCCCAGCTTTGTATCACATCAGCTTTGTATCCAAACTTCTGTAAATGAAGCTTGCTAATCTCAGATCTAGAAACAGTAATAACCTCTCTAGCAAAGCCGTGGGTGCTTTACACAGCTCTACAGCACAACCTGAACTGGAGCAACCAAACCCTGTTTGCACATCCCCCTAAGCAGCGTAGCAGCCATCAGTCTGCAAACCCACAGGAAATTGCACGCAGCCAGCCGCCGGGTAACTCATCATATCCCTTAACAAGCTGAAGCAGATTAGCTGGGGTATTATTACTTCCATAAATTGGCATGCACAAGGAGGCAAGGTAAATCTTCTGAAACCTACAGCTAGGTCTACAGCAGAGGGTGGGCTTTAGGATCCTGTATCTGGTAGGAGAATCCTTCCAGGAAGATGAGGTTTTGAAATTGTAGTGGGCAACGCACGCAGGAGATGGGCAAGTTTTCTTTGCCCCAGGGGTGCCAGGCCTTCTTTTTTGGCCTAGAAAGCTCCTGCAATAAAAGTATTTCTAATAAATAATAACCACTTTTATATACCTTAGAGAATTTGGGGTTCTGCATAAGCAACGAGCAACAACTTAGCCAAAGGTAGCTTCACACAGGCTACTGCAACTAAAGAAACTGGCAAGGATTTCAAAATGCATGAATTGGGGTGTAAAAACACTTACTAAAAGAAATTTGGAATTATGCATTTATAAGAGAAAGTAAACACAAAAGGATATACAGTGAACATGCTTGTCAGGAAGGTCAGGAAATCCACTGTTTACGTGCTAACCATAAGAAAGCATCAGCACATAGATACTTATTTTATAGCAAGCCAGTGTGCCTAACTGAAAAAGACCTAAAAAATAAGGGCAGACAAACTTGAACAACAAGATGCAAAGACTCTTTAGCTATACATTGCATGGAAGTATGGAGGACAATGGTTCAAATAAAGTCAACTGTGTTGGAAATAGTGCATGAAATCCCAGAAGTGACAAAACTACTAGTCAGTGAAGAAAATGAAAGGAGCCAAGTGGAAGAAATCAATCAAGAAGAAAAAGCTTTTTTTTTTTTAAAGGCAGGCAAGGGGCCAGATAACATAGATGGACACACATGCAAAAAACCCACAGAAAAGTCTAGCTTTATCTAGAAGTACAGCAAATGATAAATTTCATAATAAATAGGAAGCAGGGACAGATTTGCTCCAAACTAAGGAATGACAGCAAGCAGTGAGGGGTGCACACAATTTTTCTTGCACTGGGGGGGAAAAAAAAAACCTTCTAACGCAAATGGATGAGCTGATTAACAAAGCTTGCAGAGACTGTTGTGAAAGACGGGTGAATGGAGAGAACCCGAGGGAGACACTAAGAGCATGTAAACCAAATCAGGGAGCAGCTGACTGCATTCAGAAGGAAGAGGCTATAGGAGCACTTAGAAACACGAAAACAAGAATATGACCTAGGCTGTATGAAGCACCAGTAAACATACTGAAGTGGATGGCAATAGGAGGCATCTGTTCGATGTATTCTTAAACTGGAGAAGTATCAGCAGTTTTACAAATAATACCATTTATTATTATTACTTTTTATAACCATGGGAAAGCACCAGAACGCTTATTTTTACTGAAGTCATGCAAACCCCACATAGAAACTACACTTGTTTTTCAGTACTGAAACCCAACTGTTGAAAGGTGGGAAAAATCCTTAATTTATGGAAATCCCAAACCCAATCTCCCATGCATTAACTTTAAATCATTATGGAAACAAAGGCTGCATATTTTCTCTATCGTGAGGATACAGAAGTATGTTACTTTTTTTTAAAATAGTTTACTATGTCAATGAAATTGCAGATGCTTCTGTGCACTTCAGGGACTTCAAACATTGCATCAATTATCTGAATAAGTAATGAAAAGACATTGTGAATAAAATGGTTCACCAAGCCTGGTTCACAAGTCAATTGCTTTTTGAATCCAGCAATATACTGTAATATTTGACATGTTATTTCTTTTCACGAGAGGTTAAGAGTTTTCTGTGCTTCTATGCTATACTTGCTGCAAACAGTTTGGGGAGAAGAACAAACATTTAGATCCTCCGCAATAACCTTCTTTCCACACCAAAAAACCCACTGAAACCAAAACTCTGAAGTCCAACTGAAGGGGAAACAAAAACCTCACTAGCAGTTCAGGCTAGTGATAAGCAATTTAATGCTTTAAAATCCAATCTTTGACAAACTGGACTAGGTCACGGTAGAACACAAAATGTCTGTTTGTTGAGCTAGTTTCCAAAGAGTCTCTCTTACTGGCACCTGGAAACAGAGCAAGCATAAGGCTGATTATCATTTCCCTAACCCCCAAGGAAAACTATCATGCAAGATGTTTGAGTAAGAGCAATGCTGTTCGAAGGCAGCATTCATAAACAGAACAAAGACTAAACAAAAGGCTAAACAAGTACATCATAATTAACAACTACAACCAAACTTTTAATTAAGATATGTAAGAAAAATCAAGGAAAGCTAATTAAGAAAACACCAGCATATATACCTTCTTAGAAAAATCTGAATTGGTACTGTGAAGTAAACAGGCTAATAGGAAGTGACCACAATTATTTTGTCACTGTTACCTAGTTTAGCCCTGATTTTTCAGCTTGGTCTTTAATCCTACATCATGTTTGCACTCCTTTGTTGCTTGAATACAGGATTCTTCCACCCAAATTCGTCAAAAACTGAGCAAAAGTGAACAAAATACCACAAAGATTTAACTTTTGTGACAGGCATATTTTGTCATTAATCTTGAGCCACACTCTTTTCTGTGAGACAGTATTATTCTTACAGGGCCAGAATTATAATTATTATACACTCCCCCATTCATCCTGAACAAATCCACAGTTACTACAAATGGATCCTGATACATTGCTACATCAATAATGCCATACTCTGCATGTTTTTCTTTTATCCAGGCAGCTAGACCAGTATGAAAATATGATGCTATTTCACACAGATTTTACTGTTAGGTATGAACTTCCCTTAAGGCCAAAAAGCAGTTACAGGTAATAGGAATCTAACTGGCAATATTAAGGTTTTACTTCTTTCCTCTTATATACTACCCTTCTATGAAAATACATCCATTCTCATTACTTTTGCCATTCTTCAAAACTGATTTGAACAGTAACAGTTAGTTAATGCTGATAGAAACAAGCAAAGAAAAATGCTGACACAACCTAGAGTTACTTAAGACTTATTTGCTACACATCTATTTCTAGAAAATTAATAAAAAGTTGCTGACTCCCAGCTCTAATAACCCCAGGTATACCCAGGCAAAACAAAAATAGGTAAAAAAGGAATTCCCACCCACAATCCCAGAATGCAAACAGCAAAATGATTTGCAATTAACAACAACTGCCTCTCCCGAACTCAGTGGGCATGAAACCCAACGCCCTATTGAGATACACATCAACTACTTCTGCTTAGCAAAATCTTAACAGGAACTATCTTTCAAGAAGTTATTTCTGCACCTACGTGGAACCAAAATTCTAGTTTTTAAAATATGCTCTTATATTTAACAGAAATTGACAGGCTTTTAAAAAAATTCTGTTCTGGTATATCACTACACATTAGCCCTACCTAACCCTTAAACTCCCCAGGAAGAGTTCACTGCCTGCAGCAATGTTTTCCTCATGCCCATTTTTAAAGTCAGAGGCTGCAAGGCCACCACTGGATTGCTGTCCTGACGGAAGCTCTCAGACTATTATGGCTATAGGGTGTCACCTCTTTCCTCCGCAAAACCAGGGTATCCTGAATCCGTAAAGCAGTCTTGTCTTAACTAATGCCATAGCACACATTTTACTTAAAAGTCATTCATTTTAAATGTCTGAATTTCAGGCATTTCTTTTTTGTACTAAGAAAAAAATATATAAAAAGTCCTTCCTGTTTATGGCTAAAAAAGTTAACTGTGTTTCAAAGCCTCTTTAAAATTTAGATAAACACATACATGCCTGTGTTATGTATCTCACTAGCAATGCTGAACTGGAATGGTGCGGGAATTCCCATCTCCTCAGACCATTCCCAGGCTTCTCTACTGCCAAAGCTAGACAGGCACTTTCTCTCTAAGTCTATGTTTTTCTGTTAAACAGGTGAAGTAAAAGGCTTATTTCTGTGCAAAGGCTTGTTCCTCTGCATAGCAATAAGCCTCACATTGTAATTGATTCTTTTTTATATGTCATTTAAATTATTTGGGTATGATTTATCTTTCCTTACTTTTTCCTAAAACATCTCAGAATATTAACAACGAAATAAATGTAATAATACTCTAACATCTTCAAACATTACCTAATTTAAAAATCTAATTTACTTTTCATCATTTAGGCTTCCTTACTATTTTGTATGTCACTCAGTGTGGATAGTAAAATTAGACTATCAATTTCAATTTTGCTTTGAATATGTTGCAGGTTCTGCTTCTCAACCACTAGAACAGTGTTCTTGTTTAAGGCTTCCAACATTGGTCTGGAGCTTTTAAATAAAAAAAATAGGAACTGCTTTAATTTTATTAAAGAAATTCTCAACTGCTCTCCCCGGCCCTTTTTACAAGAAAAGGCCAAGTGTTAGCGAAAAATTAAACCTCCGATGTATCTGTTAAATAGTATTACGTGGCCTTCTGCTAACACAAAGAGACAATAGAAGCCTTAAATGGTGCTGAGGGTGCCATTGTGTACAATGACCTTCCAAGAAAGGCAGTGGGAGACCTGCTTAAGAACTGATAAACAAATTGGACAAGTAATTGTATTGGATTTGCATGGCAAGGTTTTGGTAGCAGGGGGGCTACAGGGGCGGCTTCTGTGAGAAGCTGCTAGAAGCTTCCCCTATGTCTGATAGAGCCAATGCCAGCCGGCTCCAAAAGGGCCCCACCACTGGCCAAGTCCAAGCCCATCAGGGACAGTGGTAGTGCCTCTGGGATAACGTATTTAAGAAAGGGGGAAAAAAACCTGTGCAACTGCAGCCGAAGAGAGGAGCGAGAATATGTGAGAGAAACAACCCTGCAGACAAGGTCGGTGAAGAAGGAGGGGAGGAGGTGCTCCAGGCACTGGAGCAGAGGTTCCCCTGCAGCCCGTGGTGAAGACCATGGTGCGGCAGGCTGTCCCCCTGCAGCCCATGGAGGTTAATGGTGGAGCAGATATCCACCTGCAGCCTGGGGAGGGCCCCACGCTGGAGCAGGTAGATGCACCCAAAGGGGGCTGTGGCCCCATGGGAAGCCCGTGCTGGAGCAGGCTCCTGGCAGGACCTGTGGGCAGAGAGGAGCCCATGCCAGAGCAGGTTTGCCGGCAGGACCCGTGACCCTGCAGGGGACCCATGCTGGAACAGCCTGCTCCTGAAGGACTGCACCGCATGGAAGGGACCCATGCTGGAGCAGTTCATGAAGAACTGCAGCCTGTGGGAAGGACTCGCGTTGGAGAAGTTTGTGGAGGACTGTCTCCCATGGGAGGGACCCCACACTGGAGCAGAGGAAGAGTGTGAGGAGTCCTCCCTCTGAGGAGGAAGGAGCGGCAGAAACAACGTGTGATGAACGGACCCCGATCCCCATTCCCCGTCCCTGGGAGGAGGTAGAGAATTCAGGAGTGAAGTCGAGTCCAGGAAGAAGGAAGGGGTTGGGTTAAGGTGTTTTAAGATTTGTTTTTTGTTTCTCGTTATCCTACTCTGATTTGATTGGTAATACATTAAATTAATCTTCCCCAAGTAGAGTCTGCTTTGCCCATGATGGTAATTGGTAAGTGATCTCTCCCTGTCCCTATCTCAACCCACGAGCTTTTCATATTTTCTCTGCCCTGTCCAGCTGAGGAGGGGAGAGAGAGAGCAGCTTTGGTGGGCACCTGGCATCCAGCCAGGGTCAACCCACCACAGTAATGCAGTACGAATTACCCCACTCTTGCTTCGGTGAAATTTAAAAGATGATTTCTCACTGTAGGCAGCCCTACTTCCAAGTCTCCACAGCCAGTATGAGTCTATACCTCTTATTCAACATGTGCCATCACACTTAAAAAGCACTCAAAGAAAATATTTAGAGAAATATATCTTTTAACACATGTGTTCATGTGTTACTTTAGCAATATCATTTTTTATATTACACGGAATAATAAGGAAACAGGTTTAAAACATATCAACGTTACCCTTTTAGTAGCTTGGAATGCTTAATATTATCAATCTACTGCAGGAAAAAATGCTATCGGCACAAAACTGTGCTAACTTCCACAGTAAGTATTATGCAATTAAAACTACACTGTCATGGGTAAAAATTTTAATTAAAAACACCTTAATTGTGCTAATCACAGTAAACTAGATTGAGCCTGAAACTCTTAAATTCGCCACCAGGTATACACATACTGAAGTAAAGAGAAACCATTTGCACAGAGCCATTACACCGGTGAATTTAACCTTTTCTTTCTGGTTCTTACACATCCGATGCGATCGAGCCCCTAAGCCCCCAGCCATGACAGGCCGTTAGCAGCCGCGGCAGCGCGGCGAGGCCCGGAGCGCGCCCCGCACAGCCACAGCGGGCAGGGGAGGCTGCCGAGCTCGGAGCAAACCGCTGCGGGGACTGGGAGCACACGGAAACACCGGTGAACATATTTTCCTTCCAAAAATGCTACTTTAGGAAACACCATGCAAAATTACCGCTTTTTTAAAAGAAACACTTCTTTAAGAGCGGAAGAAATGCACCCGGGGCGGGGCGGGGAAGGCGGCCCGGCCGCCCCCGCGCCCAGCGCCACCCAAACCCCCCTCCCGGGCCTCGGTGCCGGCAGACACGACCCGCCGCCGCGCCCGGCCCCCGAGGACGGCGCCGCTCGACGCCCCGAGGGAGGGCTCACCGCTCCGCGCCGGGCGAGCGGGGGCTCCCGCGCCCCGCGGCCGCCCTTCCCTCCGCGCCCCGGGACCCACACAGAAAGGGGGGTGGGGGGGGAACATCACGTTTTTCCCCGCGTTTCCGCAGCTGCCGGTGCAGCGGGGACCTCGCTGCCGTGTGCCCCCACCCCGGAGCACTCTGCGGGCCGAAGGTGGGGGCTGGGGGGGGGGGGGGGGGGGGGTCCTCACCGCGCCTTGGACGCGCATCTTCTGTCGCAAGGGAAGCACGAGAAGCGCGCGGCCGGGCAGCGCGCGACGGCAGCACGTGGCGGCGGCGGCCACGGGGTCTCCCGCGCAGCCGGGCGGGGCGCGGCACTACGGAGCGGCGTGAGGTGGCGCCGCCATCTTGCTGGTGGCAGCGCCCGGGTGGAGGGGGTTAGGGTGATTGGGGAAGGGCTTTTTATCTCACACGGGCGCGTTGCGAAATCAGGAGCAGCTGGGCGAGTTCGTGGGGGAGTTCGTGGGGCTGGTGGGGTGTGTGAGAGGGCACTCGTGTGGGTCGGTGAGCCCCACGGAAGGGTGACCCCCGTGGGTGGGTGCGTGAAGGTAAGCACCGGAGCCGGGGTAACGTACCCAGCGGGTCTGCTCAGCTCTGCTGCCTCCCAGGGCCGC
The DNA here is from genome assembly GCF_964195595.1 of Calonectris borealis. Classification (NCBI taxonomy): domain Eukaryota; kingdom Metazoa; phylum Chordata; class Aves; order Procellariiformes; family Procellariidae; genus Calonectris; species Calonectris borealis. The sequence goes on from NC_134319.1 coordinate 8,381,733, forward strand.
GACGCATCCAGATGCCTCACGATTTGGAAATGAAAATAAATAAAGTGCAGCAGGCAGGGTGGGATTTGTTCTGATCTCCTGTTTGGAGGTGCTTCTCCTGTTTTTGACCAGGTCCGTGACCCTTGCTGATAAAGATGTACGGAGAAGAATTTTGAGTAGGTTAAAAAGCCTCTTTTTCAATCAATGCTCAAGGAAAGCATAAGATGATGTGACACAAATGTATGATCGTGTGCCACAAATAGAACATTGTGGGAAGCTTTCTCTCAAACATAAGCTTTGTCCTATATTTTTTCAAACAGTGTATTTCCTTGCTGTGTAGGTCATTCTTAACATTAGGCTAAATTTGGCTGAAGATACACCAACAGCAAAGACAGACTCAGAAAGCTGAATTAGACCCACAGTCTCAACTGCATGGCCTGGTCAGGAGGCTGGATGCAAAACTTATGTACATTTTTATTGACTTTTTTTCAGGGAGCTTGGTTAAAGGTAACAGTCTCAGCCATTTAAATAAAATATCTTGTGTCTAGAAAATTAAAAGTTTATAGGGTGGTTTGCCTGGTATGCTGTCGTGCTGCAAGCCACGTATACAACTTGCATTAGTTTCAGGGATATTTATACCACAAAGGGAGGAAAAACTATAGCCCTAACATCTCAGGCCTTTTGAAGATCTGTACCTGAAACTTCAAAACAGTGGTCTAATCTCTGCTTCCAGTAAGGACGGCAGAATTTGTTCTTGTTTATGCACTTTGATTTTTAGTTCTTTGTGTATAAATTTAGCTGTGGGTGGAGTATCTTGAGCCAGATTTGTCCCTATATGCTATACATACAGAATGACAGAAAGACATACATGATTCTCTGTTCGATTGACAATGAGTTACATTTGCTAGCAAATACTGGATGAGAGCCATCTGTTTCAGAAATTAGCATAGCAGCAATTTGTTTGTTTGGCTTCATCTGTCTTATTAGTTTGGTCAAAATCCTCTTGTTTTAGAGACACACTATCGCACACAGAAAGGACCTGTGATACATTCTGTGCAGGCATCCCCTAAAATACATAAATTATTCTAAAAAGTGGAGGTATGAAATGCAATTGTCAGAAATCAAGATAAAGATAAATTAAGATTTTTTTTTTCCCTGGAAGCAAGTTTGACTTTCTCGGTGCACTCTATCTTACATAAAAAATCAGCTACCCTTAAACAGTGTACTGATATCAAAATACTTCTCTGTGAACCAAAGTAGTGTTCCTGTATTTGTAGGTGTGCTGTATATTTTCTGTCTGTGTATTTTGACAGAATTATGGAAATCCTTCCTGACTTGCAGCCTCTACAACTTTCTTTTGAAGAGGTATTGATATTCTTAAAATTTGAGAAGTCTAGCTCTAAACAACAGTCAAGAAAAAGGCATCAATCCATTAAATGATAAGGTATCACCCCGTTAGACAACAGCTTTTCTAAAAGCGGCTCACTTTGAAGCCCTATATACCTAAAGAAAATGACATCACTTACACAGCTTTTTTATTTGCAGTATACCGAGTCTGCACTACTCAGTATTTCAGTTATTTGCCTACATCTTTTAGGTCTCTGGAAAAAAGAAAAAGATTTAAAAATTCTATTAATACTCCAAAAACTTGTATCTATCATTTTATAGTTCCTCCTGGATCTGGTTACAGTGCAAATATTTCTCCACAGGCGTAGCAAAAGGTCTACGTTGTTGTACAACTAATGATCATTATGTGGCATTTGCTTGATGATACAAGTTTAGATTCAGACGATATTTCCTAACTGCCGTTTAAAAATATAACAGAAAATAGTCATAGGAAAGTGTTCTGTACTCTTGAGAAGTGTAAAGCCTGATACTGTTATTCTGAAAAGACAATTCTAGGTAGATCTACTCAAATATGAAGAAACGTGAATGTTTCTTACAACTGAATACTGCTAATGCATGATTTAGATATGTACTATGCAAAGTAAAAGATTTAGTTCATTTTCATGTTACTTCATATCTTTCTTACATGACAAAACCACCAACAAAAACGCCTTCTAAAATAAGAACTTACGTTTCTCCTTCAGAAAAATGAGTCGGATGTTGTAGGCAATGAGAATGATGTGAAGTCTCAACTCAAAAGACGTGAGTGCTCATTCTACATGTGATTAGAAAAGCACCTGTGTTGCTTTGTCTATGTGCATCTGTCTCTACCTGAGCATCTAATTCACGTTACTCCTCCCACAAGCCGCCCCATTTCTTTGTCTGATCTGAGCAACCAACAATAGGATCTACAGATGTTCAGAAACCTGGACCGAATGGGAGGGGGCTTTGCTAATGAGAAGTGGCTTACCTAGTTCACTATTAAAATCGTAACACCTAATGCAGAAATTTGCTTGTATTACTTTATGATGAAACAGCAGGACTAGCTAAAGTCAAGATGGTGACAAAATCTGATAGCTTCACTGTGCTATTAGAGCACAGTGATGAAATTGCCTATTCAGAATATAGCATTCTGAATCAATATATTGTTAATGCATACCACAGTTTTTACAATAAATAGCAAATGTTGTCAGAAGTAAATATTTATGTATTTTAAGCAATGGAAAGAGAGTATAAATGCTTTTTCAGGGTAAGTGTAGAAAGCCGTTACGAAGCTTATCTTTGCAACTCACCCATAAAAGTTTATAAACATATCAAAGGCTTTGAGGACATCAGATACGAACTTTAATTCTTCACACAGTCAAAACTCCCATGAAGCCAGTGTCTCAGCATCACAAATCCGGGTATGCTCAGTAATACTAATGGAACTCAGACTTATATGGACAGCTTCATTCAGAATTTTAATTTAATTCATGTTACAATTTATTAAGTAGTGATTTCTTGTAGTGGGTTTTTTTTTTTAATTTGCTGAATGTAAGGCAACACAGTTTTTTACAATAGGATTTCTTGGAGTTTTTATTATAACAGAATACAAACCATTTTAAAATGTAGCTGAAATGCTTCTGCTTCAAGATAGCAGCTTTTTGTTTACAGTTAGCAGGTTAAGAGGTTATACTTGTGTCACAAGTAAAGACGGCTGAAATTTCTTCCAGGTAAAGATTCTAGACACTTGTAGCAACCTCAGATTTTAGCAGCAAACAATTTTTCTTATCTTTTTGTCCAGCTCTAACCATAATGCATTTAGTCAATCATAGCACTATTAATTTTAGTTAATACGGCTTTTTGATTTTTTAAAATACTATGCAAAGATGTGCTTTACTATAAATACTTAACAAGTCATCCAGATAATCATAAGCTACCAAATACGGAGGAGATGAAAATGCCAGTGGATCCCACTGAATGATTTAGCCTTAAGGCTCCTGCAGGTTTTATTCAGAATAGGAGGGGGGAGGAGGAGATAAATAAAACATTTGTTTCAGAAATAGGTGACTTTGACAGAGCACTGATTTAAACTATGAAGACTGGCAGATCAGAAGAATATTGTTAAGAAGTGAAGAACACTCAACACGAGCCCCCCAAGTGGCACTTACCAGTAAATTTCTGCTTTTCTGTTAACTGTTATTGCACCTTTTCCAAAGTTCTGTACATAATTTAGTTAGTGACTCCCACTGATGTATCACAGTCACTCAAACATGTTTTTACACCACTCATTGAATATTCTGGTAAAGGTCTAATCTCATTTGGATTTATTACGATTTATCTTGGATTAAGCATTTATCTGCTAAGGATTATGACCTATACCATGAGGTACTGATGAACCATCGGAGTTCAGAACGTCTAAGCACATTAGAATGAATCAGCAATATTCTTTTTTGACACAGACTTCACACGTTATCTTTTTTCAATCAACTTTGCAACATTCATACAGATAAGTATCTAATTTTCATTTAATACGGGCAGTAACCTGGAAAGCTGTTAGCATCCAGTAGGAGCAAAGCTGCATTTAATTAGGAGCAGCTTAAAAGATCAGGCCTCAGAGCCACATGACTTCGTATTCACTCTGCCTTCAACAGTCAGTGTAACATTATTGATTTTTTTACACCATTTAAATATCTCTCCTTCTTTTTGAAATGTATTTCGGTGAGTCTTCCACTGCTACCCCAACTTTCTACTTTTTCTGATTTGCACAGCCAGAAGTGGAAAAAGAACAAGGATAAAGAGCAAGGATACATTGTTTGTTTATTACCTTTCTGGACTTTTAAGGTTTTTTTCTTGTTTGAATAGGTTTAAACTGCTTCCTCTATTGATATAAATGGTACTGCACCTCAGGAGGAGTATTGGATTTCTCATGTGATTAAAAGAAGTTAGTCTTTGGCTTTAGCTTGTGGCAAAGCCACCAATGTATGCTATAGTTGCCCCAAAATAGGCTGCTAGCTATTTTCATGCTTAACAATTTTGTATATTTATCATGTCTTAGAAATCTCATTTTATGCCACTTTAATTGCACAAAAGTTAGAGAATTCCAGTGCCACTTTAATTTTGTATGTTTGTAAGTTTTCCTTACAGCTTGGGTTTTTGCTTCATGATGATACAACACAAAAAAGGCTTAAATACTTTAAGGCAGTCTTTCATAATATTGGAAATAAGACCTCAGATACAAAACTGCACAATTTAACGTGTTTACAAACTCCTACTAACGGAATTAGGAAGAAAATATATGGTTCATTTCCAGTATACGTTTCTACTATTTGCTAACTACTGTCACATTTAGAATGTGCAATCATGTAATAAATGAGTTTCATGAGGTTCCTGTCAGTCCATTCCTCCAGCCTGTGTACGTCCCTCTAAATGACAATTCTGATGTTGAGAGTGCTGATGGCGTCCCCTAGTTCCATGCCTTCAGCAAGCCTGACAAAGTTGTGCTCTGTGTTTTCCTCCAGGCCACTGATAAAGATATTCAGTGGCGTGGGTCTAAGGGTAAACTCCCAAGGAACGTCACTTGTAACCGGCTGTCAGGTGGAGTATGAATCATTAGCCCATTGTGCCTGTCAAGCTAGATTTTCACCCATCTAGCGGTCTACCCATCCACACTATTATGTTCCAACTTGGATACAAGTGTGCTGTGGGAGAGTGTGCCGAAAGCCTTGCTGAGCCAAGGCAGACGACATCTACTACTCTCCCTTTGTCTGCACGTCTTGCCATTTCATCACAGAAGGTAATTAGGCTTGGTCAAGCATGGCAAACCTTGGTAAATCCATGCTGGCTACTGTTTCTAATCACCTTCCTTTCTTCTTCAGAAATGGCTCCTGCAGACTTGCACCATTATTGTCCCAGAGAACAAGCAGACGCTGGCTGGCCTGTAGTTCCCTGGATCATCCTTCTTGCTTTTCTTTAGCATTATGGGCTTTTGGGTAGATTTAAGTGTGAAATCAGTCTTTCACTTCACAGTTAAGAGATTTGACATAGTCCATAGTTATACGCTCCCTATAAACTGGGACTAAAAGGTCTATAAACAGTTATTGATCTCCACATGCTACTGGGGAAATTTTCCAAGATCAGTGACAGCTTGGAAATCACTGGCATTTTACAATTATAGATCACTGCTTCATTTTTTTGGCATTTACAATATTGCATTATGGCAATGAGCATGCTAGTGTGTATAAAAAAACAAAATGCTTTTAGCATTTTAGTATTTTTTGTTTGAGCAGTATTAAAGATGGAAATTTCTTGATACAATTCAAAATAATGATTTTGTTTATTAAAGATATATACCCATTAAGGTGAAGTTAGGATGAGAAAAATGCTTGTTTGTGTGAAAATAATATCTGCTTTCTCAACAACAACATCTCCTGAGATTTCTTTGATTCATACCTGATTACTCTAATGACTAAACCAAGTTTTAAGTCCTGTTAACACTGCAGAATGCAGACTGTTATAGAAGAGTAAAAAGTATTTTGCCCTCCTGAGTCATTGTCGACACGCCTCTCAGCTATTTTTTTATTCTGGAATTATTTACAATGGAGAGGATTGGTTTCAAGTCATTGTCCTGTGTATAGATTGTCAAAGCCTCTGGTCAGCCCTGAACTTTCATTATAATTTGTGAGGAGCTGGGCGCTTGCCTGCAAAAGGGCTTCACTGGTATGTGAAGGGAAAAGATATGTTTATAATGTGTGCTAAAATCACCTCTTTGCTTCTCTTTTTGGAGAAGACAAAACGTTTGGAAATCCCAAGCTTGTTTTCTGCTGCCCATGGCAGGAAGGACCTCATAGTGTTAACACGATGATTCCTCCAGCTGATGAAGGATCTGCTCTGATGCCTTCTGAAGGATGTTGCATATGGCTGGAAAAATGATGTTTTCTATGTATTGGTTGAGGACAGAAAAGAAGGGGAAATGGTGGAAGTGGTGACTCGGGTGATCTTTAGAGAAAAAAGTAATGCAAATATGAATTGAAGATGAGCTCCACATACTTCCAGGTGTAAAACTAATTAGCAGCCACAGAATTCATAATTTACTGTATCAGATTTCTGCACTGCAAAAATACACATTTTAAAAACGATTAAAAAATCGACTAATAATATTAGCTGGCTAATAATGTTTTAATGCAAAAAGTATGTCATAGAAAATATTGTTAAATCTGAATCTGGAAAGAAAAAACAAACATAGCAAACAACAAGCTGATTTGAGTTGAGAACTTTGAATACCGACTTAAATTGTTCAAGATACAACAGATTTTATTTTATTTCTGTGACAGCAGCATTTCATCCACAGTCTCTCATGACATGAGTTATGTAAAGGTATGTATTTTGCCTTCTCAGCTTCTTTTAGGGAATGATTTGTGATTAGTTATCTAGGATTAGGAGTACAGACACTATTTCAAATGTCTCTTAAAATATGTGGTATTGCAAACAACGGATGTAAAATGAGATTCACACACATAGCTTTGCTGTGGCCAAGAACTGCGTTGCAATATGCCGGAAATCCAAACATCCTCCTACTCCCAGAGCCTTGCTGACAGATCTACAACAACTTCTTTCTCTTGAAAAAGCTACATACAGAATCAGAATAAGAAATAGAGAAGCCTGCTTATTCTGAGAAACTAATGTAATTTATAAAATGGAAGGTTAAAGATTCCTCATCAATATGAAAATCACATTTCTGTTTGAAAATTTTACAGTTTCAAGTAACACCTAGATTATCTAAAATCCCCGCAAAAACAGAGAGGGAAAATCTTGTCATCCTTGAAAAAGCAACAACAGCAAACCCGTAGGATTAGTGTCATTGTTTTCTTGTACAGCCTTTTAGACCTACAAATCATTGGGCTTCTGCAGTAAGTACAGGGGTGTGCATTAATGGAACTTGATACAGAAATAGAACCTTAGTTCAGCAGATTCTCCTTTGTTGAAAAACCAATTAAAAAAGCAAACACAAGGGAATAGAAAAACAAGTAACTTTTACAGGGATGTATTTTTTAAACAGAGCATACTTTGCAAGAAGTGCTGTATTAGATGCTACATATTTTAATTAGCTGTTTAGAAAATCAGGTTGACAGTGTCCTTTAATTAGTAGACATTGACTTATTCCACATATATTATGGCATAGTGAATCTTATTAAGATAAATGTTTCTCTCTGAAGATATGAAAAAAAATCCACTATCATTTGTTTGCTTACCAGATTGCTCAGCATCAATACAGCTGCTATTTAAAATGATGAATTTTAGTCACATATTTAATTAGCTAATAGCTGATCTCACTGTAGGGTCTTGATCCTCCTTACATGTGTTCTTTCATCGTGAAAAAGTCTTTGGTTGTATCTTGTTTTTGAAGTTTTCGTTTGAAATTGTCCTTGCTACTTTCGAATCTAAAATGCAGCAAATTAAATTATTAAAAGTAAAAATTATTGTGAAAACATTTAAGGTTTTGAGTATAGTTTTATACCTACTGTTCATTATAATATATTGCTAGAGGCTATGAATGTAAAAAACATTAAAAGTTTTTAAACTTAGTTTTTCCACTTGGATTGCTGCAGGTATTTTGGTTTGTGAGAAGATTATGTGCACTTTAAAAGGCTATTAACTAGCTTAAGATTTCAGTGCATTTGTGTACCACTGCTCAGTATGCAGCCTTCTCACAGAATTCAAGTTGTTTGATCGTCACAGTTGGGAAGTACAGCAAATGCACTTTAACTTATACTGTGTCAAGATAACTATTTAAAAAAAAAAAAGTCTTAATGGTGTTCACCTAAAAGACAGTAAATCTCTCATGGACATCATTGGTTTGGAAGAGGACTTCTTGGGAGATTCTTTAGTATTAGTTGTTCATATTATAAGGCAGATGGTGTTTCTCAATCCCTGTGGATTATACCAGTGCATAGAGTGACATTCAGGGGAAAACACCGCGCTCTCTTCACAGAAGAAGTAGTATATGCCTGGCCTCTAAACCTGTTATTTTCCCTACAATTTGCAGAGGTATGTCATTCCACCAGCACAAAGATGATAAGCAAGAAGAAAGTTAATAAAGCAGAATTTTCTTTGTTACGGAGACTGCATTTGAATGGATTGTAATGGCAGGTATGGTGCTGCCAAGTAGAAACAACACCGGAGATGCTGCAGAATTTGAAGCATTCCTATGAATAACCTGGAGGCAATCTGGGGGGTTCGGTAAACCCAGGCTGCCATCCATTGCAAAATGTCTGAAGAAGCTCTACAAGATGCATTTGCCACTGAATTTGTAGCTACATGGATGTGTGTGTATCTGCCATTTAATTTCCATTAGTTCAACAATATATATCTATAAATATCCCTATTACTTGTAAATGAACTTTCTTTAAAAGGACACTTCGAAATAATACATGGTCAATGATACAAGTTCCTTGGAAACTGCTATAGGCCAGATGGCTCAAAATTTGCTCTGTGAAAGCAAAGGGCATGAGGGTGCCTAGAGCTTCACAGTGATGGGCTAATAATGTACCGCCAAATACGGTGGAATATCTATCGGGCTGGTTTTGATGCTTTCAGTTTCCTAACAAACGCTGAACAGTAACCAAGCTTCAATCTGTAGAAAATCTCTGGCTATGTTACTTAAAGAAAAAGTATTTTCTGACCTCTGGAGCATGTTATTACTAAAAGAAGGGCATAATCGACTTTTTGGATACACAATTATTTGTTCTTGCTGTTGTTGTCCCATAACAGCATGGATTATAAACCTTATATCCTAGTCATGCAGGCAAAACTCTCTCTTACCTTAGCCCTGCTGTTTAATTAGCTTTTACAATTGGACATTGTTTATATCCCAATAAATGTTGCCTGAGTGAAGACTTCCCTTAACCAATTATACCAGATGTTTTTCTGTGAAGGTCCTAATTAAATAGCATCTATTCTTGTGTTTGTTTTAAATCCTGCCTATTGTGTAAATCTCTGTAAGAGTGCAGTGCTATACTGGGACACCCTACCAACGTTCTGTCACTTTCTTGTTCACTGGCTGGTTGCAGCTGCTCCCTTTAACAGTTCTTGCTTACTGTATGGGAGGAAGGTCCTGATGAGTAACCTTGAGACTTGGGAAACCAAATCCGTTCCTTGCTCTACAGTGGGCTTCTCAAGTGATGCTAAGTCATGTATGACCCCAGCAGGATAGTATAACTTAAGGTAGCTGATGGGGTTACCACTCTAGTGTCCAATCCTGCAGTTTCCAGTACAGAATTTTAAGCAAAGGTGGAATTTACTTGAAAGCCCTCCTCTGTAGACATTGTCAAGTTGCAGATACTGTGTCTGGTTTGTGAGCAACTCTGCCGCCTATTCTAATTTTGGCACAGTTTCAGGAATGGTCAAAGTTAGCTATCCTAGACAGTGCTGTGCCCACTCCTTAATCAGACCCTCACTACACCTGAACTTCAGTTCTGTTGTATAATGGAACATTACTTTCTGGCAGGTAAGAGTTTAAGAGCTTTCATATTCCAGGTGCTGTTTCTAAGAGCTGGTTCCTAAGTTGCCACCACTTTTGTGTGTGCTCAGAATGTGAAAAGGAAATCAGCTTCCTTTCTCTGGTATAGCAGCCGCTATCCTGAGTCAGTGAGTTCCCAAATGTAGTATATCAATGCCATGTAAAAAAGTAGGAGTGAGAGATGTATTAATGGGAACACTGTCTCACTGCCAATCCTTATGGGTCAGAGGATTAAGAAATACAGTAGCCCATCTGTGCTTCTCCAAATATGTTCATTTAGAAGATAAATATGGTATGTAACTACATTTTTCACTGTGTACTTCCTTCATCCAAACTTCAAGTCATTCTAATTTCATATTAATGTCTTAATTTTGAAATTGTCCTTGATTTCAACATGGATTAGGTAGTAATTACATTAAATGATTTCTGCAGTTTCTGATCAAATACATATATACCTATATATATATATGTATTCATTTCCTTAAGATCTTAATTTAAAGGATTTTTTTTCTTCTGTAGAACCACTAACTCTTGCAAGGAGGGGTAGAAAGTTTGCATGCTGTGAAGGTCCCTGAAGCTCTAGAATGCAGAAGATGATGTTATGGATGCAAACTTTAAAAAGTTCATGTCATTTTTTCTACAGACTCTGTAGTCAAGGTTGGGGACAGATAATTGTGTGTGATTATGTCTTACTGAACATCAACTTCTCAGCATTGCCAGTTATAAAAAGGGAAGCAACTTTGGTAATCACAGGGTTCAGGAATACCTAGAATTTCATATTACTTGGCCAGAATACAGAGAAATTAAAGAAAAGATGCTGTGTGTTTTATGTCTTCAAACACATAAAATAGTGATTTTAAAATATTATTATGAATGTAGTCTTGGTGTAATGATTCTCTAATGAGGCTAAAGCCAGGTCTCCGTCTATCTCAAGATGGTCAGGCTGGGGTTTGCATGGGCAGCACTAATCCCTGATCATTTTGCTAACCATCATCAGTTACAGCATTGTCCTTAGAGCCATAATGACCTTTTTCACTTGAGTTCACATTATTTTGCCATAGCAGATAGTGTTTAGGACTTGATTCACCAAACAACGCTATTTCCTGTACTCTCTAGGGAACGTGGTTGGCCTTGGTAGGCCCCATATTTCGCTTTACTCTATACCCTGGATTCCACAGAAAATGACTCTGACTTGCTATTATCCCTTTTCTAAGCTGTTTGGAGTGCTGCTATAGGCTTGAGTTTTCCTTATTGTACTATTATTAAAGGCCAATGTTGATAATATTTTGCACTACACGGACTTCTTTTGGTGGAACTGCATGGCTTATGCAATAACTGGCAAGCCAACAGTATTCCTGCACAAGTACAGTGCAAAAACAAAAGGCATAAGGTGAACTAGGACCTTGATGGCTGACAGTCTCAAGCCATCTAGTGCATTGAACTCAAGCCCACACGTGAACGTAACTGCCAAAGGCAATCTACCTGCAGCCTTTGAATTAATTCCTTGAATTCTTTTAAAAGGAAAAAAAAAGATTATTGTTAGTCCACATGGCTTACATTGGTGTAGATCTATTTCATTGCTATCTGAGCACTCGTAGGCCTTGTATATGATAGGAGAAAAAGATGGTTCCTTGCCACTTAGCATGTGAAAAAAATCCTGGGGAAGACAAGTGCATATTAGGGTGAGCCAACTGTTTACCATGATCTGCTAACAAATGTGAAAACTAAAAATGGCCTTTCTGCACCGGGATTTTATCATGTATTAGTTGCCATGTGTTAGCTAACATAAGCTTATTGCAGTCTAAAGTAAATTCCTGCAGTTTCAGTTTACCTCCTCTCTCCCAGCTGCTACATGTAGTGATTGTCTCAATGATTTGCTGCTCTTTTTCTGTGCCACTGGAATCTTGAGAAATTGTAACTAAAAACAAATTAATGAATTTATTTGAAAAGTATGGAACTTAACATGGTTCCTAAATCCATTCTGAACTCTCCTTTCCTCTAAAGAATTAAATTTCAGTTGGGGGCCCAATAATCAGTTTCAAGACAGCAAACAATTGTTCCGTTCATCCTAAATTAAGTTCTGATTCTACCTCTCTCATCTTTCCAGATGTTCACTAGCTACATTAAAAGAATTTTAACAGACTAGATGCTAAAAAGGATTAAAAGATAGAGGAGAATTGTAGAGTTTATAGAATATTACAATGCAATTTATAATGTGTCTGTATATATAAATATAGGACAGAGTTAGGAAAATGTCCATAATAATACAGAAATATTAATGAAAAACTAATACTTTGATATTAAATAATTTTCAGTAAATATATGAAAACATCACACAAGCATATATTTTAATTTCTAAGCATAGGTGTAGTATTCACTGCCACCAGGATCATGTAGACCCCTTGGAAACATCCACAAAGTAACAGCTTATTTAGCAGCTACACAATTAGAAACTTCTTGAAAGTGCTTTCACTATTGAGAGCTTCCAGGGAATTGCAGGGTTACAGTGTAGAAGAGTTCTTTGGGCCCCTTCTACCTGCTTCTGAATGGCACAGAATAGTTCTTTTCGCTTAGCATGACACTTTAGGTTTGAAATTCCTAAACTGTCTTGATCCACGTGTTCAAATCCCAGGAGAACTGACAGCCCTTCATCTTTCCCAGATAAAGTGCACTTTTATCGTGTACATGTGTATACCTTTCTGATGGGAACTTAAAAATGAAGGTTCTTTTTTCCTGGAAATAATTTAAAAATACCAGTTTTGTAATAGTAAGCACTTGCTCCTGTCCCTGGGTAACGTTTCTTTTTCCATTCTGCACCCAGGTGGCCAGCACTGACCTTTCTTTCCTTTCCTAGTCAATGCAGGGCATAAGTGCACACTGGCAACCAAGTCCTCATCAAAGCTCTGCCCTTCCTTCTTAGAGGAATAGGGAAAGAGGAAGGACGTGTGTCTGAGAAAGCACTACACGTTGGCGGTCCCCTGCTTTTACAAGCTCAGAAGTGCTTGTGGAAGAGTGGAAAAGCAAGGTAGCGTTCAAAATCCTGGAGTCACAAACTGCTCACCTTCCGTACTCAGTATGGTTGTAACTTACAGATCGGGTTCCTTCAGGCTGACAGCTTCTCTGTGTAATTACACAATATTCATGCACATCTGTGAGGACAATCGTTAGGAACAAACAGTTCAAAATATCCATAAAATGTAAAATAAAAAAAAATATTTTCAGGAGTGAAAGGGATGATGCTTCACCTGCATGGGCACAAATTGATCCAAGTTTTGTGACCGCAGTGTCTCAGGTTTCATACCAGTTATCTCAACGTAACTTTTTGATTACTTCTGAAGTCATGCACAGAATGAGGGGAGACACAGTTTGACCCTTTCAGACTGGCTGCATTTTAATTTTTCCTATGCTTAGAAATAATACAGGAAAACCCAAGGGGTAATATTCTTTTTGTATAGAACGTCTGAAGTTATACTAGGCATGTTCAGAATACATTAAAGGTACTGTCCTGACACAAGAAATTTACAATCTGCTTTTAGATATTATATAACTAATGGGAGCAATAAATGCTCGAAGAAGAGAAAGAGTGGCTCAAGGTTACAATAATAAGATTATAGCATTCCTCCACTATATATGCATGTTTTAAAATTCACTTCAATTTTGCTACCTCAGTCTAGGCTTTGGTTTTTCATTTTGGCTCTTTTTTTTTTCTTTATCAGATTTAATTTTCTGTCTGAATCCACCAGACCATAACACCCTCACTAAAAACTCTGACCAGACTTTTTTTTCTTTCTTTTTTTTTAATTTGGATTGTACGACTCTGCTTGCACAGCCAACATCGATGGCTTGTTTGTTGCAGAAACACTGTCATGGCCTTTTCTCTGACAGTAGTTAAAGTTGAAGTACTGATAGAACATATACTTGAATGCATGCACTACTTCATTCTACACAGGGAAAGCGATACAAAAAAAGTGATTATATGATTTCTACACAATTACACCTGGATTTTTAAGTCCCCACTTTGAAGAACCATACCATACGCCATACCATATCTGTGGTATGTGAAACGCATGCAAAACTCGTGTTAATGCTCTATCTTCTCATTCTCATCCAGCCTTAACAGTCACTTAAAAACAATTTATGAAAAATCAATAATGCACCTTTCTGGCTTTTTTGTAATGTATAAAAAAGGGTGTTTTTTGCCAATTTTTTAAACACTCTGAAAATATCAGGATTGTAAAATTGGATTTTTATTGATTTTCTTGGAAGATCTTTGGGGTTTCAACAGATATGTATTGACAGCAGCCACCTCTAGTTGAATTGAAAGTATTGAATGTGTAATGCAAATCATTCTATCTTCAACATATTTGAATTATACTCATGTTAAGAAAAAAAAGTGATCAGAAGTCTTTTTTCCTTTCAGTCTTTGCTCTTATTGTATTATGCTTTCTCACGTTCTTTAGTCACCACACAGTCTTGCGGGCTGCAGGCAAAAGATAAACAAACAAAAAATGGAATATCTAATGTTTCAAATACAAGCACAGATAAAAAAGTAAAACATACTCCTCAAGTCCTTATAGATTATAAACAAATAGAAAAATGGCACAAATCTATATTTAGAAAAATAATTTCTTTCTCAATATTTGTAATGAAGAGAGTTGTCAGTCACATTAATTTTTATGTAAATTTACCTAAGCTGATGAATCATAACTGAATTATTGCCTAATCTTCCTGGGTTTGGCCAGCATTTCCATTTTTATTTCCATTGCCTCAATTTATTTTCATTTGTTTATATAATGGATTATAAGAATCCACTCCAGAACCCATAACTAACACAGCAAAAAGAGGGGGCCTGCTTCAAGTCACTTTCAGTCCAACAGAAGAAGTGGATGCAAGAGACAGATCAGAATAAGACAACACTAGTCACCATGACAGACAGTAATCTTGGCACACAGCTGACTATTCATTATCATTCCTTCAGTAGACATCACAGCATAGGAGATTTTTTAGGGAGGGATTTGAAAGAGGAAAATTAGGTGAGTGGGAGTGAGAAGCAGCAGCGAGGGAAAGCATGAAGGTGCTGGTTTGAAAATGTAACAAGTAGAGAGTTATTACTGAATGAAATGTGTGGGGGGAAGACGTTGATTTCTCTATAGGATATTAAAAGATGATAGGGTGGGAATAAGTTATAAGTAAAGAGCCACAAAAGTGAAGCAGCTTTTGCTTGCTAAGATGCTGAAGGGCGGGGGGGGGGGGATACACTGAAATAAGGAATATGGCTGAAACAATGATTATGACAATAACCAGGGCAGCAGTGTTTTGCCAACGGTCTTCTATGTGATGTCCAAAATTAGATTATTAGCTTTGGAAGGGCAAGGACCAAAGACATCTTTGTACTAACGAGCACTCTAACATATTTTCAGGTGCTCTAAAAATGCATAAATAAAAATGAACAACTGCTTCTCCTGAATACTATTTCCCTCGTTTTTCAGCCCTTATTCTTCAAGTTACACCATTCAGTTACCTATATTTTCAAAAGAATTTTCTGTATGAACTTTCCAGTTCTCTCTTGTCAAATTATCTTACTGTTTTTGGAAAGACTGCATATCATCTATATTTAACACCATTTCAGCTTGGTGAGGTGACTATAACATAGCATTAAACTCAGACTGAAAAAATGAGTACGGCATTTCTAGGTTTTTCAAGTGTGTTAACTCAGAAGAGCTAATTTGACTGCAAAAAGTGGTTTCAGTAGATCTTCTTGCAGGTGTTTGAGTTGAGTTAATAGAATGGCAGTTAGATGCAAAAGGCCTTTGGATTAGTATTTGTGGTCATTATAGAAGTGAGTCTCTCAGAGAAATGTGAATAAAGAGTCATCTGAAGAACTGATATGGAAGGTTTCTCCACAGGCAGTTAATTCTTAGAAATTTACAGATGAAAAATGCTGTATGAGTATTAATAGATAGGAATGAAATATGGATGAGGGGACACTAAAGCTGGAATAGCAAGTAGAACAAGGGAATAAGGGGACGTGGGGACATGGTAAGAAACCAGACTAGAGGTGCAGACTTGGACAGAACTGTCTAAGACCTAAAAAAAAGAAAAAGGAAAGTTTAGATAAAGGAATGAAGAGGTAAGTAATATGAGAAATTATCTGAAGGAGGGCTGGGATGGGACGTGGCTATCAGGGAACCTAAAAGAAAGGGGTTGTAGCAGGATAAAGGATGACCAGAAGCAAAAAAAAGTATCCTAGCTACTGATACAGATATGGTCACCTTTTCATAGAAAAAGAGAAAGCCAGACTCAGTAACAGACTAGACAAGTAAAGAGGAAAAGAAACAATCAGGTTAGGTTTTTGTGACAGACAGGTAGGAGGTACTGTAATGCACATACATGGAGAGACTCCAGGAGAGAATGTTTTTGTCTATGTTAAGCCTGAATTGTTGCTGATGATGTTTCTCAGTGGATGTGCAAGAGCATTTAATATAAACAATCAGCCATGAGATCTGAATGGACAGAAGAAAAAGATCAGAGTACATGCGGCATATTCTGAAGAGGGATGTCCCAGGATCATTTGCCCAGCAACAAACAAGGAAGAGCACAGGGCCTGGGTGATCTGCTAGCCTGGAGAAAGAATATAAGGGAGAGGATGCAGGGTGTGTGTGTGTACTTACTGTAATTCACTGTCAGCAGCGAGACAAATCAGCCTTTGTAGTGTGCTAGTGACACCCTATCGTTTATGAAGACTGCAGAGGGAAAAGTCTAGAAAATATTTTCCAGAGCTTGGATCTAGCTGGCCCTCGCTGAGCAAAGAACAGTATCCACACTCCAATATTCTTCTGCGCAAGGGTGTATCTTCTAATCCCATCACAAAGCCCCCTTGGTACACCACTTTAGACAGGTATTTCATCAAGTCACTGGCACAGGAATGTGGCTAAAATAATAATAAATTAGCTTATATAATACTGAAGTAAGATACTGAGAGTGAAGAGAAGTAGATGAAGGAAAGAGGCCTAAGTGCCACTGAAAAAGAAAGGAAACAGCAAAGGACAGCACAAAACAGGTGCTACAAAAATAACCAAAGAACTATGAACTGAAAGAAGAATGAACAAGGCCGCAAAAGCCAGGGAGAAAGCAAGCAACTGACCCTACAGAAAAATCTAAGCATGTAAAACCTGTAGGTATTATCCACATGAGTCTTAAGAGGGGTTGAACTGGAGCAGAAAAGGCACATACTAGATAGGAAGACAAAGAGGTGAAATGATGTTTAAAGAACAGAACTTTAGATGGATAAAGATACAATTTTACCTGCCTTGATTTTTAAGCTTGGAGTGTTTCACTGCCTAGTCATTGGTCACTAGGAAGTAGTTACATTAATTTACTAGCTATAAGGAAGCAAACATGTACATAGCCATAAACACAGTCCTGCCCATTTCCATTGCTTAGCATTGCATGCATACTCCCTGTTTCACAGTTTTAACAGCTACCTGGTTTGGGGTGCATTCACCCCCATGTCTGCCCATGTATGCAAATATATATAATTCTAGGTCTTGATGCTTGTGCTTGTAACACTGTGCTTGTCCCCTGGCTAGCCTCGCTTCTGAGAGCTTGAAGTTCGTCTGCGTTGAGGATGTACAATGAAGCTTCCATCTCAGTCTTGCATTAGTGAGACGCATGATCAGACCCAACCTGCTGGGTCTCTTGGGAAACACACACATAATTAGCCCCTTTGCACCAAAGACTTCATTGCTGTATTTGCCACATGGTGAGTGTCACCCAGTGGGCCTGCGAACACACGCACACAGAAACCCTCCCGTCCCCAGGAAGCATCACTATATTTGCCATATGGTTAGGCTCACCTGCTAGGTCTGGGAGAAGGAGACAGACGGGCAACACTCACACACATAATGAAGCTCCCAACTGGGCTGCCTTAAGAAATTAAAAAAAAAAATAATAGAAGTTGACATAACTGCCACATGATCAGACTCACCTGCTGCGTTTTGGGGCAGGGCGGGGTAGTCACACACACATGAATTTGCCGTCTCTGCCCAAAGGGTGTCTCCTCGTAATGCCTGTGCTCCACCTCAGTGCATTAGGCTAAAATACATCGCTTTCCCCTGCTTCAGACAAACCCAAACCCTCCCGGCTGGGCAGCGGAATCGCGTGGGCAGCAACTGCAGCCAGCGACGGGTCGGGAAGTTAGAAGAAAGAGCAAGAGGGATGCACTCCCTTCCCCACTGGGGCGACAGAGACCCCCATCACCCAAACAGGCCCCTCTGCCCCCCACTCCTCTCCGGGTTGCAAGGCTGTAATTGCTCCCTGTTCTGGGTGGAAGGGGACATGCACCTCCATAACGAGCCTCTCCTCCTCGGAGCCCTGTGACTACCAGAGGGCCAGACCCGACTCCCCGCGGGCGGGGAGCGAGGCCCGGCTGGGGGCTCAGGTACCCGGCTACTGACCCCTCCTCCGGGGCGCTGTTACTGTAATTGCCGAGGTAGAGACAGTCGCCAGGGAGAAGATAACAAGCCCTTCCTTCCCTGGGCAAGCGGTGCCTGTAAACACCAGCAGCGAGAGGCACTGAAGGGCAGGCGGCCGGCGGGGCTCTCCTCACGCACGACCGTTCCCGCCGCTCACGCAGCTCCGGCTCCCCTCACGCACGGCCGCCCCACCCGCGACCGCCGGGGCGGCCGCCGGCCTGGGCGACGACGGGCGCAGACACTCTGCGCCCCCTCCCCGCCCCGGGCCCCGCTAGGTTCCCCGGGCCGCCGGGAAGGCTTCCCCCGGGCGCCATCCGTCAGCGCGACGCTCCCGCCGCGCGCCCACCCCGCGCCGCCATGGCGGCCTGCGGGCGGGAGGGGAGGGGGGGCGCGGGACTCCTCTGGCGGTGACGTGTGTTGCCATGGCGACGCCCAGGCAGCGTCTCGCTCCGTGTGGGGGGGTGGGGGGATGACAACAAATATGGCGGAGAGGAGCAGGACGGCAGAGACGGGTCAGTGCCAGCCGCAGTCGCCTGGGCGGGGGGAGAGGGGAAGAGCCCCCCTTCTCCAGGGGCTTCTGGCAGTAGAGGGGGCCTGCCTCGCAGCGGAGTGCAGGAGACGGAGCCCTCCTCGCAGGGGAAAGGGAGGGAAGCGCCTCCTGGCCGAGGGCACTGAGGTGGAGAAGGGGCCGGGGCAGAGGCCCCTGCCCAGGGAGCTGCGGAGGAGGGCAAGGCACCTTCCCTTGGGGGATGAGGAGCACCTTCCCGGGGGAGAAGTGGTCGTGGGGAGTGCCCCTTCAGGTAGGGAGAGGGGGAAGAGCCCCCAGGCACTCCAGCCCTGTCTGAGGGGGCATTGCCCCGTTGTGGGGAGGAAGGTGAGAGAGCGAGAGCCCTGCTCACCCAGCAAACAAAACGTGGGGGAGAGCCCCGGTTGTGCAGAGAAAGAAGCTGATGGCGGGGTAGCCTGCACTGTGCACCATGCTCCCCGCACAGGGGGCAAAGGTGGCGGTGATGAAGAGCAGAGCAAAACGGTGGTGCACAGGAGTTCCCCTCACACAAGAAACTATGACCTGCTTTGTTTAGAATGAAAAAAACAATATGTGAAGACACGGGGTTGGAATTGAAACTGCACCACAAGGCTGAGAGCTTGGGGGTTGACCTGCACGTGCTGCTTTTCCTGTACCTGGAGGCTGCGGAGGGGCAGCATGCTGTGCACCTTGCATCTCACATACGTTATTCTGTGAAGGTCTCTTTAAGGAAGGTGCCAAATATTATTCTTCCTATTCAGGATGTATTAACAATGGCTCTAACTGTGTATGTGAAGATAAGTTTGTTGGTGAAACTGAAGTTTTGTGTTTCCTCATGAATGATAAGGATCCTCTAGGTACAGGGGTCTTTCCTATTGTAACAAAACACAGTTAAGGTCTTTTCCAACCCACGTGAAAACAAAAGCCCCCAAAATAAGTTATGAAAACTAGAGATATTAACATTTGGAGGATGAAACAAAGATAATGACGGTTTTTCTGAATATTTAATATCCTACAGCATCATACATAAATTATCTGTGTTCCTGGACCAAAAGTTCATTTTCCTAGCCTGCTGTGGTAGCTGCTGTGCATGTGCTTTTCAGCCTCAAAATTGGCTCCAAATGAAGATGCATTATCCATAGAACTGATTTTGGATTTTTGGGCCACTTAAGGTGAAAAAAAGTGAAAAATATGTGAAATGCTGTTGTGCTCTGGGAAACAATACTACAAAGGTTCTTGAATTCCCTGTGTTCAGCCATGCTGTTTATGAACCCCTGAAACCACATTGTAAAGTTTATTGTTCATTAAACTTGTCCATGAAGCAGGTGATTATTTTCATCCACTGTGTTGTGCAACACTACTAAACACACCTGATCAGCTCTGACTGTGCTGCGAACAGGAAACAAATCTCCAGTGGCCATTTGACTTTGTCAGCTTTCCTACCTACTTATCTATGCCTGTGCTGTTGTCAGTAACTTTCTTTAACATGTAATGTAACTTTCCTACTATTTCCAGATTAGCGCATAAACTTATTCTTACATTGTGTTGTCTGCTATATTATTTAAATCTGCAGCCTTTCAGTATTTGCTTTTTATTTTTAACCTTGTCCAGAACTTTTTCCACATCTAACCATTGCAGCTAACTAATCAGTGATTTTCTCATGAACGTTGTGGTTCAGCTTGTGCTGAAATCATGTTTTGTTGCTTGTTCCTGATACACGTCTGCTTAAATTTTGCAATGCCTGTCTGGCCATTTTGCAAGTCTTAATTTGCGGGTCCTTCTTTTTTGGAGAAACCAGATTAGGAATTAAAAATTCAAAGAACAATGAAGATAGGAAAAAGACCCAAAACTTTCAGAGATCAGTAGGGGTTGGGAAGCAAACTTGTGATCTTGGCCCATTTTTAAGAAAAGACATGGAAAGTAGGCTGTGGAAAAAAAAGGTGGGGTGGTTTGGGTTTTTTTTGCCTTTTTCCCCCTAAATTTTGATTTCTGACTGTCACCTGACACTAAGGGGACAGGGATCCTTGGCAAATCCCCAAAAGAACCTGTTTGTCCCCTTAGAGCCAGGTGACACTGACACTGTTGATGTGCACTGTGCATGTAACATAAGTGGGGAATGTTCTTGTTCTTGGTGCATCCTAACTGCTTAGCGTGTCTTCATGATACGTCAGATCTGGACCAGTCTTTAGGAGATACAGGAATCTAGCTCTGGAACCTGCATTTTGCACAAATTTAAATTTTTATGTATGGATGCAAGGAGAATAAAGCCATTACAGAAGGACTGAACGCTGTTCAAACCATATAAATTGACTTAGCCAGACTATATTATATTTGCTGTTTTGTTTTTACAGCAACATCATGTTTTTATTCCTGGATCAGAAAACACAAGAAATAACTAAGTCTTATCTTCCCATCTTGAAATATTGATTGTTATTTGTAATTTTCAAATGAGAAAACTGAGTTACAGAGAAATTAAAGGTAACTTATCCATGCTTTATAGCAACACAAATTACTGTTATGGACCATTCTTTACTGGTTTAATTCAGTAACTTGTGTTTGACAAGAGTCAGTGTCAGGGAAAGATGTCAGAAAAAATATAATGTGCACTTACAGAAACGTGATTCTAAAAATTAAGTTTCTTCCTAAATATTATCTGATACTGAATTATATACATCTAAGATGCTTACAACCCCTCTAAACTCTTAGCTTTGAAAATACACTGTGTCAAGAGGTTTTGTATATTAATTATAGTTTATGGAAAACATACCTTTTTATAATGTATGAATTTTTCATTTCAGTTTTATTAGTATCTTCTTATTCTTCTGTTATAGGAAAGTAATTCTGTTAATCTTTCTACACTGGTAATTATACTTATTGTTTCTGTATATACAAATCTTTTCATATTTCCATTCCTTTTTCATGTAGACTATTTTTGTTTCTGTAGTAGTTTTTGCAAATTTTTAAACTTTTTTTTTATTGGGGAGGGGGATTGGGACACATAGGATTGCACAAAGTACTTCAGAAGAAGGACTACCAACAACTTTTATTATACTGCTACGCTTAGCATTATTTTCTATATCGTGATTTAAGCCAATCCTTGTGTTTCAAATGAGATTGAGACTTAATATGTAAGGTAGATTATTTCACATCTGTCTACTATGGAGTTCATATTCTGGTGCTATCCTCGCTGGACTAGGCAGACATCTGGTCTAATCCATTAGAATAGTTTCTGTGTTCTGATGTTTGGTTAGAGTGCTGCAAATCAACTCGCTCTTCCCTGGATTAATCAGTCTTTTTCCCATTGCAGTTGGCTCCTTACTCCTAGCTGGTTTCTTGGAACTGCTCAAATCAGCTTTCTGCAATAAACCGTAAATTTGTATGCTTCCCTGTTTGGGTTTCCAGGCTGAAGCCTTCATGTCTCAAGCTGGGAATCCAAATTAAAAGCAACTTAAACCTTCACAAATGAAGTCTGCAGGAGAATGAAAGTGATTAAGACTAGTTAGTTACTTTCAGGAGCTTCTTGGTTTGACTTCCAGTTGTTCTGCTCAGCTGACCTTGATGCCTCAAACTTTTGGAAGATACAGGATTTAGCAAGATGACCAGTTTAGCTAAGTTTCTTGAGAAACAGATCAATGTTATTTTTTCAATTCTGTAGCAAAGAGGACCTTATTAACTTCTCTAAGGAAGGTTTAGGAGTAGGTCAAAGTGAGTACAGAATGCCTGTATTTGCTTATTTTTTCACCCGTGAACCAGATGAAAGTATTTAACTTTTCAGACATGGATCCAGCTAAAATTTCACTAGTTATCTCATTCTCCCCAGGTCATTCTTATTCTTCTAGCCATCTATATTACCTTCAGAAGACTTGCTTCCAGAGGCCTGAATGATCAAAGGGTGCAGGTTCTCTCTCAGTTCTGTGATAGTTTTCTATCTGAGGCAGCTGAATATTAGCCTGGATTGACAGTTCTAATATGTGTTATTCCATAGTTACTAGTCATTTTGTGGATATTAGTATTTCTGATATTTCATTGGGTCATCGTCGCTGAAATCATAGTGAAGGCAAAAAAAGGCATTTACTCACAGTACTGGACAGGATATAAATATATGTCTTTAAACCAAAGATCCTGGTTATTGGAACAAACAGATTTCCCAGCTGAATGTGTAGTTTTTCTGTTTATTTACATGCCGTGATATATACCTTGCAGAGCGATGTTAAGTCACATTTCATATTAAGAATGGTTAGAATTTTTGAAAGCATTCACAGCTGGGCTCACTTAACTTCAGGAGGGAGAGCTTCAAACCACTGCTGAATGCTGAACCCCCACTCAAAGTTTGGGTCGTAATTAACATTTCTGAAATACTTAGTGTTGAGATCGTTATTTCAGAGATCTGGAGGGCCCGATAGAATAGCTGTGTAAATTCTGCAGTGTTTTCTAATTGATTTTAATATGATAGTGCTGAGCTGGACTGTTTTGAAAGATAGCTTTTGATTATTCTTTCAAAAAAGAATAGTTATTCTTTTAAAAGTATTTAATCACATATGGTATGAACACATTCTAGTATCAGGAACATACTGCTTTCTTTTAGGTGGCCTTATTTATTAAATAAAAACCGGAACTAAATAAGACAACCTAATTTATTTGTCTTTAAATATAGACCTTTTTGATAACTGGAACTTCTCATTGGCTTTATCATGAGGAAATTTAAAATAGGAGAAATGAGCTAATTACTTTAACAATATTATTTAATCTTGGTCTTTAAAATAACACCGTACATCAGTGGTACTTTTGGTCTTTCAGGCAAATTTAATTTCTTCAATTGAATTGTCCTTTCTTAAATTATTTCTGAATTTTCAAGTGTATATAAACAATATAGCTTATTTCCTAATATACACTACTAGCCTGTAAACGTAGCTGAATTCCAGTGTTTGGGAAAAGACATTGCAGTCTTCATGCTGAAACCGATCTGCCCACTATATTCTCCTGTCAACATGAAGAGATTTCAAAAGCCAGTGGAAAACTGTAAGGGTACTGGGCCCAGTCTTGCAGATGTTAGAACACCATAAAGAGCTATTTACTGTTGTTTATAAAATGCTGCAGGATGTATTTGTAAGCAAATCTGAAATGTGTTTTGTTCAACAAACACATTTGCCAGAACTTACAGATAGCATCGGTACATTTTAGCTTAGGCAGTTCGAAGTCCAGGGGATATTAGAGAAAGATTTGTTAGTAAATTTGAAGCACTCTGTAAGACTATTAACTACTTCAGTTTTTACTGCTTAAGTTGAAATATTAATTGAAGTGATAGATAGAAATTAACTATAGTCGCTACAGGAAAGTATTATAATAATCATTATAGTGTGTTGCCAATTGACTGATATTCAACTAATTTCCAACTTCTTCAGTTACGTAGTGGAAACAATCCCCACTAGAAGAATTCACTGAAGAAGAGCTGCTAATATATTTTTGGTACTTACAGCTTTGATCATATTTCTATTACATAATTTGCCATATAAGGAGACCTGAGACATACTAATGAAGGCTTTATACAGCCAGAAGATATAATTTCAGAAAAAGAAAGAAACAGGAATGTGTTGGGTATTCCAGTTGCCACTTCTTAATGGTTTACCATTTCCTAGCCATATTTCAAACAGTTTTTTCTTTGGCAAATAATCAAAGCTTTTGAAAGTTACTTACCTCAAGCCTCCCAACGTTTTTTCTTTCAGTGAAGTTCAAAGCACCCTATTAATTATTAGCACTTGTGAGAGAAGGTTTCTGAATTTGTAAAAATTAAAATAAGACATATTGAGAATTTTAATAGGTTTTATACTGAAATTTGTAAAACAGAAGTTTCTGAAAGTTTCTTTAGTGTTGCTGTCACTGTATTTAGTAGGCAGAAGTCTCATGCAAAAAACCAGATCAACCTCAGAATGCATTTATATGTCCTACATAGCATTTCTATTTTTTGAAGTTGAGCTTTATAGATATAATGCTCATTAAAATAGTTTTTAAAGTCAGCTTCCTGTGTTAAAATGTAACTGGCTTGATCTCCACATGGGGCCACTAACAGGACTGGGAAACTTAGATCTGCAGCACAAGCCTGCTTTCCAAATGGGACACCTAATGACAATAGCTGTTATCTTTAACAGAAGAAATGGACAACTTGTCTACGCTCAGAGATTTTCCTTCCTCCTGTTCCTCTTTCCTCCAACAACACCTGTTTAGAGACAAAAGCAATAGAGTGAAATGACTGTATAGTCATCTTTACTTTTTTTTTTTTTTTAAATAAAGAGCTAGGATGCCCTGATAACAGAAAGCACCAACCCCTGGATAAATGAGGTGCTACAGGACGTGAAGAGGAGTTTAGTACAGACATTTAGGGACATGGTTTAGTGGGCATGGTAGTGTTGGGTTGACAGTTGGACTCAATGATCTTAGAGGTCTTTTCCAACCTTAATGGTTGTATGGTTCTATGATTTGCTGCTAATGTCACTCAGATCCAGCAGTGCTATCTCTGCTCAGCACCTAGGTGTATGCATCGTGCTACATCACTCTCGTTTCTGGAGGATTGATTGTGCTGCCCTTTTCCAGAACTATGTGATTCTATAGAAACCAGCTCAGATTTCTCAAGTAATCCCCAAAAGTAGTTGGCATGCAGAGCCTTGATGCAGAATTGCCATGTTTAGATTGCATTGTACCTGAGATAATAAGTTCTTCCAGGCTCAAGCTGTGCCTGCAATTAATCTACTACAGAGGTAAACCAATTTACAAGTAATCGAGAGTTGGTTATGGGTACATATCTATGTGTCCCATATCCCAGCTTCCCTGTCACATTGCCCCCACACCTCATCATTTTCTTGATGTTGCCACAGAGGCCAAGCCTGTTACTTAAGAAGAGCTATATTTTTTGACCTTAGATTCTTGAATATGGTTTTTTTTGAAGTAATTTTACTATTTGTATGTCAGAATGATTTGGAAAACTCTGCTGTACTAAAATAATAATAATGACTTCAATTTCATTTTGTCACAGGCTGTGCAAATTCAGAGATGTGGACTTTAGTATTAAATCTAGGGCCCTGATCCTGCAAATGTCTGGCATTGAGTTTGATGTATATATGTGTAACAGTAAAGTGTTTTCATGATTGGTTCTATTTTAAGATAAGTAAGGTATTAAGGTTAGAGACTAGAACGTATACAGTCTGACACGTATGTTTTCTAATATACATATGTGTCCCTGTTCTCTCAGTGTGGTTAACTGGCTGATTTTGTAGATTCATTGCTGCAAAAATCAAGTGTAGAAAAGGGGGCGGGAGAGAAAGTAGTTGTCTTAAATTATTATTATTAAATAAATAAGCTAACTGTATTTCATTTACATGCTAATTCATAGAGCTATTTACTTAGCAGTGGATCTCACAATCATGAATGAAAATCGGTAAGATTTTGCTTTTACATACTGTTTCATAACCACTTTGAAAAATGTGTTGAATGTCAGTCTCCACAAAAGCAAATGGAACATCAGTTCCCTGAATCACCGGGGCAGAGCAGCAGGAATCCATTCCAAAGAAAGCCCAGCTGGATTCATTACAGGTCTACTGATGTGTTTTCATTTGCAATAAACAGCAAAGTTACTGTGCGATTACAGTAAACTTTAGAGCTGGGTAACACCTATCAAGTGACTATCATGTTTTCATGCATATGTAATGCAGATGAGATAGTGTGATGCACTTGATTAATGAAAAATTCCTCAAATAACCTATACAAATCCAAAGGCAGCGGCATTATTTCAGGGGAGCTGTCCATGTAAAATAGGATTGTGAGATAAACTTGCCTCTGTATTACTTACCTATACCCGAGGACTGTAGTACTGTAGAATAACAGATGTTTTGTAGCTACACAGAATACCAGTATATCTGCTGGTTATTTTATTTCTAAGCAGTACAAATAATCAGTAATTTGATCTCAGAGCTTTCTGTATGTAAGCCTTCTTGTAGGTAGAAGTTTGGCTTATGTTCTGAATATTTGAAACACTTTGGATGCATTTCATATTCCTATAAATATTGTATCAACTTAACATTTCCTTAGTTAAAAAACTGCTGAATATGGTGTATTAGTTAGTAGTGTTCTCTGTAGTTAAATTCCTGTTGTTACATTGCTGATGCAAGAGTTAATAGATCAAGTTTGCTTTGCTGACATTTTTATGTTAGAAAACAGGAATTCTGAAACAATATTTAAATCTTTTGCTATACAGTACTTTGTGAATAAAAGATAACACTGCAATGATCTAATTATTTGACAGGAAATACTAGATTGTGTTAAAGTGTTTCTTAACTAAAGAGTAAATTCAGCAATGTGAGTGGGCAATGCTTGGGTGGAAGAAATTCTCGGTGGCTTAAAATATTACTTTTTGGAATGGACTGTTTTGGAAAGTAGGGGGAAAGATGCTATTCTCAACTAAGAAGTTAAAGGAATTGTTTCAATGAATAATTATAATTATGGCAGTAATTAATAGTGTAATTGATTCCAGCAACCTAGGGGAACAAATTATTCCAGAAGTAGTACTAAAATCCCCGAATTATTTTGAATATGCAGTAGTCAAGAAGATTTTAACTCCAAAGTGAAGAAATTAACTGTGTCTGAAACTACTGTTGACTTAAATTGACTGACAGAAGACATGCCTACGTCTAATCAAAAAATAAATAGGAAGCAAGGGTACACCCGTATCTTTAAATTACACATATTCAAGAGCCAAGGAAAAATAGTTCAAGCCAAGGAAGGATGCATGAATTATGGCGCGTAATACACAGGATAGAAATTGTCAGTGAACTTATATCGCCCAGTTTTCACTTATCACACTCATAATGATAGCCCAAGCAGTTGAAACAGTGTGCAATTACCTCTCTTCCAATCATTTGTGAAGTACAGGGTCTGTAAGAGAAAGATAGTGCTATGCAAAACTGCTGCTATGTTTCCCCACAGGATTTTGTGCTCTGTGGAGTCCTCATGGAAAGCCTAGTTTCCCATGGATAAGGATTCATTACCAGCATAAAGGTATTAGTGGTTGAGTCAGGAATTGTATTCAAGTCTCTTGAATGCTAGACTTACTCCATGATAATCAAATATATCTTTTTCTTTGGACAGTTACATCCACAACAAATTTACAGTAGTCATACTTTAGATATCGAAAAATCAAAATACCTCTGAAGAGTGGGTATGGTGTTGTACCACAGCTGGCCTGTCTTGAGGCTTACCAGGCTGATTGCTTTTGCAGAATACCTGAGAATGAACTAAAAGCCTGATCCAAATTAGAAAGCACAGCTGTATTGCCTCAGTGCTGAACCTGAAATAATGTCCATGATATAGCTTATTAGCTCAGGTGCAGCATCACAGCTATAGCTGGCTTCGTTTTGGCCTTGCTGGGATCACAGCAGATAAGCTCATGTCTTCCAAAATGTGGCATAGACGTCTCTTTAAATACAGGTCTGGAAAGCCTCTGTTCAATCAGTAAACATATTAAGACATCAAAAGTGCTAGGAATTTGACATGAAAGGGGTAATCTTCATAAACAGAAAAAGCAGTGTTTGTATGTTTCTTACTTGATCTTGCCAATAGTCTTGAAAGATTTCCATAGTACTTCATACTTAGTGCTTTTAGAAGATGCCTTTTGTGGGCAAGCATCTTGAACATGATAGTCAGGACTGAGGAGTATGAAACCTAGGACAATTAAAATAAATAAAGCCTTGGCCTTTTGAGAAAGCTGAAATAAACCTACTTCTCTGTTATATCAGGAATAATTATTACCTATTGAGTCCTTTTCAGTTTCCCAGCTGAGAATCAGTTGGTCCTAAAGAAAAGAGACACACACAGTTGTTAACTTACAGAGATTTCAACTTTATTAGTCATTGAAGACTACATAGTCATGGGTCAGGGTGATTGCATTGGTTGCTATGTATAAGATGTTTTAGCTGCATTTATCTTGCCTCAACGTGAGTTATTTTTAATTTAGAAATTTATTTTGTCATGACTTCTTTCAAGGATGCTGTCATTAAACCAATTTTAATTATGCTGTTCTTGTAGGATAAAGACCACCTGATTCGCTCACTCCTGCTTAGGATATCATAATCTGGCTGTTGGTTAATCACATCTTGTGCTCTTAAATCAGAAAAAACGATTTATTCTAGAATATACAGTGAGGATAAAGAAAAAAAAAGCCATGGAGGGAGTAATGTTCTTATACTGAAAAGAGTTTTTGCAATAAAATATGATTTTACTGCATAGGAGGGAAATGGTCAATGTAGTCTGTAGGCCAGACCTCTGTTGCTTTATCAGTGTAAGTATGGATTAAGTCTGTCCGTTTCATACCTTCTGTATGAAACCTGAAGTACTATACACGGAAATTAACGTTTGATCTGCACCAGCTATAACTAACTGAATCAGTATCCTTTGGCTGGTGCTATTTCTTGAGGTTGTTCAGAAATATCTTTTAGTAAGCATTTTGCAGGTAATCATTCTGCATTTAAAAACCTTGTCAAAGAAAGGTTTTTGAAAATACATAGTATATACATGCATCTCATTAATATACCTGAAAGTTTAAGCTAGATACCCTGCTTTTGTTAAATCAGTGCTTCATACCTGGGGCAGCTGTTGAAACATGGATGTATACCTAGTATCCATATGTATATGGACAGCATATACATAGCATATATCCATGCACCTTTCCCTTCTTTCCTCCCACTTTCTCCATCCTCCCCCACATATAATACAAAACCAGGTGTATAACATCTGATTTCTTTCAGGATTAGGTGGCATGGGAAATACTTACAGCATTTTAGGATAGTACCAGTGAATGCTAGTGAGTGACTTCAACCACCAACCTTTTTTTCCAGTTTTGTGGGTAGTATCATGAGCTTTTGCCCTTACCTGGCATTTTCTACCAACTACAATTACAAAACCTGCCATTGTCTGCCTGTTTTGACTCGGTTTTTTTTGCAGGTCACATGCACTTCTTGTCTTGGGGAAATCGGTTGCTTACAGATTTCAAAAACACATGAGACCCTATGAAAGAAAGTTTTACCCATTAAAGTTCTTTAGTACCACACAAGGGATCTGCTTTAACTCTTCAGTTTTTTTCCTGCCTCAGAATCCCTAGACACAGAATTTCCTCTTGCTTGGTAGGAACACCCCCAAAAAATCTTTTGCTGACCTAGAACTTGAATTCCTATGCACTCTTCAACTGGTGTTTCAGCATCTCCTATTATTCACATGCAGACCTAATTCTCTGAGCCATCTCTTATCTCCCAGGAAGGATGGACTTGCGGATACAACTACTTTTTGCAGATGCAACTCTGAGGAGTAGCTGAGCTCGGTAGCTATTAGTTACTCTTTTCTCTGCTAGTCGGGGATGTATGTGATGCATCATATTTTTGTTTACAATTTATATGTTTTATGCTTTTGTTTGATCTTTTTTTTTGTTTAAAGAAGTATTGCTACTATAGCAACTGTTGCATCATGTGATATCTTTGATACTTGTTAAAGAATAAATCTGTATATCAGATGAAATTCACTGATTCTTACAATGTTTTTAAATAAACATATTTTCATTTAACATATTTGACACTACTTTTTTTTCAGTATTTTTTTCATTTCTAGTGACGAGTGTTTTACTGGATAGGTTAGAGTTTATAAGTACAGTAAAAAGAATAATGGATATTATTTTTTTCTTGCTTACTGAGTTCAGAGCATGAATTGCTTTTTTATTTTCATGAGGAAAAACTGTTCATACCTTCTTGGACATTTTGGGTTTCACTAAAGAGATAAAAAAAATCCATTGCCATTTGCCTCTGACAAGAAGGTATATCCTTGGAGATAGCCCACATTGAGATAATAAAGAAATATTCTTGAAGTAAAGCTTGAAATTATGCTTTTAGGTTAAAGATTGGAAACAAATATTACATATGAACCAAATACAAGTCAACACAAATTGACTTATTTTCTTTTCTTGTAAACTTGTAAGACAGTGCCAGCCACTGGGAGTGAGGAATCATTGTTCAGAGCAGCATTTGTCTGCCAGATGTTGTCTTCAGTTCAATGTTCTTCACTAGATTTTATAAAGGAGCTATAACTGACTTTGGATTGATAATTGTATCTCTATCTGGATCTAGTTTTTTTGAATGGACGGGGCAGTGGAGATTTCTCATCATCTTTTCATATTTGGTCAGCCAGTAAGTTGACAGCTTTGTTTTGAACTAAGCACCTTATGTACTTTTTTGTTCCTACTTATCTTTGGGCTGCCTGCTGTCTGCTCAATATAAGCATTTAAGCAAAGTGCTCTTTGCGGTACCACCAAGCCTTTTGTAGGGACCCCATGTGATATCTTTAGTGATCATTTTGCTTTGACATGTTTGCGTATAAGAACAAGACTTTTCCCACTCTCAGCTTCGAGTGAGACACCTATGCCATACCTTCTGCTAGAGTAAATCAGTTTGGGTATGTATATTTAAAAAAGTGTGAGGGATTTGGATGTACTTGTGCCTTCTAACCCAAAATAAAAAGGTAATGGTGCATTAGCCAAGGAATTGTGTTAGGAAGGTTAAAAGGATATGTTGTCTGGTAGCCTCTGTAGAAAGAGTAACTTATGCAGTAAAAATAAAAAAAACAAACAATAAATTACAATTTTTTCCTTCCTATTTATGCAATCTACCACAAGCTTTTTTGAGTCCATGGCAGTAAGCTTGCAGTTTGTTTTTCCCAAGTACTTTCAGAACCTTTGCAAAGCTCAGAATTTACCTGAGAAGCTCTGCTAAACTAGTGCTTGTCTTTCCTTCTGCATGTTTTCTTGAATATTAATATCCTCTTACAGTTTGGCGACAGACTCTTGACAGTCTGTTGGTCAAACTGTAGGAGGAAAGTAGTTGAAGAGACAATTACTTTAAAGATGCTTTGTCTCAAACTGGGTTTCTAAATAACAATGCAACGTTACTATTTTTTAGAACTAGACCAAGCTGTATGAGAATGCTGTCCGTGATAATCAACATTTTCCTTGTTCTGCTTGACCTTTGAAGTAGGTAATGGTGACAGTATGGGCACGCTACCTGAATGTGAGGCAGCAGGTGTGGTTGGTACTACGCCAGGTATTCTCTCAAACCCTGTAGTCTTAACATAATTTCTTCCATTTCTTTTCAGATCACAGTGACTGTGAATTAAGTACATTTCAGATTGACAACACTCTCTGCAATATGTTTAGATTCTCAGGGTCATGCCCAATCCTTGCTGCAGGATACATGGCTGTGAAGATCAAAATGACAGTTGTGTTTTCTTCTTTTTCTTAGCGTTTTTTAAGCCGGTGGAGCTGGAATTCCAAGTTCCTGCCTGCTGCTGCCTGTAGGATTTTTAGAATGGCCATAGAGCATTCAGAGCTGATAGCAGAAATAACAAATCTTCCTGAATATCAGTGCTGCTGAAGCCTAGGGACAATGATATAGAAGCTTTTATTTAAAAAAAAAATCAAAGAATAATCAGCTATTAAGACTATTGATTTCTACAAATGCTATCATGTAAAAGAATTTTGCTAAAATTACACTGTTTGCAGTTTTCTGATTTGTGGAGAAGACACTGTTATTGGCATATCCTCCATAAGTGTTACTTGTCCAAAATGTGAGTTCAGCAATGTTCATCTAGAGACTTGTTCTATTTAGGAGCTACTAGGAGTTGCTGTTGGTCATCTGAATGAATTTTTGTTTGTGGCAAAAAAGAACAGATTCACTTCTTTGTATGGGTTTACAATAACAATACTGCTCAAGGTTGATGAAGCTCTTTGTTAGGATACCTGGAAACTTTTCTTTACACCGTAGAAATTTTCAGTAGCAAAATGTATCCTCATTTTGTTCTAAAATAAGGATCTCATAACAGAATGAGAGGTGTCTTAATGACATTTGTAAAACTTCTACAAAGTTCACTTGCAGTTATCGTATCTTTTCATGTTACCTTACCTTTCTAATTGGCTATCCTTGTTAGGCAGTAAGTCT
Source organism: Calonectris borealis (assembly GCF_964195595.1). Taxonomy (NCBI): domain Eukaryota; kingdom Metazoa; phylum Chordata; class Aves; order Procellariiformes; family Procellariidae; genus Calonectris; species Calonectris borealis. The sequence continues at coordinate 8,414,613 of NC_134319.1, forward strand.
GATTATAAAAATGATGCAGGTTTTCCAGGCAAATTCACTCTATATTTTTCTATGTCTGTTTTAATGCAGCTGTGCTCTCCTACCTAATGTAGCATGAGGGTAGCTGCCGGCTGCTAACTCCGTCAATTCTGAAGTTTGTCACAGCTGGAAGCTGGGCTCGTTGTTTACCCAATTCAAAGAGTAACTATTACTTACTAAAGAGTTACTTTCCTCTAGAAACTGCGATTTTTAAAGAAAATGTGCCTAAATTTGCATGATGTTTATTGTAGCAAATACTGTTTTCATCTTTGCCTAAATGAAAAAATTGTTGGCTTTACCCTTTGAACTTAAGAATAGCAAGAAGCTCTGGAAGTCTCCAAACTCTTCCTCCAAAGAATCCCAGTCCCCTGTAACTAATTCTATTCATTTTCCCTAGTTTGATGTGGCATATATCCACGATGACAATAGTGATGAATGCAGATACCAGAAGACTCTGCTTTATTTTAAAACCTTATATACTTACAGAGATTTCAGACACCTGCAGATTTTGTACCTGATAGAAAATTACCATTAAAGTTTAATACTGTGGTAAAAGTAAATCCTAGGGATTTGCTGGAGACTCCAGGAGTTTAAGCTATAAAGAATTAGAATAAAATAGCTATGTGTCTTACAACCTATAAGAAAAATAATTGACAAAATAAGACCTACAGTCTGAGAAAATTTCTTTGCTAAGTTACTTTTGCCTTTGTTTGTCTTATCTAACCTTTTTTCAAAAGAGAATCTGGCCTCCTTAAGTGTAATGTGCAGGATGTACTTCAGTTAATTCTCTTCTTTCCCTTTCAGTTTATTTCAGATTGAAGTACTATTTCCCTTCCCTACAAGATTCTGTCATACATCTTTGCCTTCAGTCAGGAAAATCTACTTAGGGCTCCCCAGTTGTGAGGACAGTATCTCTTTATTGGCCAGAGGACTTACGGCACAGTATGACATAGTTCTCTCCATCTGAAGATGGTAATGTATTCTCAGCAACACTCGCTGCATTTGCTGAACAGACAAGCGTGAAGCCATGTTTTATAATCTAGTAATACAGCAATGCAGGCTCTTGTCGGCCAGTGGTCTGGCCTTTTCTTTATCACCCAAGGAGAACATGCCAAAAGAGATATAATGCTGTTGTGCTATATAATAACGTGAAGTTCAAAGACTGCAGTTTTGCATGTTTAGAGATTAACTAAAGATAATATAACTCAAAATATAAGAACAGTACATTCTGAATATTCAAAGTACTGTGTAATAAAGAACATGCAAGGAGAGATTAATATTATTAAATGACTATGAATTATAGGCTATTTGATGATTTTATTCTCATTTCTGAATGGCTGCATTAGGCCAGGAGGAGCAGATGGAAACTTTGCTAGGACACAGTTACTTGACAGCTTCCTTCTGCATCATGTAAAGACTCCATTGGTAGATTTTCTAATTTGTCAGTTAGGTGGAAAGGGAGATGTAGCTCTGTCTTCTGCCTGCTTTTCCTACACTGTCTTATGGTGGCAGTATTATGAATGTAATCGTTTCTAGTTTCTTCATCTTTATCTAAGCGGTGTTTCCCAGCTATCTTTTAAGAATTACAAGCAGCCTATTACTTTTAGCTGAGACTTACAAGAGAGCATTTAACCAGGAGGAGTTCAGTCTTCTTACTGCTCTACTTAGTTGACTCCCTGCCTCCCATTCTTTCACTTTGGTCCCTGGCAGCTCATGCATTCTTGGTGGAGATCTGCAGGTTTTCCCTGAATTTTTCTTTGTATCCTTGATTCCATGTGTTGGATTACAAACGATTAACTTGACTAACTGCGACAGGTATATGGGGGCCCTTAATCAAAGTGGCACTGAACTGAAACTGAGGAAATGGTTTTCCTGTGGCTGCTGTTCTGAATTACAGGTTGCATGATGCAGAGGGATGAATTGTATCAAGTGACACAATCATGGCCATACAGATACCCCATCCAGGTCTAAGTTTGCCTCTGGTGTTACCAGCCTTTAAGCAAACTGTGTCAGCATGCTGGTAAAAAACATCTAGCTAAAAATATCATAAGTAGCAATTTTACATTTAAAGAAAACAGTTTAAATGCCGCAGATTGCTATCTGTGGGTCATTATTCAGTGTAAACCAAATAACCTTGAGGTTGCAAATAATAATTTTGCTAAAAAATAATAGCGTGCATTATTTAATAAATAACTTTTTGGATTATGATAAAGTAAGAAAAGGCCTAAATTCTCTTTGTTCTGTTGTAGTACTTCTCAAAGAGACTAAGTTTCAAATTTCTTCCCTGGGAAGACTGGGGATTTATATGCTGAGTGTTGACCTGGATATAGATATTTTTTAATCTGGGATTTATATACCTCTGAAAATATGGGCATATAATAGAAAGCCTGACAGACCCTTTAACTGTGGTGTCACTAATACGTTGGTATAATTTGTTACCTCAGTTAAGGTGTTTTGCCTCAAGAGGTGGAATACATTTATGTATGGAAAGGTCAGTTTTAATTAATAAGCTGTTTTCATCATTCAGGGCCAATATGAATTGCTTGTAACATTTGTGTGAAATAGTTTTCAATATAAAAATAAAACAAATTGAGCTTTATGTCACATTCATCATCCTCCGTAACCCATTTAAATGTCAAAAAATCAGTACAGACCAAAAGTCTATTTCTAGAAGCCTTAGTAGCCCTATTTATCAGAGTGAAATAAGATATTATCATCCCATTATTCCATCACATGCCTTCTGCACTTGAAGACATGCACATTTCTTCTAGTTTTCTGTAACACAGAAGATAGTTTTTCTATTGTTAAATGTTTGTAATCCAAACAGTAAGTAGTGAAGAAAATGCTGAGCCGATGTCAGAAGAATGAACAGCTAATTATATTATTGTGTATTTTTTTCACTATACTGTATTATTAATGTATAATTACTTTCTTGTACATTTCTCAAATGAAAAAAATCACTGTGTTCTTCCATCCCTATTTGGAAACAACTTTTTTGCATACTGCAATTTGTTAGACAGTATAATTTTACTGGAAGGACAAAACTTTCAATATATATACTACTGACAAAAATCATGCCATTGTATAGAAAATTTATGTCCTCATAGATTTTATTATGAAATAAACCCTGTATTTTAAAAAAAAATTTCTTTATTTAAGTTCTTTTTCAGCATTTTGTTTCCTAAGCAAGCAAGGCTCAGATAATCACATGCCTCCGAGAGTGTATGTCTCTCCCGTCTAATAATTTTCAAATTTCAAATATGAGGGGGACTTAACAGTCTCAGAGGTTCTAAGTTCATTTAAGATGCATGAAAATAGGCAGCAGGATAGAGGAAAAAGATCCCATTAATGCCCATAGTGAGGAAGATGCTGCTGAGGATTATGATAAAGTAAGATGCTGCTGAGGAGTTCAATTCTAGGGAATCCATGCAGAATATACGTATTAGAGAGCTCCAGTCCAAAGAAGTGGATCCAGCTGAATATCAGACTATTGCATACGAGAGTGTTCAGCCACAGGACATGCATGTGCAAGAAACCAGGCTGTGTGGTTTGCTACTTAGAGAAGCTTTAACATATGATGCTATTATTATATCCAAATTCTTAAATAAACTTTGAAAAGAAAGAGTTCATTTACTGGTGCATATGTTAAGTGGCGCAAATTTCATGTTATGTAGAAAAGCATGGGGAAATATCCTTCTACTGTTTTTTATAGTTTTTTGTTTTATGCTCATGCTTTTTTTTGCTTTTACTGCAATAGGTAATGCCATGGGAAGTGATGATATCATAGCAGGGAACGTGAGCAAGTACACTGTTCTCCCAGCTGGTTATTGTGGACAGCCTAAAAAAGGACATCTTATATTTGATGCCTGTTTTGAAAGTGGTAAGCATTTTCAGCGTTGTTTTATGTTACGGAGTTGTCAATATATTAACACTTTTAACTATATCACTCCTCTTTATAAAATGTGTCTTAATTCTAAAGACGACTTGCATTAAATACTACTTAACGCCTTGGTTCACATCAGTCAGAGTATGACATAAAATCAGACTGTTCAAATGTAAAAACGGTTGTGAAGTTTGTTATTACCTACAATGTACATTTCATCAGGTCCATCTCTTACCACATGTAGATACATAACTGGATTTTATTCTATTGTTATATACAGTATTTGTAGACCACTAATCAAAGATGTAGTATTTAAAATACGTTATTTTAAAATTTAGTTTGGAAGTTTACTGGGGAAGTTAACCTCGTAAAGTGCCAAGTCCGTCCTTGCATAGTTAGAAGATTTTATAAACGTGTACGTGCTGTCTTTAAATATATTTCTTCATGTTTCTTGTGGCCTAATTCTGTACTGCTGAGGTTAATGGAAGTTCTGCCTCTGATGTCAATAGAAGGAGAATTAAACTTTAGGAAGCTACTGCAAATTGAAAGAGATATTATTTTTACAAGAGTTATAGTTAGCATATTAATTTAAAGAATATTTTAAATTATGTATGTTTATGTGCATGTGGGGTGTGTCACGTATATATGGGGTGTAAATATATATATATGAATATGTAGCATTGTTTAAATTTTTGTGTTACATATATGTGTCTCTCCAGATTTTTAGCTTAAATCTATTATTGTTGGCTTACATACTTACAGAGCACTGTTAAACACCATATGTACAAAAGGCATTTGGCAGGATAAACTATAGTTTTTAACATGGTTTATGTGAGAGGTGCTGGTAATGCCAAAACTGCTACAGTGTCTTGTAAAATGAGCTTTTTATGAACAGTTATGTCCCTCAGGGTAGAATACTGGCTGCCAGTTCCTGGATAAATATTAAATTGAGTTATTTAAATCCTTTGATTACATTATGTAAAAGGTGTAAATGATGCAGTGAATAATAAAGAGTATCTTATTTTTGGTATGTCTCTGAAAGTTCAGACAATAGTTATGTATTTTTAAAAATACTTTGGATGTTGTTTCATAATAGTTATGGTTTTATGAATTTTTATATCAGAAAATGGCTTATGAAATTAATCAGTTGGCCAAGCTGAGAAATTTACTTTATTGTGTTAAGCTGCTCTGCAATGAAAAGGATCAGTAGCAGCCATCAAATTATTTGTGAAGTAATGTGAATCACTGCATGACGGTTTAATTCCAGTTTTTGAACAATAGAATTAATTATATTTTTAAATGAAAACATTTATTCCATTCAAAGGTAACATTCATACTTTATATACTTTGACAATAATAGCAGAGGCAGATGCTATTTGAAATACTGTGTTTATTTACATTGTAGCATGATGAGGCTGTGATGTCGCTTTGCATATTCAGACACCTCCAAAATACAAATATGAATAAAATTAATACCTTCATTTACTTTCTCACGATGATGATGTTTTAGCAAGAATGATGATAATATTGTTATTACACTTAAATACTTATATTGTTATTACACTTAAGGTGTTATTACACTTCATATGTAAATTCATTTGATCTTTTGTTATATGTCAGCCAAGTAATTGCTTAGAGTACCTTAACTGGTTAAAGCAAATTAACTGATTATTGGATATTTTATGAAGTTTTTATTAATGCTAAAATCTATCCCCTCCTATTATCCAAACAGTAGTATACAACATTTATACAGTAGTGTATTGATGCTCTTTGAGTACCACCTTAAAATGGTAATATCCTATTGGAATTGCCTTTTTCAAAGAACAGGTTATAAAACTGATCCCACCTGGAGTACTGCATCCAGCTCTGAGGTCCACACTACAAGAAATACATGGACCTGCTAGAGGAGTCCAGAGGAGGGCCACGAAAATGGTCAGAGGGCCGGAACACCTCTCCTATGAAGAAAGGCTGAGAGACCTGGGGTTGTTCAGCCTGGAGAAGAGAAGGTTCTGGGGAGACCTTATTGCAGACTTATATTTCAGTATATAAAGGGGTCTTACAAGAAAGATGAAGGAAGACTCTTTGCCAAGGCCTGTAGGGACAGGACAAGGAGCAATGGTTTTAAACTGAAAAAGGGTAGATTTAGATTGGATATAAGGAAAAAATTTCTTACAATGAGGGTGGTGAGACACTGACACAGGTTGTGCAAAGAAGCTGTGGATGCCCCATCATTGGAAGTGTTCAAGGTCAAGTTGGACTGGGCTTTGAGCAACCTGATCTAGTAAAAGATGTCCCTGCCCATGGCAGGGGGGATGGACTAAATGATCTTAAAGGTCCCTTCCTACCCAAACCATTCTATGATGCTGTGATTTCTATGAAAACAGGACACATTAATTTTATAATAATTCCAATTAGTGTTATCTTATAGACCTAAATATACCTGAAGGATATAATTTATAGATTTTTTCTTAGATTTTTTTCTAAGACTTGTGCTTTGTCTCTTATGATGATGTTGTTACTAAACATGAGTATGTCATTGCAACCTAAGATCCCTCATGCTTAAGAGGTATTAAAGGTTCTTCACAGTTAAAGTTTTGTAAGGATTTATTAAATCTTTAAAAATAAACACAATGCAATTAAAAACCACAATAGTTATACTATACAGTGATTATAACCCTATATCTAATGTAACTTTAGTAGAACTTTTGACAGGGGTTTATATAACATTTTCACTGCAAATGATCTTGGTCTTAATGAAGCTATGTTAGGATGGAGCAAAACTGGCTGGACTGTGGTACTCATGGAGTATTTATTGATGATTTGCTTTCAAAATAGAAGTTGTCGTAAATGTGATTCCATAAGTGGCTTTCCTTCTTTGGCTGCATTCTGTATTTTGTTGAAAGATCTGGTTGATAGAACTGAAGGTTCCCTTCTAGACCTACTTTTCAATGACTATGATTTTATATTGCAGAAATGGAAGTAAATACCTTTCAGCATAGAGAAAGAGTATAAACTTGTAGAAAGCAGGAAAAAAATTAACACAGAAGAAATACTATTTAATATGCTTTCATCTTTTAATGGCTATCATTATTGTATTAAATAGTGTTGACAAGTAGGAATTTGTTTGAGACAGAGAGGTGTGTTTTTATGTAGTCTGAAAACCAATGTCCAGTTTGCTATTTTGAAGTGCCTTGCTTTCAAAAAATCATAGAAAATAGAATTGAAATGGGCATTGGGATTCCTTTTTAGTCCACTCTGTTGTTGAGAGGCAAAATACGCTATTTTTGCCATTCCTGACAGATATTTATGTATCCTTTTCAGAGGCTTTCAGTGTGGAAAGTTTCAATGAGAAAGCAGCAATCCATTGTAATGCTGTAATTTGCTCAATATAAGAAATATTTTCTTTCTATGTAGAAATGTTTTTACCAAAAATACCTTAATTCTTGTCCAGTCCTATAGGCACAGAAAGCAGATTGTTCCTTTCTTCTTTGACTTAATGGAAAGCTGCTATCATATCTTTCCTTGGCCTTTCCCTCTTCAGGTTAAATAACTGCTTTTTTTTTCAATAGTTCCTTAGTGGAAGTAAGTTCCTTAGTGGAAGTGTTGACTTCTATAAAATTTATGATCCTTTATACTGTCCAGATCCTTTTCAGAAGAAGAGCTACCAAACCGGTTTGTAGCTTACACTTACCCTTAATGAATGTAATACTAGTGAAAGATTCATTGCTGTAAAATAAATACAATTATTGTAAATGAAGAACGGTGGTTGAACCATTTATCTTATAAATAACAGACAGAGGAGTGAAGGAGAGAGAGAATTATCAACTTGCAAGTATGTCAGGAATTTGAATTTGTGTTTCCCATAGTTCAAGCTAGTGTTCTAACTGGAATCTTCCTTGTTATCTTTATTAATATTTAAGAATATATACGGCCAAAAGAAACTTTTTACATTAATTTATCATTAGCATAAAGGAAACTGATGAAAATTCAGATTTCTTGCATACCACAACATAATTTTTGCATAATGTCAATTTTCACAAGAAACATGTGTTAGTTTCAGGGAAAAATGAAAGCACAGTTATCTACGCATAGAACCAATTTAAAGGAAATGAATGTCACATTTGAAATGTATACATTTGGTCGTTTGTAATTCCTTTTCCTATTATTCATTAATGCATTAAATTATTAACATAGTTTCAGTGTAGCAGCAATGCAGTGCTGTACAAATGTTCACCTCTCATCCTATCTGTTCTGGCAAAACTGGGAATTTTGCAGAATATAGTGCTTCGGGGAAAAGGATGTATTCACTCTTGTTATACAAAGAAGTCCTTCCTGACTGAGTCAGGCCCAGGTTTTGATGTCAAAATGTTCTTCAGGAATCTGGCATCTTATACTCAAGGCAAGTTGGTATTTCAGACATTTTATTTTGTGTGGATCTAAATGACTTTAAAGTTTAGTTTAGCCAGCTGCCCCTACTGTCTTGTGTTGGCTTAGTGCATGTTATTTCTGATGGCACCAATTTAGTCAGCAGTCTCTTCTGTGTTGTGGCTAAGGTTTGTTTTTATTTGCTTAGTAATTTTTTCCTGTACCAGATGTTTTTGGAGACGATACCTCCAGTGCTGGAAAACAGTTTTTTTCTGGGAACTTACATAACTGCAGGAGCTTTGCTTCTGCATGAGGTAACAATGATTTAATTTATTAACCTTACATGATACACATGAAGATTTTCACATGTATTTTGCAAGGTGGCCAAAGAAAATATAAAGCAAATGTCTCAATCCTTAAAAAGAGACCAATATTTTTATGGCACTGGTGCCAGTTCAACCCTTTGTGCAGAATGCCAGCCTAAACTTCTTGCTCTGCAAAAGGGAGGATGAATTTTGGCAATGACCCCAAAGCATAGGAACTTCAAGGATTTGACCATAGCTTATGCAGGCTGCAAAAATGTCATTTATGTCAGGATTCAGAGAAAAGAAACATAGCTGACAGTGACGTCGCTTTTCTTCCAAGCCCAAAAGCATGGCTGAATAGGCCAGAACACAATGAGTTGTATTAGAAACACAATTGCAGCTATCCTATAGCTCTGAAATGAACCATGAAACATAAGAAGCTCTTGGTCATGGATATTTTTCTTTGGTTTTGTGTGAAGATTGAAATCTGCAGATTTGAGTTTATGCTCTCCTGCGAGAGCACTGGTGATTGACTAGATTCTCTGAGTGTTGAAGCAGTTCGAGTTCAGGTTCCCTGCATACTCATGAATCAGAAGATCTCAAACATACTGGATTCTTGTGGTAGTCTAGAGGATGCCATCAGACAACATGGATAACTTGCTCTTTAAAATACCTCATCTTGGACTGTCTAGAGTCCATCAACACATATTCTAGCAGGGTACAAAGCATGGCTCACACTGTCATGCACTCAGGCTGTATTTCTACAACCGCTACAGAAGTATACCTTCAAAAACTCTGTAAGAAATGCCATCCACTCAACAACCATCTTCACCGCAGTGCTCATAGTGCTTTGATAGGACCAAAGTTCCTCTAAGCTCAGAATATAACAGTGCCCACAGAGGCAGCCACACCTTTTTTCTCATTGTGCAAAGACTGTTTGCTGGGTGTAGCCACAAGTTGCCTTCACAAGTTGCTCTGTCACAGAGTGCTTTCAAGGCAGGCTCAAAATGGCTACAGCTTTTGCCTCCCCAGGCTCTTGATGTAGAGAACTGGCGTATGAAAAACTTCTGTTGACACTGCCAGCTGTGGCTTCACTGAAGAAAAATGCAAGGGAAATTCAAATATTGTTCCTTTTGTTTGGTACCATCTGGCTTGCCGGTCACCACGGATGTATTCTTGGTCACTCAGGTCTGTACCTACTTCTGGATTAACCACAGTGCCTTCTGTCTTGCCTGGTAGGATGTCATAGGGAACATGTGAGGAAGCTGGAGTTAGGTAGTAGACTGTGATGTGTTGTGAGGATGGTTATAGTGATGGAACATGGAACAGGAAACAAAACCCCAAAACCCCAAGCTCGACAGTTCCTGCTGCTTGTGACTCAAATTGCTTGTTTTATAATTATTTTTGAGGATTGAAGGAACAGTGTTGACTCACAGAGGTTCATAAATCTCAGCATTCATACTGTTAAATACTGGGGCTTTTTATAAGGTTTTGAAAATACATATTTTGGCTTGTTAGTCAAATATAATGCTGTTTAAATGTTAAAAAATACTGTGTTTCTTGAAATTAGAAATGAAGCTGCCGTCTGCTTTTATTCTCATTTCAACCAAAAAGTGGAACTCCGCCAAGAGTCATTAAATCTTCTATCCTTTGGATGAATTCTTATTTTTTTATGAAAAAATGTTATGATTGGGTAATTTGTGTATTGTGATTTATGTTCAAAAGGTTGTAATTAAAGTTTTGTAAAATTTTAGATTCAATCTCAATTACTGTAAACCTCATATTATTATGTTGACTGATGTACCACCACCTTGCAGTGAAAATGATTGGCAAACATTAGTTTGTCTTTTCCTACAGCAGGTTTATCAAATATTTTGTATTAGAAACCTGATAAAAAAATTCAGTGCTGATGGATTGCAAATGATATTAATCAGTTGGAAAAAGTTAAGATCTACAATGTATTAAGAGATCTCATGTGACTGAGAAGTACCCTCGTATCATTTTTGTTAAGGTTTTAAATATCTTTCTATATTTCAAAAATAGGATAATGTACTTATAAAACACTTTGCACAACACTCAAAATTGCAGTAAGTGATTGTAATTCCGCTGATCTCATTGTAACCACTTACAAATGTGAAATAGGCCATTGAGCTTTACTGTGAAAGCTATCTTTTGAACAAAAGCAAAGATAATATAGGATGAATTGCCCTTTGCGCCTGCCTATGTCCCAGTTGCTAAGACTTGACATGTAACTTTAGACAGCTAAAATTAGGTGAGATTAATCTTACTTGTAAAATTTGAGTTGCAAAGCATTTTCTGAAATGGACATTTATGTTTGTAAAAAGTTTAAAAATGGAAACTAAGATGATACAGAAGACGATACTGTTAGCATTATGTTCAAAGAAAAACTGAAATCCACTCTAGGAAATAGTTGCATTTTGGCCATCTAATATACAATTGTAATATACTTCCAAAATTGTTAAACAAGCTGATCCTGCGTGTGTTTACATTTAGGTGAACAGAAATACCGTTCTTCACCTTGATTTCTGTGGCACTACTATCATATCCTGGAACAGGAATAAAGCAATACAGGCAAATGTAATGATGGCACATTAATAGAAATAAAAAGTGAAAAAGCTGTTTAAAGCTACTTTCTTCCAGTGTAAACACTTTTAGTAGTAGACTAAACTGTGTTTTGGAGCAAAAACTAGTTGTTATTCCAAATTTCCTATATTATGATATGTCATGTTTAGCTAGAATCACTAAGACAGGTAGATTCTTTTGGCATTCACTTCTATAAGCATGCTCATATGCAATGTAGAAACAAAAGAAATGGAAGTCGATATATTATTTCAGTAATGATGTCTGTTTTCAGCCTACTTTTGTGGCATCGAGGTGTGGCTGATTAATGAAACACTTTATTTTAGTTATTTCCTTATTTGTTGACAGTAATTTATGCCATATTTCACATAAAGATATTAAGTAATTATTGCTACCAGTAGGGATAATTTAACGAATGTTTCCCTTTTCTGAAAATGTCTGTTCCCAGTTCAGAGCAGTCTTATTCTATCAGAGTATCAATACCTTTGGACTACTGCAAGTTAGAAGTCACAAAAAAATTAAGAACAAAAGATTGATTTTTTTTTTGTTTTGTTTTTTAATGATGACCCTAGGCATAGATTAATGGATGTAGCATGCACAAAGTGATATCAGTTAACATATATGACATTACTCAGATGTCTCAAACTCCGGAAAAAGCATGTGAATGATTTATGGAATTGATATTAATCTCTTTCCAGTAAATGCATTACTAAAGTTACATGGGAAATTGATGTTACTGCTGTAATGCCAAATTAATTTCTTTCTTGCTAGGTCAGCATTGCAAATGGAACTAAATATTAACCTTTTAAATATCTAACCAGAATATAGTGTGGAAGACATTTTTACAAATGGGGGAGTGCTTAGTGTTGATGTGATACCAGCTAACAAATACAGCATTAGTCAAGTATCTTAACTTGTGGGAAATAGATATTAATGACTTATGGAGTAAGAATTAGTATAATAGCATCAGTAAAGAATTAGGATGTTAATTGTAGTTGGTGTGCTGATTATAATGTTCACAGTCAGTTTATCTTCTGATTATCATGCTACCTTCTTCAAGACCTAGCCTTTCCCTCCTGCCTCTTACCACACGTTTGCATCTCCTCAGCTAGTATACAAGCACAGGTATCGATTTGCTGTTTGACTGACCTGAGAGGGACTGGAATAACCAACTGGAAATGGAAGCAGAAATGTCTTAGATCGGATAATTATAAGTTCAGAGCAGATTTTCAACAGACTCTTTATGAGGAACAATGAACTGGAGTAGGAATCCTTAGTCTGGAAAAGAGACAACTGAAGAAGAATATATTAGAGGACTGTAAAATCATGATTCTTAGTCAAAATGTCAATGAATATGAAACAGCGGTTCCCCGTCTGTTCTCTTTGTACAAAACTAAGGGCCATCAAATGAAACTAGCAGCTAATGTGTTGAAAGCAAACAAAGGAGAATGGTTCCTCACATGTTGTTTAATTAAGCTGTGGAGCTTCTTCCTGCAGGATGTCGTGGATGCTAAAAGTTTACATGTCATGCTTTCAAGCAAAAAGCGAACTGCCATGATCAGGGAAGAAAAATCATCTGAGAGCTACTAAACACTGACACCATCTCTGGCTCAGAAGGTTCATAAACCGTACATTGTAAATTGGGGAATTATTCTGGGGAGGTATCTTCAAATGATTGCTTTGTTCCCATGCTTTTCTCTAGGGATCCATTTCTGGCAGTTACTGGGCTAGACCTTGATCTCACCTGATAGATACATCTGGTTAAATGGGTAATCACTTTTAGTACATATGAAAATCTTTTACTATTTTCTAAAAACAGATTACAGGTTATAGTTACAAGCCAAAATTAACATCATGCAAAACTATAATTTGATCAGATAATAGGAAGGAAAATCTTACAGTTATTGTTTCCATTCAAACTAATTTTCTTAGGAAGATGGTTGTGCTGGTTGAAGATGCTGTGCTAACATTAACAACAGTTGTCTAGAAACACACCCGATGCAGATCCGTTCTTAAGATTTTGCATTATACATTCCTGGTACTTACATTTCCATCAGACTTTCAGGTTTTGGTGGGATTTTTCTAAGCTTGCTCTTTGACAGAGACTGAATTTAAAAAAATCAACAACAAAGATAATTTATACAAAGATATTTAAGTAATTTTTGACAATAAGCAGAAGGAGTTTCGTATATACCCATTTTTCTGGCTCTGTTCAAAATTTTCCATCTGGAAAAATGACAGAGGGAAATATAAGAAAGAATAGCAATGTCCCTGCCAGTGTGAAGGAACATTACATTACACTGAACAAATATCCTTATCTGAATGTACAATCATTGAAATAAATGCAGCTGTGTTTATTTCAGCATAATCAGATATATTTGAATATAAAATCATTGACATAAATGCAGCTGTGTTTATTTCAAACTGCACATGTTAATATGAACATGAATGTGATATCAGTTAATCACTCATGAATGTATAGAGGTATGTATATATACTGGCACAATAGAGGCCTGTGACAGTTGAAAGTACGAAGAGAAAAATCCAGCTGAGTTTGTGCTTTACCTAAAAATTTTTATAACAGCATTGGAAGTCACTGATGAGGAGATGCAAAATTCTTCTCATATAAAATCCTTGGATTTGAATAAATCTATAGTTACTCTATAAAGTAACAGGTGACCTATTCTTCAGTTACTGACTAAGGAAATAATTGCTTTGAATAATTGCTTCTTAAAATAGAGAATCGTGTTAGTTTTCAGTGATTGGTAGGTCCAGGTCAATCTCTTCTGATGGGTGCAGTGCAGTCCTTAACTTTACCTTTAGATTTTTGTCTGATTTTGAGCATTAAAAAGAGCTGCCAACCACCCTTTCAGAATTTCATCTTGCTGGGTTCTCAAACCCAGGGAAAATACAGTGAAGAGCAGTGCCAGTGGAAAAATTTTGGCATTGTTTATTTTGTTAGGGATGCTTCTCCTTGCTATTTCCCCAGAGTAGTTCTCCGCCTTCACTGTCCTGTTTATATCCTTGACCTCTGTCTTTTTAAGGCAGAGCCATTCAAAACTAGAAGAAATTGAAAAGTGTTCTTTACTCTGTTTATGCAGATGGTGCTATATAGATTATCAGAAGGAATGGCTGTGCTCAAAATAAAAGATAAAGTGGCATCAGAACAGTAAATATTTTGGAGCTAAGAGGTATCGGAAAGGCTTTATTTTCATCTGGGAGAAGGTTGAAATATTCTGCTAGACTAAGTAGTGGTATTTTGTTCAGTTAGTTCAATAACCTGTAATATTATCCCTGTTTTGCAGAAGACAGCAGTACAAAAGACATGGTTCTTGACTGCTTAGCACCTTTTGTAGTAAATTTCAGCTGTGTGAAATGAGTGCAAAATGGCTGAGAAATGTTGAGTGCTTTGCATCAGTTTCATATGAACCAAATGATGAATGAAATTTAGGAAATTTCATATTTTGTATTATGTCTACTGGATTTGATCAAGTAGTGATGTTATAAATAATAAGGGAACAGAAGGAAAGGGATGGCAGCAGTGAAAATGCATTTGAAACATTTGCATCAGGTCCTGCACTCAGAGGGACGATGGCTGTGTTGCACAGCAGTGCGGTGCTGCTGTTTCTCTGTTACTGCGTGACATGCAACATGTGGTGCTGCTGGTTTGCTCCGCACAAGGCTCAGGCAGCAGTAACGGGGAGAACAATATTTCTTTTACTTGCTTCTCAGCTCCAGGTAAATGAATACCTTTGTATGATCACATTTTTTTTTTTTTTTTTTTTTAATGAGTTGAAAACACTGGAACAGGCTGCCCAGAGAGGCTGTGGAGTCTCCATCCATGGAGGTATTCAAAACCTGAGTAGACGCAGTATGGAGCAACCTCCTCTTGCTGACCCTGCTCTGAGCAGAGCGGGTGGACTAGGTGATCCCCAGACACCCCTTAGAAATCACTTAGAAGATTACCACTTTCTTTTTTTTTTTCCTTAAATTAGAATACACTTCAGATAGATTCTGTTCTTGTTCTCTAAATTGTTTTAAAATTCTCAACTGCCTGCTCTTCCAAAGTTAACAAGCCACATTAAGATCTTTGCTTGTTTGAGCTGCCACTGTAATGCAAGAAGAGACAAAACACTCTGAAATACATAATGGTCTGTACTTTTGAAAGAATACTGGTTGAAAAACATACTTCAGAAGAGGTGTTTCTGCATAGACTAAAAGTATTTTTATTCTTGGATTCATACTATCTGATTTTAGGAGAAAATATTTTAGAATATTTTGCTCAGCATAACAGGAATTTGGATACAAGTTATTCGGTGGGAAACATATTGTTTTGGATACATGCAGAACTTCATTTTGCATTTATTGATTCTGTTTAGTAATTGCCTCCTAGGTTCAGCCTTTAGGATGCTAATTTTGATTTAGTGTTTGTATTTCTGAAAACAAACTGGGAACAAACCATGTATTATCAACGCGTGTTCTTTAGACAGCTACTGAAATTTCAGGATCTACTACAATAACATAATGTGAAGCTAAATTACCATAATATATTAAGGGTTGTTATTATACTCTAACAATTTCTGGTAGAATCACATCTCTTCTTCTCTCATCTGAAGCTGTAAGATAACTTTTTGTTCATAAGAAGTACGACTTATTCTGTTTTTAAAAAAATTGGTTTTGAATGTTTATTGTTGCTACTGTACTACATTATGAATAATTCATTTTTAGTAGCCTTTCCTAAGATTGTAAATGAATGTCAGATTTCTGATGTGAAAAACTTTTAAGCCTTTTTCATGAATGCAATATATATATTTTCATGAATGCAAAATATATAGAGCTAAGGAATAATACATCTAGATTTTTTTTTGCTTTCAGCGTTTTGGTGGTCAGCTTAAGAAATTATGTTGATAGTGAGTTTTGAAATGATTGACTAATAATTATTTGGCATTTGTGTTCCTTTTTTGTCTGTCTTCTTATTTGCAGTTTTTATTTACTTGTATTTTCATTTATATAATGCTTTACATATATCTTTCATATTACTTTTAAGTTGTATGATGAAATATCTTCAATGCTCTAATGATCATATAAATAAATGCACTTATACCTGCACTGAGCTGACTGCCACTTGGGTAGGCACAGTCAAATTAGATTGCATAGCAATGGTAGCACAGCCCAAAATGTCTTGAGACTGGATAAATACTGAGATGGTTAGTTCACTCTGAGTTTTGTGCCGTTACAGATACATTGCTGTCAGAATACTAGAGCTAGCTAATTTGTGTCTGAGCTGGTAAGGTGACGTGTGATGATGCACTGATGATGCTGATGTACTCCTTACTAAACAGCAAAGTTAAGACAAGGAATGGAACAGCAGTGTTATAATTAATCTATGCTTTCATCTGAAAAATAAAAGACGATAGCAAGTTGAAACTTGACTTTTGGTTATTACTGCATGTATTCATGTGGTTCTTCTGTTTCAGTAGCTTCAGGATTGATCCATTCTCACTTATCCCAAACGCTTGTCATCCTCTTACTTGATTATCACAATGTTATCCTGCCTGTTATTTCTCTTTCCTCCCTGCGTTTTTGTAAATGTTATTGCTGAAGTATCTTCTTTTGTGTGTTGAGAGAATGTTGAGCCCCACTTCTTGAGCCTGTACATTGAATGCTATATCAAATAAAACCCTATTATCCTCATCTCTAGGACTCTATGTTATCGGCCTTCCATTAGCATCTGTTTTGTTTTTCATTATTCCCATCTGTGTGCTCTTCTTTATCCTTTTGGATTTAGTGATCCATTTATTTCCTTCCCTCATATTTGCATTTGCATTTTCATCAGTAAACATTTTTGTCTCTCTTATTTCAGTCATGGTTTGCCATTTTCACATGATTTCCTCTGCAAATATCCCTATATTCTTCCTTGAAAGATTTTCTTAAATCTGTCTTTCCAAAATTATTCATCTTTTTTTTTTTTTTTTAAATTTATTTAAAGGAACTGGGATCTGGAACTGTTGTCCTGATATTTGGTGATTATTTGTCCTTAATCAGTCTGCATGTTCTTTTGGACAGGAAACATTTCTTACCAAAAACTTCAACTTCAACTTAAAGTGCAGGCACTTTAAGTCTTTTCTCAAGCACAGGGGATCTATGTTGACAGATGCCAAATTTTCAGTGCCTGGTCCAGGGCAGAAATCAGTGAAAAATTTCTGCAAAACTATTATTTCTGTTGGCTTTAGGTCAGATCATAAGCTTGTGAAACTTTCTGTGAATTAAAGGTCATGTGGCAATTGGGAATATGGTCTGTTATAGCTCAGTAAGAGTGAATGCTAGAAGAAAGATAACTGATTAGATGGCATGAAAATAAGAATATTCAGAATGATTACTATCAAGTTCAGTTAAAAGTGTCTGTCCAATATGTCTGTAGTGTAACAATCATTATGACATCTAGATACTTCTTAGGATGTGAATACAGGACTTCCAAGACCTCTAATTTTATTTTTAGAATATTAGCCTAGTTAATACTAGCTTATGCTTATAATCCCTTACTGCAGGACATCACTGTGTGCTTTACAAGATGCTTTTGTTTTCATTTTATAGTTCAGAAAGCTGAGGCTCACATAAGTTAAGAGCTTCATTGTTAAACAGTAGAATCACCATTTGAAGCATTTTGATATTATCTTCTTTGAAGTACACTAATTGGATTTAAGCCCATACCTTTGATTACCCTTTAAAATTGAACAAAGTATGTGTCATCCTGAATCACAGTGGATAAGACGGACTTTCCTTTGTAGGGATCTTATTTTAAAGTCTGCCATGCTTCAACAGATATTAGGAATAATAGATATTATTTCAGATATAATGTAACAATAACTGATATTATTTCAGCAGTACAGGAAAACTTAAATACTGTTGGAAACATTGTGTTAGGTTATCTCCACTGACTCAGACTAACGAAGAATGAACCAGCTGAGTGAAGAAAGTGGGGAGAACAAGCATTATCTTTTGCAACCTATTCAGTTTTGGCTGATTTAACCCAGAGGAGGAGATAGGCAATATTGTGTGCTTTGAGAGTACTGTAACAAGCTTTGTTAACGGATAATAATAACTGGAAGACGTATGTTAAATTGTTGATTCATATGAGAAAGAAAGAATACTGAAATCAGAAAGTTGTATTACTATAATTTGATAATTGTGATTTAGTCTTTATTATTTATGTGGCTTAATAGTGATAGCAAATATAGGTTAGTATATTTTAGCAAAATAAAATTCCAAAGTGTATGAATTAGAAAATGTGGAGAAAATGTGGAAATGTGGAAAAAGTATAGGCTGATTAATGCAATCCAGTGTGATTTTACTGTGGATGCTACATTTGAAAGATATAGTTTATGAATTATTTCAAATCTTGCAGAAAGATTTCAAGTTCAAGAAAATCTAACCAAATAAAATAAACTTATTTATTAGTAGTATTCTTAATTAACATATTTTAGTCCTATAAAATAATCTTGTCTTGCAGTAATAGAGCCAAAAAAAAATTATTAGCCAATCATTTCTCCATTTTTGTTATTGTTTGCCAGATGATAGCAGAAAAATGTCCTAATATGGTTTGGGTATCATGTCAAATGCTTTGCAGAGGAATGTGGAGACTCAGTTCCTTATGAGAGTACTAGTGTAATTGTTCTGTAGTATGATACGCACAGGTGGTGCTACCTTGAACAATACAATTTTAACGGAGTGTGTTCAGGCTGAGATATAAAATGACTTTGCTATGGATTCACTGACAGGGTGTACTATTAGAAGTACAATACAGTATATAACAAAAGTAGCGGGTTTTGCTCTTATTTTTAATTGAAAAGGTTTGGTACCTTTTCGGGTTCTTAAATAAGTAGAGGTATAGTGGCACCTCTCTTTAGAAATCCAGTAAGACTAATTTTGAATAGAAATAGTACTGCTAAATGTGTGTGTATGTCACTGCTTTTGAAGACTCAAAAGCAACATTTGAACTATATAATTGACCAAGGTCACTTCATGTCCATGAGAAATGATAATACAGCTCAACAATCACTGTATCGTGATTTAAGTACTAATTGATTTAAAAATACTGATTTGTTTTCTGGTTTTGTGAAATAATTTGTAAGAAGATTTTGTCTGTTTTGAAAATCTACATCTTTCTTTTTTTAAAGTTTTTTCTTTCTTTTTGGAAAAATATGGTCCTACCAAACACAGACCCAGTGAGAATAAATTTGGAGATACAGTCAAATAAAAGAAAATTTAATTTTAATCCACTTAATTAGAATCCTAAATCAAGCTTAACTGGGCATCTTGATAGGCTAGAAACTTCTGGATATCAAAGAATTACTAGAAGAGCAGAAAAAGTCAGTATGTGATGTGATTTTGTCTATTAATATAGGAGCATCTCTGCAGACCATGCTTTTATATAGACCAAACCTCCCACTTAGTTCACCATCCAAGGTTTTGCAAATAGCTTATTGACTCAAATATGCCTCTGACTATACCCTGCACTTCAGCCTATATATAGACATGAGTAATATGAGAATAATTGGTCTGCTCTTGACTTACCATTTCTTTCTTAATGCAGAATAAACATTACACAGATCAAGGCATCTCAGCCGAAGACTGAAGGGTTAAGATTATGTGCTTCCTCATTAGGAACAGATATCTGTAAGACCAAGTGCTACCTGTCTTTCTTAGCAGATGGATGGAGATCAGACCTGCAGTATGATGGAAAGACTCAGAAAGAGAAGCTGAGAACATGCCTATGAATTGTGAGGCCACACTTGCTCTTCCAGAAGCTCTGGGTTTCCTATTAGCCTATCTAGAAGGAGCTTACTTGTCCTCCTCCTGTCTCCATGTCTTATACCCTTCCACCCCCCTCTGAGTTCGCTGGCTCCCATTAATTGCCTGCTAATATAGCTGTTTCTTCAGGATGTTTCAGTTGTAGTAATTCCCAGTTTTGACAGTCAGAAAGGCATTGGTTGTATTAAGACTCAGTTGGCAGAAGTGCTGGGGTTTTTTCCGCTGTAGTGGCAGCATTTGGTTAAGAATTTGGTTAAGAAGAAATGGGACTTAAAATAATAGTCATATTTCATAGGACTTTTAAAGTCATAGTTTCCTCTGGGTTTTGTGTGTTGAAGATAAAGGTGAAAAGTAACAGCAAAAGTAAAAGAAGGTGTGAGATTTTGTTGGCATGGGGGAAAAGAGAAGATGTGAAATCCTTGGTTACGAAGGCTCTCCTTTGGTATCCTTTCTCCCTTTCATGAGGAGGTGTGATGGAGCTGAATACTAAGGGCATGCTAAGAAGGATCTACCTGATGTTACGAGTTATTTGATTGACTGTAGCACTTGAATTGTCCCCACGTGGATACACAGTATGTGAGAATCAGGAGATGTTAGGGAGAATCAGAGAGGAAGTTTGGAGGTGTCTTTTTCAATGTTGATTTGATGAAGTTGAAGTTTGCTGTTTAAACCCATTGAAAGAGATGTTATTTGTTTCATTTGTGCCCTGTCAAAAGAGGAATGACAGAGCAAGGTGGAACTATCTAGAGAGAGGGGAGATTTCACCCTCCATTGAGAGCTGCTAAGCCTGCTCAGAAGTGAGAGGCTTTCAGAGCACAAAGTGGCATGGGCAGGAGCGTGAGGGTGAGGGTGCAGCAAGCAGGGAGGCTGGAGCACTGCGAAACTGTTGAGAATTACAAGGGACAGATACAGGGTTGGCCACAGAGGTGGCAGTATTTTCCTGGAGATCCAGCGGAGGCTATCTGGAATTTGTTGCAATTCTAGCAAGTTCACTGAGTAGGAAACTAAAGGCAATTGTGGGAACAGGATCTGCTTGCAAGGGCACAGTGGGCAGGGAAGATCTGTTTTGATTTTTATTCCTTCTTACTTAGTCATTTTGAGTTTTCTTTATTTAAAAGCCAATTAATCTAGTTTATTATGTAGTAAAAAACCCTGCTTTTTGTTTAAAAGCTTTATTGGCTTTTTGGAGTACTCACTTATAAGAAAAAGATCTAGGCAGTTCAATTTCAATAATATGTCTGACTCAGATTCTCATCCCATCCATCTTAAATCCATTTTCTTTCTTTAATCACCTGCATGCCCTTGTCACATTTCCCAGGCTGGATTTGCTTGTACAGTAGTTTGCACTTTTTAGATACCTGTATGTCTGATAGACAAGGCAAATTACATTTCTTTTGTGACTCAAGCACAGGTGGCTGTATCCAAGAGGACACTCACTTGTGTCCTCACTACCTTTTAACCAACTTGAGAATTTTACTGTTAGTGAACTAAAATGTGAGACTATATGAAGATGGAGAAAATGCGTTACTCTCTTTTTGCCACAGTAATGCTCTTCAGTCTGTTGCTTAGCAGACCAATTTTTATATGTCTCCTAAATATGTGGAATCGAATTACTTATGATCATTGTATAATTAATGTAACCTGAAATTTTGGGAACATATGACAGACATGTAACCACCCACGCCCTCCAACCAAGCCATTACTTTGAAAGTAGTTTGGTGTTTACCTGGCTAGAGACATGACTTTAACAGCTTGGTTCTGTAGAGAAAATATTGTTAGAAAACAAAATCTCATAAAGGAAAGTTGCACATTTTTAATGTACATAGCGATGTACTTGAAGGTAGAAATATATCCAAATGTCTAAACATATATGTATACTTTAAGGATATAAATGTGTGTTTTCATGAAAATTCCTGTTTGTATGGATGTAGCTATTTTACAAATAACTCTCAGCTGATTAATATTTAAAATTAGCATTTAATGTTAACATAATACATTGAATTGTTAAAGGTACATCTGTTCTAGAACACGTATTTTCATTGCCTCTTTGTAACAGTCTTCCCTTCGACTTCCTACCTTGCCCTCTCCTTGCCCTCTCCTTGCCCTCAACTCTCCCCATGTTTTAGGCATCATTTGCTGATGAAATCCTCACTTCGTGTTAACATAGGGAGTAAAATAATATGTTGATGGCTTGGATTCCTGTTGGTATTCTGATGATCCCTGAGTAGAAAGAGTGATGTGCTGTCACTCTTGCCATAACTGTCCAAGGTTGAGAATTTTATTACATCTTTCAAAATATCTTTTTACTTTCATCTGAAAATGAAAATAAGTTGAATAAAATCAAGTTTACGTTTGAGCTGGACTGCATATTCACTTATGTATATAAAATTAAACTTGGTTTCCTAAGGAGTTTTATCTGTTAATACAATTTTTGTTCCTGCTTTATGACAATTATCATATATGGCTTTTTTTCTTCTTCTTTTTTTTTTTTTTTTTTTAACTGCCACAGTTTGAAGTGAGAGCATTAAGTTAAATTAATTTGACTTTGGTTGGCAAACGGTAATAGTAGTACTTTAACAGCTGTTTGCTTTCCTGAATTGTCCTTGGTGCTGAAATTGCTTTTGTATCTAAACAGCAAAATGTGTTTATAGGGCTACAGAATATGGAGATAAATTTAGCCTGTCAAACAGATATTATTGAGGCTTTTTTGTGCTGTGTTTCTGGGAGTGGATCCTGACTGCAGTGCTTTAATTCCAAGCTGTGTGTGCCTTTGGACATCTTACAGGACTGTTCATGGAGCTTTTCTGTTTGATTTATGACCTTGCCTGTATGGACTTCTGATCAGATTTTATTCTCATTTAGTGCAAGAGGGGCTAATTATGAAAGTGACAAAGACTCTTTCATTGTGCTAAAGCTTTTTGAATGACAAAAAGGGGGCTTTAAATTAAAATGAACTTTAACAAGGCATTTTCACATTGAAGTGATACACACTCTACCACTGATAGAGTAATTCATTTGCAACCCTTTCTGATTCTATAAACACATTGTCTCACAAGATCAGTAATTTTTTACCTCTCAGGCGAATGAAGAGTGGATGGTAGACCAATGAATTCTCTTTTTGCAGAACTGTTTTGACATTCTTAATTTTTTCTTAAATATCAAAGAAAGGACAAAGAGCTGTGATTTTATTGCATTAATATTAATAATCATTTATCTGCCAGAAAAACATTTAAATATCACTTGACATTTGCAGAGAAAGATTAATGTTTAATTTACTACAAACATAGAAATGCTTTGAAATAAAAGGAAACGCTTTTGGATTTGGCAAAATGAAAAAAAAACCCTACAAAATTAAGACAGACATTCAGATATAATAAAATAGTCTAACCATAGCAGAAGACAAAAACATGTTGGTGCCATCTAAAATGTCAATATTTAAATTATCACTTCTGATTGAAAAAATAACATCAACTAGATAGTTTTTTAAGGTCTAATTTAAGCTTTAACTAAACAAAGATAAATGAGGGTAAGCAGTTTTCTGTTACATCCATGTGGGTACAATTAAGAAGGCCTGCTATAAATTCTATCATTATATAAACAAACCAACGTAATGTAGTTCCTTGGTACTACATAATTATATATAGTACATTGGAGTAAAGCTAGGATATAAACAGTATTGGCATTTTATAATTATTGGTAAGGCTGGAAGTCAAGGAGGGCTTCCAGAACAGGCTGGTGACTGGAGCAAAGGAAAATAGCAAGGCACAGGAGTCAGAAAATTATATAAGTGAAAGTACAGGAACAAGTTCCATTACCTACAGAAGGATCAAAATGCTGTATAATAAAGAGAAAAGTATGGAAATCGCCTTGTTCTACAACAGCACGTCAGACTAGGAACTATGGCAGAGGAGTAGGTGAACAGTGAAGTTGTGTATCGGCCTAATCTGATGAAATGGCTGAAAATGTACCTAGGCTGCATGAAACTCTATCTGTAAATTTTATCATGGAGATTATATTATCAGATTTCACTTCTAGGCAATGAAATAATGTGATTAATGTATTGAATGAGAATAACATTTCTAGCCCCCAAACTGTTTTTGTGACTAGATTGATAATGGCATAGAGAACCAAATTCAGTTTCATAATAAACCAAAATAAGACTGTTTCTTCTGCAAAAGCTGTATGTAGGACAGATATTATTCAGATCCAGTATTTGTACTTAAAGTCTATCCTTACAGTACCATTGTTTAAGGAAATTTTTGTATAAAATACAGAAGGAAAGTTTTAGCTATAAAGGCAGTAATTTATTAGTTAAAAAAGGTTATTATTCAGGATCCATCTCAAAATGCAAGATTCTTTTATAAGACAATACCTGGAGCCTATTCATTAATAGGCTTCTTTTTCTTTTCAATAAAAAAACGCAAATTTATTTACAGATCTGGTGACTCTGGAGAGGTCCTTGAGAATATAATTTAACTATAGGTCTCCAGACTGATTGAGGTTTCCATCAATTAATTTTCCTCAAGTGGCAGTTGTAGTTATACTATGGAAGGATTCGCCTGGAAAAATGGTGATTCTGTGTATCAGGCACCAAACTAGGCCAAATGCAGAATTACAGCATTACCGGACAGTAATAAATCAACTGGAATATCCTCACTTGTAGGATGAAAGAACTGTTTTGCCTTTTGCATTACAAGAATTCTTAGGGTCTTTGCAAAATGATGACTATATTGAGTAGGAAGCATTACATAAGTAGGGCTACTGTGATGTACTTAAGAATAAGGAATATGCCGCTTTTAACATTTTTAACCATTTGTAATGTGTTGCTTGCACACCTGTGATGTTTAGGCAGCAGGTAAATATGAGAATGTTTTACATTAGAGGCTATAGGTAGCAACAGATTTCAGTGCTGTACATTGAGCATCAGGCCCTAACAAAGTAGGTGTTTAGAGATACTTTCTCCCTGCTGCACACCAATAATGGTACATCCCACTGTGGTACAGTAGTTCATATTCCCTGATCTGCCTTGGTGGTTGCTTCTGTGGTTAAGGCTGCAGACATTGTTATAATTTATTTATTAACTTATTAATTATTTATTTAGGATAGCACCCATTATATGCTAAGTGACTTCCAAACAGAAATTTCTCCAAATGCTTTTCCTTTAAGAGCTTCGCTTTGAAAGATGTGATACATACACAGTTGTGAGATACCCATTTTGATAGTATATACTTTGTTAAAGAAGGCTGAGTTTCGTGACACTAATG
Organism: Calonectris borealis; assembly: GCF_964195595.1. Classification (NCBI taxonomy): domain Eukaryota; kingdom Metazoa; phylum Chordata; class Aves; order Procellariiformes; family Procellariidae; genus Calonectris; species Calonectris borealis. Next base: position 8,439,860 of record NC_134319.1, read on the forward strand.
CAAAACCTCTTTCTATTGTGATATTTTTTTAACAAAGGTTCACTGCCATGGATAAATAACTGCCCATCTGTCATTGGAGGCCTTTGGGGAATTGATAAAGAGGGAGTAGGGAAATCGGTAGTCTACTGTTTTTCTGGGGATTTGGTGTTTTTGGTGGGTGTGCCATGGCCATCTTAGGGTGTGGGCCTCTGATTTTTAGGTATTCTTGACAGTCCCTACTAAGTGGATCCATTGCTACTTTACTGCTGCCAGTTTCTGTATTTACATGATTTTGTGACTTTGTTTGGAGAATTTGTCCTGCAGTCTTGGGCTCTACTGATATTTTTCTAATTCATAAGAATCTCACAGATGTGGGAGAAGGAGTCAAGAAACTGACTCCATTTTATCCATCCTTTACAATTTCCCTACACAGTGAGCATTGACATTTTATTCTGACAGCTCCAGGTTTTTAGGTCCTTTAACTGAAAGCATCAGTATTTATTGATAAGGGCAATTTTGAAATAAGGCTCTTTGGCTGCAAGTGATTAAATACCAATCTCATTTGATCAAAACTGTTGAATTCCTTCAGCAAGATTTTATTATATTATTTATTTATACATGTGTAAGCCTGCTGTTTACACAATGATATTTGTAGTATATTGGGATATCTGTTGCTTGTATATTGTGCTATTTTGCTCATGGTGGTTTTTGAGCAATGATGATCCCTAAATCTTTAGGATTACTTGTTGCTGTTTTTCATTGTGCTCTAAACTGGGATCACCATTAAGACTGCTCCTCTTAATGAACATAAAAAGACAGAAAATATTCCAGTTCTCTTAGCTGCTTGTGGTGTAAGTAGGTGGCCTTTGGGATTAACACATGCTAGAACTTTAAAATTATTTATATTGTGAAATCTGGAATAGTATCCTCATTGCAGGAGGAGCCTCAAAAATACTGCTCAATAAATTTTAATCCCTGTATTCCCCTTTCCCCCTCGCCCAGACGTCACTCAAACACCAGTGACCAAGAAAAGTATTTTTTTTCTGAAAGGACAAACTCATCCTAAAACTATCCATTGGCGGCACTGTCCAGACTACTAAAATATGAGAATCTTTTTGTGACTGTTTTTAGTAAAAGAAAATAAATCACAGCATTGTCGCCCCCAACTTTCTTGTCTTTTATATTCAACTAATAATTTTAAGCTGGTTTATGCTTCTTTCCTTTTCCAATCAGTCTTTCTTTCTTAAAGGTTTCCAATTCCCTTAATTTTCTGTGTGGAAGACAATTCTTTGGCTTGCTTAAAAATGGCGTGGTACCTTTTTCGCTTCATTCAGAGGCTAGTCCCACAACTTTCTTTTAATCTAATGATTCAGATTAGCTGCTGTGGGTGATAAATTCTGCCTCCTACTCTAATTCAGATAAAAGTTTTAATTTATAAAACTCCTGTGGGTGTTTTAGTCTAGGCCACGGTATTCATTAATACTTCTGCAATCTAACTCAATACAAAGGAATTATAGATTTATTCATTACACTTGTTTGGGACCACTGAGAAAAAGTAACTGTGATCCCAAATACTATATGGGCAGAATGCCCTTCGGAAATGCGTCTAATGCACCTTACTTACATCACTTGTGAGGAAAAATATTGGAAAGAGTGGAACTCAGACTGTGATCCTGAAAAGGTGTGGAAAATCAGACTGTGCTCTCATTGTTATGAATTAGGAGCTACACCGTTAAAATCAATATCGGTACAGCAAAAGAAATAGCATAGTTGGAAAGGATAAGAATATTTATAAGTTTTGGATTCACTGCTCTTCTCCGTATTGTTGCTGAATCATTTGGTAGTGAAACAAACAAACAAATGGAGACCCATAACTCTTATATACCCAAAAGATCAATACAATTTATTTTAATGCTATATTCTTAGATAAACAAGAAAAGTGTAAAAACTAGAATTTTTGTGTGCTGTCAGTCACAATGAGATTTTGTCACATTATTGCCTAATTACAATAAAAGCTCAATCAGAATCTCTCAGACTCCAGAAGTTATGCATTAATATGTACATCTCAGTTTACCCTTTCCAGTGATGGGAGCTGGCCTTTTACCAATTGCTGCTAAAAGCTAAGATAGTCATTGTTCCCATACAGTCTTTTTCACAAAAGCCACTGATTTACTGTCCTTTGGATGTCACTATTGATAAAAACTTAAAACAGCAATTTCAACTTGCTTAATTGAGGAGGGAGGATAGAAGGGAGACGACAAATGCAAGTCTGAAGCATCCAGCTTCTCAAACCATGTACTTTTGAAATGCTTTGCCTATTTGATAGTCTCGAACATTTTTCAAAGGTGATTTGGTTTTTGACTGAAAGCTGAGTCATGAGCATTGCTATTGTTTTAAGTGAAACATCAGGTTCTTAAAAGAATGCTATATTGTTGAAGAGTATTGAGGTTTTTTCCCAAAATGTTGATTTAACTGTAGCAGAGCTTTGTATTGCAGAGCTTAATATGTTGAATTTTAATAATTTAAAGTACACTTTAATTTGCAAGGTGTGGTATATTGTCTTTTTATTCAAATCATGTGCTTTGCAGTTTCAGGAGTCTTGATTTGACATATGCTTTGGGCAGGAGTCCAGGAAATGATGTAAAAACAGTCACAGGTTTCCAGACGTCATCACTATTTCATTAGATTTTTTCCTATTTAAAAATCAAATGCTATTTAGAAGTTGCTTAGGACTTCTCACCAAACTATTTTTTATAAAGTCTTTTCACAGACAAAGGCCATAAAGCCAGTGGGAATTTACAACTGGTATTCTTAGATGCACTCCTTTCAGAAGATATCTAATCTTTCACTCAAGAGAAGTTTTTACAGATCTTGGTCCCTGTAGTTCCTGTTCCATTTAGAATGTATCAATAAAATTTCTTTGCATTATCATCTCAATGTGTTTTGTGATCTTTAAGGATGAATTCCATTGAGGGGTATTCCATATTCTACATTTCACCTTATTTTGTGAAATAGAGAGTTGCATGAAAATATAGATTAATACTGTTTGGCTATCTTGGACTTGATCCCAGGTTCAACTGGTGAAAATGATGTATATTCCAATCTGTTTCTTGGTTGTTTTTGTTTAAAGAATTTGTATAGATTGAAATGCAGCTGCAAGTGTATTAGTGATTTTCTATTGCTTACTTGTCAAGATTTTTATTGTGTGGATGAAAAATAGTATTTCAAAACCTGGCAGCATATTGACAAAAACAGAAGAGCACTTTGTGTAATTCTCTTTTGAAAAACTACCTCTTTTAGAGACAGAGATTGCCTCAGCTACTTCCATTCATATGTATCTTGATCAATAGATTTATTGATAGCTTTTAGCCAAGATTTAATTCTTTTTTCTCCTCAGTTCACCATGGTGCTCACTTTTCTGAATTAAGAAACTAGAATTAGGCTCCTATAAGCAAGGCATACAATATGCAAGTGCTCTAGGTGTAAAAGGAGGCATTTGACCTTTTGTTGCTAATCTGTGACAGGTGCAGGCTATTTTCTTCCAAATGGTGTTAATTTTCATGTGCAAATCCACCCCCTGAAACCTGCATTCTATATATCCACCACAGGGGAATTGGTGGTCATCATGAGTACTGTAATGGACAGCTGAGAGGGATAATCACTGATATTTCAGCACATTCATGCTTGCGACTCAGTCGTTTTTAGTGCACTTCTGTTTTGACTGCTTATTAGGGAGGCTGAAGTTAGTTATTCATTGCTGGACAAAAAAAGTGTCTGAGAAAGTTCATGTGCAGGGAACAGCACATTGTTACAAATTAGTTTCCTTTACCATTTCTGGCAAACTCATTACAAAGTAATCGCGCCCTGCGCTGAAGTGCACTTCCTCTGGGACCAATAACTGTAAATAAGCAGGGCTGCAAGCTGGCTGATAAGTTGTTGTTCTGAAGATAACGGTCCTTTTTAGCACAGTGTTTGACCTTTTTCTTTATATTGCCTCAGGCTTGTCTAAGACCCTCAAGGTCTATTTTTCATCTTAAAATTCTCTGTAGGAAAGCACAATGTGTGGTTTAAGAAGATTTTAGGATTGCTTAACATATCTATATTTTCTTTTCTAGCATTTTTATGATAATTGTTAGAATGCTTAGTAAGTTTAGCTAGCATTTTCTTTAGCAGGTTTTCTTTCTTTGTGTAAAGTACACTTTTTATTGATGTAGGAAGCAATATACATTAATATTTTATGAGGACTAAGTGTATGTTGCATGATTAATAAAATAGTAACATTGGGCTTTTTTCTGACTTTTAAAGAAACTTGAAACAAGCTATTGACCCCTTCCACTATTCACATTTTGAGAGTGTTGCACTAAACATTACTCTGTAAAGCAATTTAAGCAAATATAATTAAGAATTTCAGCTTGAATGATTAAAGAAAAGTATGTCTCTTCTTCTCTCAGTATGCTAAGAGTATTGAACAGAACTGTGACTGAAAATTGAGCGTGTCTTAAAAACAAACCCCAAGGCTAAGTGAAAGTCAGTTTATAGACATTTGGGAATTTGATTTGTTTACATCTTCCCATCAGTTTAAAAAGATCTGAGCCGGTATTTCTGTAAAGTAAAATAATAGAAAAAAAACCCCGCCACTAATTTCAGAGTGCATAGGAGAAAAAATCCTATGTTTTGTAAAGTGGTGGCTACTCTAATAAATTGCTTATTTTACTTTTAAGACAGAGTCAGAAAGCCATTTGACAACCAGACGTGCAACAAAACTGTGAAAAAAAAGTATTAAATAAGAAATGTCTTAGAATGCCAATAAGTTCAGATCTTACTGCTCATAATGTTGTTGGGCTTTTTTCCCTTGCAGATCACATTACTCAATCGATTCATTAATTTTATATGTACCTTAAATAACATTATTAATATCTTATGTTTTATAATGCTAACCCCCAAATATAATCTAATCACAAATTATGGAGTGATGATGCTTTAAAAAATGTTGTATAACCTCATAGATACAACTTCTATATTTATTGAATGGAGTGGTGATGATTTCATGCGGGCATGAACCCAAAGTAAAGTAAAGCAAAGCTGATGTTTTAGTAGTGTGAGACTTTTTTCTTTGATTTTAAAAGAAGGTACTTAACCAATATGGTTATGAACAGACTGTCTTACTGATACCACAAATTACCAGACTAGCAATAAAAACCAGACACAGAATAAAAACTATGCACGGGAAGGATCTTACAGTAGTTGTATCGAGACTGAAAACTATTGGTAGGTACATTACGTGAAATTGGTGCTATCTAGCTTTCTCTTAAATTTATCATCATTTTAGCACAGAAACTGTCCACCTCAGGTACTGCAAAGCAGAGTGTATTGCGTAATTGCACAGAGATTCCTGTGACGTAGGAGGAACTTACTGTCTAACCATTCATTAAACAGTTTTCTCTCTTGCTATACATTTAACAAAAAAAGAAAAGAGAAATTTTAAGGAACCTTATAGAGCTATTAAAAAATAGAAGCAGTTTAGAAGTTGTTTGCACTTAAGAAAAAAATGTTTATTTTCAATGTTAAAATATTAAAATGGTATAATGGCTAAATGGAATAGCGTAACCAATGTTTTAATTCCGTTTCATAGTTTCTAATGAATTTCACTGTGTTACCTGTGGTATTGGAATATAATTCTCATTCATTACAATAAATATTTCCCATGGTTACAGCCTTGTGAAGGCAGTACGTAAAATTGTTAACTTTGTTTATGAGATTAATGTTGGGAAGTTTATATCCTTTCTTGGACAGGAAAAAATGTTTTTTGGTGGCATTATCAGTTTTCTACAAAGCATCTCTTAAAGCGAGGAAGTGTTTTGTTCTTGCAGTTCTAGGCTTCTTTGTACCAAAACTGCCGTCTTGTTTAATGACATTGCTATGTGGGTTGAAATTAGGCTGACAGATTGTGAGCAAAGGCTGTGATATTACAAACAATAGCCTATTGAGTACAAGGAACTTGTTGAATTGGTTACCGAAGGCATTAATGTTCGGTCCAGCCTATTTAGCATCTGGAAGACAGAGAAGAAATAGTGCACTAATGAAACGTACAAATGATACTAAACTGCAAATGGCTGCAGGTGACTATGGCAGCTGACGTGTACTACGAAGGAGCCTAGTAAGAGGCAGTTCTGTAGGCAAAAACTGATAAGGTGAGACACAATTCACAAAAGGAAAACATACTGCATTAAGAGGGAGGTGAGTATTCAAACCAAGTATTACAGATAAGGAGAGAAAACAGTGTTGGGAGTCTCAGGGAATTGTGCACACAATGATTAAATTGTTAAAGGTTCTGCTGGATTTGAGATCGGTATATAGGTTTTCCAGAGCAGACTGGCTTGGAGTGGTTCCAGCATACCAGCTCTTCACCATCAGTGATTTCACTGACATTGGTACAATTCTCCAGTGCTAGTTTAGGGATCCTATGGACTCTGTACAGTAGTTCTGAGTGGGCCATCTGTCCCCCATACAGTTCAGATCAGTTTGGTGTTGAAAAAGAAGCTGAAATGTGCAAGAGGTCAGAAATCAAGGTCTCATTTTGCTCTGTTTTTATTTATTCACTTAATAATCTTCTCGTTTCCTATGCCTTGCAGTACAAGTTTTTAATGATCTTTGAATTTAAAATATAAATTTAATTGCTTCTGTGTCCTTCTTTGGAAGTAATTCAGTCAAAATTATCTGTGCTGCAGATAACTTAATCCGTATCTGGAATAGCTGGGATCATTGGGAAGCATGTATACCTAGTAGTTTACAGACTGGACCTAGTCCACAGTTTGTCTTCATCCAGCCTGCTGCCTTAATCTTAGAGAATCCACCAGCATCCCATGCACAACTCAGGTTGAAGTGACTCTGGGCATCCACACATTGAGCTTTGTCCAGAGAGCTTAAACTGTGACCTGTGAGGCAACTAGAATCCAACCTATGCAGCTGAACAGCTTGGACAAGCTAAATTCTGAAATACATGAGGAATATTGTTTTCCCAACAATGTCATATATTCATGACTGTTGTGGTTTAACCTGGCAGGCAGACAAATACCACGCAGCCGCTCACTCACTCCCCCCACCCCCAGCGGGACGGGGAGAGAATCGGAAGGGTAAGAGTGAGAGAAACTCGTGGGTTGAGATAAAGACAGTTTAATAGAACAGGGAAAAAAAAAGGGAAAATAATAATGATAATGATAAAATATACAAAATGAGTGATGCACAATGCAATTGCTCACCACCCGCGCTGACCGATAACCAAGTAGCAATCGGTACTTCCTGGATCACGCCTACCCTTCATATACTGAGCATGACGTCACATGGTATGGAATACCCCATTGGCCAGCTGGGCTGGCTGTCCTGATTATGTTCCCTCCCATCTTGTGTACCTAGCTCAGTCAGTAGGCACAGGAGCTGTCCTTGGACTAGGAGGGCACTTAGCAACAACTGAAAACATCAGTGTGTTATCAACATTCTCCTCATACTAAATCCAAAACACAGCACTAGGAAGAAATTTAACCCTATCCCAGCCGAAACCAGGACAATGACATTTAATGAAAAATACAGTAAAAAAAAAAAAAAAAGTCAGTCCTTTAATTAAAGGTATTACAATGCAATAGCTTGATTTTACCACTCTTTCTTACTTTGGAAAATAATCTGTAGGAAATAATAGTTTATGTTAAGATTCAAGTTCTGTTGTTGTGAATAGCAGTGACAGATTTGACCCCTGTGGCAGAAAGTACACTTAGATGAGTGAGGGACTTAACCTAAAGTGAGGCAGATGTGGTGGGTTGACCTTGGCTGGCTGCTAGGCGCCCCCCAACCGCTCTCTCACTTGCCGTCCTCAACAGGACCAGGGGAGAAAATAAGATGAGAAAGCTTGGGGGTTGAGGTAAAGACAGGGAGATTGCTCACCGGTTGCCATCACAGGCAAAACAGACGCGACTAGGGGAAAACTGATTTATTGCCAGTTAAAATAGGTTCGGATAGTAAGAAACAAAGAAAAATTAGAACACCACCTTCCTCCCACCCTTCCCTGTTCCCCAGGATCAACATCACTCCCCCCACAACGAGCAGCGCAGGGGGTGGGGGGCTGCGGTCAGTCCATAGCCGTTCCTCTGTGCCGCTCCTCCCTCCACACGCTGTTCCCCTGCTCCAGCCTGGGCCCTCCCCACGGGCCACAGTTCCTGTCAGGAGAGCCTGCTCCAGCGTGGGCCCTCCGCGGGCCGCTGGTCCTTCAGGAAATATCCACCTGCTCCAGCCTCTCCCCACAGGACACAGGGGAGTCTCTGCCCTGGCACCTGGAGCACCCCCTTCCCTCCTCCCCCTCAAACCCTGGTTCTCCTCAGACTCCCTCACTCCTCTGCCTGTGGGGCATTTTTGCCCTTCCTTAAAAGCACTTTCAAGGAGGCACCACCACCTGCGGGGCTCAGCTGTGCCCTGCGGTGGGGCTGTTGTGGAGCCGGCTGGAACCGGCCGCGACCAGCACGGGGCAGCCCGGCCTCTCCTCAGAGCTCAGGCCTGCAGCCCCAGCTGCCGGGACCTGGGCATGGACATCCGATACAGCAGATGACATTATTTATATTTGGCAAAGGTATTCTAGCTGTACAATATTGCTGTTTTTTTTCCAAATATTTCATATATCGAATGTTTAGGAACAGATTGTTAGCATGAAGCGGTTTTCTGCAGAGGGAATCAGTGAAGAGAATTTTCTTCTGAAAAGAAGAATGTGGGTAGGAAACTAGAGGATAACATTAAAAATAGGGAAGATTAAAAATGTTCAATTAGTAAAGCTAGAAACAGTTTAGGATAAGGAAGAAATCCTGCAAATATATTGATGAACAGAGTTGAAAATGTTTTTTCCTGCTGCTTCTTTTCCCCAGAACAGCAGATCAGCCAAATTTTGCTACTTGTGCTGATACTAAGTAGCATGTTACCAATGAAGAGTCATATTGACTGAAATGGGACTTGCTGAGGAGGGAATTGTTTAGCTCAAATAGCATTATAAATAACTGTTTGAACCCAACAGCATATATCCAACCCAAAAATATATCTGAAACCATAAAACCAGGTCATCTTACAGTGCTTTTTTTTTTAATAAGTAGAATTTAGCATGTGAGCTAAAGCATGGCCCTGTCTTACAAGACCTGATGAGATGGATTTTGGATTGGATCAGGAAAATGTGAAGTCTTATTTTTGTAGTGTATAAATGAAATGGACAGTCTAAACCCTGTCTTTAAAAATCTTGGCACACTTCAAAGGAAAAATGCCAATTTAGTAATTTAAAAGCACTTAGCAAGTTTTCCCAGTGCTGAACTTCATTTGTATAGCCAATGTGTTGCTTGCTGAATAATGCCATAGGGGACAATGTAGCTCTGACTATATTTAAAAATATTATTCCATGAAATTCACCAGGAAAAAGCTGAGGCAAAATTTTACAGCCTTGTTTGTGTCTTTGGAAGGAGGTGATAGTGGCTGCAAGTGGTAAAGGAAAAGTATTAAGATAGCTTTTGAATCACAAAGGAGATGAAGGCTGGCCCATCTATTGGGAGACTTGGACTCTCAGGGCACCAGCCGGAGGGACCAGGTGGAAATCTGGGGACTCTTTAATCTCAGAGGTGCTTGAACATGAGCAGCAAATGGAAAGAAAGAAATCCATACAGGTGGGGGCTAAAACAGGTGTAGAGAAATTATCAGAAAAGTGGAGGGAAAAAAAAAAAGGAAACAGTTAAAAGGATGTTAGGACACTTAGCTGGAATACTTAGATAAGAGAAGACAAAAAGTCAATTTGATTGAATAATAAAAATCCATGTTGTCTTCTTTTTGGTGTATTCATATACTTGTAGCTTACTGGTATGTATTTTATTTTGTGACTATGATTAAGTCTTTTAAAAATAATTCTGAACTATTGTAAGGCTTATTATACTTATATATTTTAACCAACAGAGGTAGTTTTTAAAACTTTTCTCAGTGTAGTTCCTAGAGAGTTTATCAGCCATTCATTAAAATGCATTCTTTTTCATATGTTCTTGGTAGGTAACCTGGGACGGGTGGACCACATCACAGAGTTCGAGTATGACCTGTTCATTAGACCAGATACCTGTAACCCACGCTTTCGAGTTTGGTTCAACTTCACTGTTGAAAATGTAAAAGAATCACAGGTAAGAGATACTAAATTAGATAGTATGATAGCTTTAAAAATTGCTTACTCCAGAATATATTTTCTTAAACAAAAAGGTGACATCCCGTCTTTGTAACTAAAAATTTGCTTTAAAATATATTTTTGTTCTTTGAATTTTTATAAGTAAAAGCAGGTATCAGCATGACTGGATATCACCATGTTTTTCAGCTCTCCAAGACAGGAAGTAATTACAAAAACAGTATAACATTTGCCACCTACTAGGAGTTGTATTAGTAATGACTGCTATATATTTGTGCTAATATATACAAACAAAATATATGTGTTAATATATGAAAAAAGAAGTCCATCATAGCTGTTCAAATATTATCACTGAAGCCTTCATTTAATTCGTGTAGAACAATGAGGTAGCGTTGCAAACAGGCATTACTCTAGTGACTTGTAGTAGAGGAGGAGTTGCCTGCTAATGTGTCCCTTGTGAAAAAGGAGATTTAAATGTGAAACAACTTGATAGGCAACTGTTTACGTACTTTTAAATAATATTTCTTTGCAGTAAAAATACCACATGAGAAAGAAACTTCCTTGCTCTATTTTTTCACTTGTCTTAAACTAAGCCAAAAAAAAAGTTATGTACTAACTTTCACATTGACAAATCAAAAAAGATTTAATTCCACTTTTCACACATACCTTGCATTTTATACTGGCGTTCTGTCTTAGTTTATCATAATCAGACTGTCATTTTCACTTAATGGAAAGAAAACATATTTAGTAAGAGGAAAAACTGCAGAAGCTTGATATTGGTATTCCTACGAGACTAATATCTTAATATCCACCACTATACCATTCCTGTTACAACTAGAAATCATGAAATTGTTTATCTATCTTCCTGGAGTCTGATACTTTATCAGACAGACCCTTTCCCCTGCTGTGCCTTATTCAACTATGATCAAATTATATAGTCATGAGATGAATGGGAATCTGTCTGAAGGAGGCAAAGAGATCTGGTAGAAAGATACAATATATAGCTAGTGCTTACAGGATATTTGTTTTCATGGTTGTCTACATGAAAGAAAATGGTTTCACTATTAAGTTTGCCTTGTGAGGTCTGTTTTTATAATGTGTGTTCCTATAATCTTTTTTTCATCTCTCCAATTTCCGTTAAAATGAGACCTGCATGAACGTAATCTAGTCTGGAACCTTTTTTAGGTCTTTGTACTAGCTGACATGGGCAGTATTAGTCATTGCAGCTCAGCTATATTAAATGAATGTTAGAAATTGCTACATCAAACATACTGTGTAATCTGGTTTGTGCATTTTTATTATTTTCTTTTATGTTTTACTAGAAAATAGTAACAAGGAAACCCACACCATTCAGTATTGCTTAAAAATGTTGCACTAATACACAAGTAACTTTGATCACTTTATGTGTAAAAGTAGCTATTTTAATAACTCTATATAAATAATTACCTGTATAATATTGTATTTATTTTTGATGTATCATGTAGGTGATGTGGGAGGAAGGCAGATCTATGCATTTATATATCCTAGGTCTGGTTTCAGCCATTTAGATGAGGAATCAAAAGGAGTAGCTACTTTTATTATTTTTAAATATTGTCTATATTACATTTCCTTTTCATTGTTCCTCTTCCTTCAAATTCTTAAACAACTTTATTTACTTAGATTTGAAAATATGTTGAATATTATCTTCTTATAAAAATACCTCCAGTTTTGCTTGACATTTCACACTAAAGCCTTTACTCACAAAGAAATTTATTTCAATAGTATCATGAGAAAACAAGAAACCTCCTTTCATTATCTGAATTAGAAATCATCCATTCTGTTTTTCTCCTGTTGCATCAGACCAATCATTGACACCCAAAAGTGGACAAACGGATAAAAAAGCGAACGAAAAAGACACAGTGTAAAAACAACAGCCATACAAGTAGTAGGAACACATAATTATACTGTATGTATTTCTGATTTAGGTTTCAGTTCTATTATTGGATAGAAATGCAGTTTTTACAGTATGTTTAGTGCAGTATTTTGTGTAATTAATCTAGTGATAAATGAAAAGAAAGACCTATTAGACATTCCTGCCAATCTCACCATCCATGCATTATTGTTCTGTAGAGAACAGTTTTTTTTATATTCCAGTTTTAATTTTCTTAAGCCATGGAGCTTCCACTTCCTATGTCTCAAAACTATTCTATAGACTCATCGCACTGACAGTGTTGCTTGATTTTTAGCCTAAAGCTTTCCTTTATTTAATCCCACTATTCCCAGTTGCAACTCTGCTTAGTAATAGCTCCTCTTGGTACAAATAAATCCTCATCATCCTTGGCTAACATTTATATTTCTGTAAATTATAACATTCCTCATCATTTGTGTCTAAACCTAGCTATCATGTTTAGTTCTTTCAGCCCTATATCCAATAGAGCACTTTACCTTTAAGTGTTTAAGTATTTTTCTGCTTTGGGGCTTTTGGACTTTCATCATAAGTGAATCTTTCCAGCCCTTTGATAATTAGCCTAGCTTCCTGGGGAAACAAAGCTTTTATGATCACACTGTCTACTTGCTAGCCTAGGATTTTGTGTGGCTGCTGATCTTTCTCCTCTGCTTTCTCCCTCAATAGCTTCTTAACTCTTGGCCAGTTTCAACAGCACTGGACAGGAATTCCTGTAAGTTTCAGGAAAGCAGGCTGCCAGATGGGCAAGAAACCCATCTGTGTTCCCACTGGCAGAAAGGCTATAATATGAGATCATTTCTTACTAAACATCAGAGAATCCACAGAGGAGATGCACTGTGGATTGGAATCTGCATTTTTAAGATACCAGAGAATCCAAACATGAAATCCAAATCCATAGCACTTAGTAGTTTTGCTTCTTGTAGAACTTCTTGGTTTTATTATTATTATTCCTCTTCCAGTTCCTTCAATATTTTCTTTATAGCTTGGAACTAAAATTTAATGGACAATTTTGAGTATGCTAACATGCCAACTTTGAGAGAAGGGACTCTAGTCCCTTTGCTCTGTTACTGTCTCAGTATAGACAGCTGAAAATTGCAGCAGCCTTTTGTTGCTGTATCACTATGGAAACTCATGCCTAATTTGTTGTTCACTATCATACATAAGTCTTTTTCAGAATGATTGCTTCCTTCCTCCTGTTGCGTATGTCTTAGGTTACTATTGTGCTTCAGTAACAAGGGCAGGTAATAGAGCTAAGTTCTGTAGCAGTGAGAGCCGTAATCTTTTCAGAATTATTTTTAGAATTTTATGATAAACTTGGGTTTTTTGATGTTCACTTCCCTATATTATAGTAGAACCAGTAGACTTTTCTTTTTTTACTTGGAAGTTGGTAAATTAACTTCTTTCTCCTTATGACTTGGACTTCTACATCAGACATTTTATGTTGTCAGTTTTATTTTATACTTTTTTAGCAAGGAAAGAGTCAAAAGAAGTAGCTAAAGGCTTATTTTTACAGGGAAAAAGAACCATCATATAAGATACCTGTGAGATGTAAAATTTGGTCTTTTGGTCGTCTTATATGGTTTCTGACTTGCAAGTCAGTTGGTCTGATAAGAACTGAGCTGTGGATTTTTCTGGCATTTGTTTAGTGAATTCAATTAATACCAATATTGGAAAAACCAAAAAGAAACTGGTATGTTATATGTAAGGACTATAATCATGCAATGATTACACTTACAATAATCGTGAAAGGGAGAATGAAGGAAACAGGATTTGCTGTGGAACACATGGTCTCATGGGTAAAGCCTCCAATTTCTCTAATTATATACGTGTCACAGGCTGCTGTCTATTTCTGGGTAATGCTCTTTATTGGGCAGGGTTTGTTTCCTATTAACTTCAACCATGGCCCTTACAACACCATCTACAATTTTGCTAAATTCCTTCTCCGTGGAACTGGAAATTGGATGAACAAATGTCACCTGCAAATTGCATTTCAAGTATTTTAAATAGACAGTGCTTCAGGTGCATGATTACTTGGAGCTAGAATGTCTTTAAAGGTATTAGTAGCAACAGCGATTCATTTGAGATTTGGGGGGGAAAAACCAGAAGTGTGTATGTGTGATAAATTATAAACATATGCTAGTATACCAATATTGGAGGATTTTACAGGTGAAAAGAATGATTATTTCTCTTGGGGTCCATAGCCAGAAATTCTACTCGAGTAGTTGACACTCACTGTTCCAGATACTGTAGCCACACTAGAAAAAGATGATCTCTGTCCTGCAAAATCTACTTTTGAGGAATTTGAGAAGAGATAAAAGTTGAATACAACAAAATGATGAAAGGATTAAAAATATCTGTGAGGATTTTAATTACTCTAACAAACAGCAACCGTATTATACCAATAAGTAATGCACATCTAGGCCGCATGATATATTTTGTATGTGTATGTACCCTGAACAACTCTGCTGTCTGATGAATCATGTTCAGAAATGGTATTTTCACTGAGATTAAAAAAAGAATTTCTAACAGAAGGGGTTTCCTAATAGTGCCAAATTTTGTTCTGTAAGTGTTGATAAACACATTTGGAGTTCTTCATCACAAAGGTACTGACAAAATATACTAAGAAGGATAGAGGAGAAGAATGGATATTTGGCAGCTAGGATTTGATCATTACTTACAGTTAATAAATCAGTCCAGATTGAGATTAAAATCAAAGAACCAAATGTTATTTACTTCAAAGGCATTCTCTCTATTACTTCAGTTGCAGTTGGACTGAGGCTAGAATTTTGACTCAAGATTTTTGTTTTTTTTTTTTTGTTATGTATATGTATGGATCAGGAAAAAGGATAGCCTATTCTTCAGAAATTTAAACAGGATGCCAAAGTAAGACAGGTAACATCATAGCTGGACATTACTATGAACGCATGGAGCTCTTATTATAGAGTTTTCTCTTTTTTGTCCTACGCTGTTTTGTAAAATAAAAAAGGGTGTAAAGTCTCTGTTGTCTTTAATTGATTAGGTTTTCATGAATGATTTATTATTGGGATTGGATTTTAAAGTTTGTTCAGGCCTCTTATTACTGTCCTAAAACAACCCGATGACCCTTAGCGGACAACTGCTTCTTTGTGATGTTACAGCTGTGATTGTTTAAAGATATGAATGATATGTGTATAGGGAGAGTTAATGTCTTATGTTATACCAATTGATACATTTTGGAGAAGTAGGGGGGAAGAAAAGAAAAAGAGGCATGATTTGAGGTACTCAACCTCTTTCTCTGGATAAGAACTTATTTTGTGCAGTTAATTCCTGCAGGAGATGCCTCCAAAGTAAGATGGAGTGCGGATGACATCAAAAGCAGTCGGAAACTGGAAACAGGCTACCTTTTTACTTTCTTCTTCTTAAGCAGACATTCTTCGGTCTACTAGCATTTGGTGATTTAAGTTACTGATATCAAGATGCATTATAACATCTTACAGTCTTTCCAGTTTCTCGTTTTAGAATACAGATATATTCTTTACTGTGCATTAAAGGCTACATTGCACTTACCTAGCTTTGGAAAATGCATGTATGAAAGTGCATATGTTTTTATGAAGAAGTACAGTTCTGAAATTTCGAAGACTTCTATAAAGCATTTTTTGACTTGCAACATTTCCTAACCAATCTGAAATATGTATTTTCTGTAGTGTGTTTCATTACATATACCTTCTTACTAAATTAGGCATGTCATTCATTGTTGAATAATTTGCATTAATAATTTATTAATTCTCTTCTGGTCAGCTCCTGTAATCTCTCTAAATAGCTCTTTATAATAATTTATGAGGAGAATTGCTAGATTATTTGAATTTTGCCTGTTTAGGGAGCCCCCAGCTGTTACCCATCTTTATGTGGTCTTATGTTAATTTTCAGTGTGCTAGAAAGATACTTTTACCTCTTCCTGTATTTTGGTATTTTATTCACCCTTTACACAGGTAGATAAAACCTGATCTTTTTCATGTACCAGTTTTGTTTTGTCATACAAATTTATTTTGTTTCCTCACTTCTGATACTTTTTTTGAAAATCATCTAATTTTAAGAGGTTAAAGGTAAAGGCTACTGATACCTATGCACTGCCTATCCAAGCACATTTAATGAATTAAAATTTACAAATTTGAAATTTGGAAGTTTATAACAAATGGGCATCTAGAACTAATAAGCAATCTGAGCAAAGCCATCATCTTAAACAGTTTCACTGACATATCTGAATACAATGCTTATAACAACTTGATTAACTAAGAATGCTTATGTTGGACTGATTTTTGTACTCCGTACAACCATTGCAGTGTAACACAGCAGAATCTTACTGGGACTCAGATTAAGAGTGGTGTGATATTGTTTGGTTCCAAATCAGAATCTTTAAAGCATAAGACAAGATCTGTGTTGCTGAAAAAATAAGCTTTAAATTTATACTGCTCTTATAAATCTGGTTTTAAAAAAGGATTTTGATTAGCTTTTAAAAGAAGCTTAATATCTAGCATACTATAGTGTTTATTGTACAAAAAGATACAGTGTTTTAAATTTGCTACTTATAGAAAATGTACATACTTGCCTAATTCCTTTTCTTTCTTTTTATATGCTTATTAAATAGTAAACAATTGAAATGAAATTCAGTTTTGTATGGAAACTTTTTGGCAGAAATCTATTACTGTTACTGCCAGTAATGTAAAACATGGATGCAGACATGAAAGAAAAACTTCATGCAAATAAACATAGGGTAATATATATGTAACAACATACCAGAATGGGTGAGTTTTAAATTTATCATCTCTGCTGCTGGGTTGATCTACTACCAAAGCAAATTAAACACTTTTATTTAGATTTCATGCAAAGTTTTATGGGTGGGTAGTTTAAAGCTTTTTTTTTGGCAAGAATAAGAATCTCCAATACTAAAAACAAAATGTGTCTTAGGACTAGAAAGCTTTGAGATTTGAGCATCTGAGTTCTTGAAGCTTCTTTCTAACTGACTTTATCCTGTCAAAAGACAGAAACAGTTGTAAAACAAGTATCAGGTGACTACTGATGTAGGCAAAACTCTGCGATTGATTCCTTTTTGTTTTACAATAGTCTCATGAATTAGTACTTCTAAGCAATCTGAGAAGAACGCATTTTGTTTAGCATAGGTGGTATGAAAACACCAAGAAATACATGTAAGTCCAGAAAGATAGAGGTTTTGTGGATATTTTTCTGTACCAACCCCTGTATCAGAACAATATCACTCTGAGTCTGAATTTTGTTTTTTAATTTCCTTCCTAGGCGTTCTACTTCCCTAAATAAAAATTATGAATCTATTTAGCAGTTCCCAAATAGACAGCTATTTGTCATGATTTGTTTAAGTTCCTGTTCCTCGGTGATATTTTGAGTATCTGGTATCTCTGAGAAACACTGTAAATACTCTTCAGTTTTACCTCTGCTATGACTATGTATGGCAACTGGAGTGGCGATATTAAATGACAGTTTTCCAGGAAATCTGGTCCTATTCTACAGATGTCAAAGTCTAACCTAAGTATCAAGCTGACTTAGTTTGAATTATCAGGCTCTGTCTTCATGCTGCTGTCCATCTATTTGGCTGAGTAAAATGAAATTAATTTTAATTTGTTTGTTAACTCTCAGTGATAAAGGCTCTCGGCTCCTCCTTCTTCAATCCATGTTTGTATGTGTTCTTTGCTAGCTCACGTGTTTGAAATTGGGGTCCTTCAGTCAATAGTGACATCTGAATTTGCATCTGTGTCTTGAAAGCACTTGGGCCATTCCCCCAAAGCCATAAAGGGTTGAATGGTTTTTGTCATCCCATATTTCCAGCTCACATTGCCATTTTGACTTTAAAATGAAACTGTAAGTAGCAACACTGTTATAACTTTTAATTCACTGCTTACTGTAATTTTAGTATTGATTTAGTTAGATCAGTATCAAAGTTTTATTTATTTAATGTGAGTGATGTTTCTCCTTTGTTATTAGCCACCGAATAGTGGGTTTCAGTTCTTGTAGGTGAACTTGGTCAAGATTTAAATTTTGGCATTCATCTAAGGCCGCTGGGTTTATCAGTCATCATCATTCACTGTTTTAATTTGCCTTGGAGAATGGCATATACTGCAGAAGGGTTGAAGTTATAATTCTTTTTCTAAGCAAGATTAAAAAGGAAGCGAAGCACTCTTGAAACATTTTCGTCAGGAAAAATCAGTTTCTTTTGCAGGTAAATAAATTTAATCTGAATTAGAGAATGCTTTCACTGAAAATTCTCTAGTGTTTACTAGCAAATATGACAACAGTTGAGGCAAAATAAGACTTATGTATTTGCATCCTTTGGGATGTATATTTCAGAATCTAGAAGCAGCAAAAATCTGGACTTTCTGTTAGTTTTTATTTAGTTTGACGGCATCACTGTATACTACAATGTTGCACTGCATATACTGCACTGGCCAAGTTCCTTAAAGCTATATTTGAGTGTATATGTGTATTTTATATATGCATATGTGCATACATATATATCTGTCTGCCTTAAAAACATGAGAGGCTGAGGTGAGTGCATTTGGACAATATCTTTTAAGTAACTGCAGTTACTAAAGGCTAAGTAGACTTTTTTTTTATATAGCACATGCCATTCAAGTTGAAAAAAAAATGGAAGAAAGAATGGTGGAGCCAGATTCATGATGCAAATTTTGTAAGATCTTATGGTACCATAGCATGTGGTAGTATGGATCCATTATTTTTTATAAGGGAAGGGCTTGAATTATCTGAAATGTGTATTAAAAACCATAATGGATTATTTCAAAGGAGCCTTTTTAAAAGTAGTTTCACTGATCTCTATGTTGGAAAGTGATACAATTTTATTGTAAGTCAAAAGTGCATAGGATTAAATGATATGTATAGTGATTGAAGTAATTATTTATTTACCGAGGAAGCCATATGAAACGTTAATTAAATAAGAAACAAAGTGATGACATTTAAAATAGATTGCATATTCGTCTCAACATTTAAAAAAAGAAAAATCAATTGAACATACTGCAGTTTTAAAGAAAAAGAATTTTGCCATTTTGGAAACTTGTGCCTATATTGGTCACGTATAAAATTAGATTTATAAACGATGATTCTTCCAAGTTGGAATCTTTTCAAGTACATATAATTTTATTTTGGATCAATAATTCAGTTGTGCTTGGAATAGATTGAGGATGCATTTGAAGCTTTGGTAAGTGCAATATAGTGTGCATCTCCATGAAATTATCCAAAGCTGTCATGACATGTATCATCCTTTAAGTAATGAATACAGATAGGTTAGTAAACATAGACAATATTCAGTTTTAGCAAAACAACTGCTGTCCTGATGAAATATTCTCTCTTGGCAAGACAGTGTTAAATTCATAAACTTTTTCTGTTCCAGGTGTCTCTAAGAACACTTTAGATGTCAGTGTTTGGTAATTATTGCATACATACTGTATGTTTCAGATTTAACACTGGCTTTTGCTTATAGAAAACTGATGGCCAGGTGTGTTTAATTTCCTATTATGCATCTGTCACTCAAAATGTCAAAAATACATTATAAATGCCGTAAACAAATTCAGCACTATGATGATCTTGATGTCAGTGATGTGACATGCTTACTTTTCTTTCAATTTAAAAACTTTTTTATTTATGATTAAATACCCCCTTTTTTAGTTCCAGTGTTAATTGTCTTCCATGCAAATTTGGTTTCATTCTGCTTTTATTACTGAAAAGTCTTTACATCAGAATGCGGAAGCATAGAACTAAAGTAAAAGAAAAAATATTTACATTGAAGAGATGAAGATGAAATGTTTTAAACTTTCCTGCTTTTAGATTTTTTTTATCTTTCTTATGCAGAATATTCTGTATTTGAGCCATGGCAGGTGGAGATACTGTGCAGAAATTGTTGGAACCTGAAGATAAAAACAGGCTGAAATATACGTAGGTTAATTCATGTTACCGGGAGAGGGAAAACATTTGCTCTTTAAATGACAGGGCAGGAAGAGAGAAGCTAGTGCTGAAAAATTGTAGAAAGTTGTGTTTTTTCTTGCCATCAAGGAAGTCTAAGAATGAAATAATAGTGGTATTCCATAAGAAGTAATTAGTTTGGAAATAGTTGGGAAAGAGTAGTGAAGAAGCCAATATTCTGTCTGCTGATTGTGATTGACTGTATTAAGCATATGGCTCCAGTAATCCCCTATTCTGCTATTAACTGTTGGTGGTGGAACTAGAGAGCTAGATCTTGTAACACATTTTCTTCATTATTGTTGTATGCTGCCTGTGATTTTAACATATGAACCCAATATGAACCCACTATTGGGTCATTGTGCACAGAGTGTCTTTACATATCTGATACCTTACAATAAATGAAAGAAAAAGAAAACTTGAATTTTGATGGTGAAAATGAGAAATAGAAAATAGGAAATTTAATATTGAGAGGATAAACAAATTCCTGAAAGCTCGCGTTGTGCCATATTATAGGCAATAAGAGCCTTCCACTTTGCTTCGGTGGAAGCTGTTAGATGGAGCAAAGGAGCCGTGAAGAGTGGTAAATCTTTCACTCACCTTGAGCACCTATAACCTCCATCAGGGTCGGACATCAAGTGCCACAAAGATGTAGGGTTATTGTGCTTTGATGAAAAGATTGCACGTTTGAGAAGCCCTCTTAGGCAGTGGATTCATTCTTGTGTTTACCAACTGGCAACTCATTTTTAATCCCAGCATTCAGCACATTGTTCAGCAAGGTTCTTGGACATCCAAATGTAAATCAGGGCTTGCGAGTCCAAACCGTATTGTTCTTGGGTTTTCCAAGAGAATAATGAGTAACTCTTGACTGAACTAACCTGCCTCACTAAAAGATGGAAACTTCTTCGAAGCAGATAGTGTCAATACTGTTTATTCCAGGAGATAGCCAGTTGCTCCAGAGCATGGAACTGGAACTGCCCTGTGACCCTCATGGGGACTAGTCTGATAATGAAAAGATGGTGAAAAAGCAATCCACTGTCATTCTTGCTGTGGCTGCCCTGCATCTCAGATTCTCATCTGCTCTTCCCATTCTTCCACCAACAGCCACTGTAATTGAGTCCATCTTCTCACTTATGACGTCATCTTGGTTTTGGCGTTACTGTAAAAGTAGAGAGGTGGCACAGCAGGCCAGATTAAGGAGTTGTCTAGTCTGGTATCCTAATCTGGCCAGTAGCTGATGCTTAAAAAATATTAGTAATAACTAGGAAAGTATAGAATAATCTTCACTTTCAGTTCTTATGTCAATGGTATAGGCAGAACTGACCTATGTGTGATGCACAAGTTACAGGAAAACCCTGGTGCCCTGCAGGCCAGTTTGACAATTATTCTTCACACACTGCATGTGCAGTACCACCAAATTGTGAGTTCCCACCAGTCTAAATTAGGTACAGGCTGTCAGAAGTCACCAGGTTTATTGTAGTAGTTGCCTGCAGATTGTTGTTTTTAACAGGAATAGGTGGACTCTATGAATTGTATCATCCTTGTCTAATCTGATTGTACTTATTGTGGTCTTGGAGCACTGAGTTCTGCAGCTTAATTATGCAGTTTGTATAAAAAGTATTTTTATCTTTTTAAAATATACTGGTTAATATTTGATATAATTTTTGTGTTATGAGAAATAGCGAATAATTTTTTTCTGCTCACTTGATTTGTGATGTTATAAACTTCATATTTTCCCTTACTCATAAAGTTTATCCAAGTTAGTGAATTTTAGTCTATTTAGTTTCCCCTTCTACACTCCTCCCATCTCTGCCTAGAGAAGCTTTAGAAAACCTGGATATACCCTATATTTACCAGTAATTTTGAAAGACAGATAAGGATATTTTCTAGGAAAAAAACAGATATACAATGGCCCATCAAATTTAGTTCTGTACAAAAAGTTTTTTTTTTATTTTTGCCAATAGGAACTGAAAATAACATTTGTCTGTTTTATGGTAGAATGAGATAGCATATCTCCCATTGATTTCAGAGGAAGCAAAGTTCCTACAATGTTAAATCCCATCCTAATCTCAATTAAATATTTTGTTCTATTGTCATACTGCTTATAAGTATATGCTTAGTTTATAGAATTCTGGAGGTATCAAGCATTAAGATATGCATTTTCAATTTTTTAAGGGAGCAAGGAAAATGAAAAAGCCATGGTCTGTAGCTACTTATCTTTTCTTTTTTTTTTTTTTTTTTTAACTGTTAATTGAAACTGGAAAATTCTTCTGCACTGCATAGGTGACCCAAGTTATTACAGTATATATAGTTAAGTCATTATGTTTCCTCCAGCAAAAAATATTTTAATCTTTCTATTGAAGAGGCTGTGAAATACTTTACTCTGTAAAATGAGTGTGCAATTTTTTGCTTTGAGAAATTAAGAAAAATAACACTGGGTTTATATATTGACCCTCAAAATAGAACTGCTGTATTTTTTATATATAACACAGTATAATAAACTGTGTACAATTACAATGATTGAGTACAGTTACACCAGTTTAGGATCTGGCCTGTAAACCTTAGATAGACAATATCTGCTGTTACACCACTGCTCATGGTGGCTCTGATAATTTTTTTGTGAAGTGAGAAGCTCCATGGAAGCTACTAATTTTCATAGTAGCACTACCATGATGAACTGCAGCTCATTACTGTAAACTGATGGCAGCTGTTAATACTATTACAGGCAGAGACTTTTTATTTAAGGGAAACATTAGCCAGTAACTGGTAGATTTCTGACACAGTGTTACATAAAGCTTCCTGTTAGGAAGGAGAGCAAAGAGAAATGGATTTGAACCCATTAGTATCAGAATTACGTGTCAAAAAGCTAGAGCAGAGTTCAATTTATTTCTGCAATAAAGTGTAAGCTAGAGATTGACTTGACAATTATTTTACCTTACATTGCTCTGGTTGTTCTGAGATGACTGTTCCAACATCAAATAATCTTGTTTGGACATCTTTTACTGAATAACATGCTAGTCTAAATATGCATTATGTTATGTAGGAGCTAAAACTCGGAAGGTTTTTCAGGTAGAAATGAGTTTTTTATTACTATTTTTACTAAAGGATGTATATACAGTGGAACATATTCAGTATAGATTTAAAACAACTGCATGTGTTTCTGCTAAATCTGGTGTATGTTGTTGAATAGGGTTTACATTGTCATTGAAAGGATAATCTTTCTGAAGCTTTTAGTAGCTTGGTATAAGAATATAAATAATCTGCCCCAAAACATTTGTCTTCTCTAAGCCAGTCACTGAGCAGGGTTGTTGCTTCTGTTTATCAGTCTCCTTTTTCCCTAATAATTTTCCAAGATAAGTGACAACAAATTAGACAACCATTTCCTTATTATAATTTTCAACTTTGAGAAGAATATTTTTATCAAAATTTTTGCCCATTTCATTTATATAGCTTCCAACTGAACACTGAGGTCCATGAATTCAGATCCTTAACTTTGCACATTGTAACAGACTGTTATTGGAATGGCAAATCTGACTGTATTTTTCTTGTCTTGAAATGATGATTCTGTATAGAATGCTTATTTAATTTTCTAGTTGTGTAGCATAATTTTTTGAAGGGGGTTTGTGTTCATTGTCCTCGTATTACCTTCTGAAAACTCACATGAAGCTTCACAGAAAACTTATTAAAAATTGCATAAGTAATATATTACACCGGTGTGCAGATTCTCCTAGCAGATTTTTGTATGCCTTTGCATACTTTAATGCAAAATCATGTCATACTCAGGGGTGATGCAGGGAAGTAGAATGCTGCTTGCGTTGCATCTTGTTGTATGTTCGTATTCTGATCTTCTGTGAACTCTGTGGGCAAAACTAATCCCAACATCAGAGGACTAGAGAGTATTGCGGGATTCATGGTAGGACATGCTTGCCCCTGGAAATTTGACATTGATGCTGAGTACATCCAGTGTTAGATTTAGAATTGCCTCAATAGCCAGATTAAACAGAATATCCTTCCTGGCAGGCATGTGGAATGGCAATTCCATGGGTTTGGAATAGCCAGGATGAAACTACAATAACTGTTCCCTGTGGGTTGTCTCTTCCCTATGGCTGCAGAAGGACCAAACAAATTTATTTGAAGTAGAGGTTAATACAGCTACCTACCTAGGTAAACTGTTATTTTACAAAACTAATTTGAGTAATATATATTTATTTTATTGTTTTAAAGCCTGTTCATTATAAAAATCAGCCTATAAAAAGAGATTGTATGTATGCAGGAAGAGAATTTCTTTTTGCCAGGAATTTCTCATGCATAAATACAAATGAATATTCTAAATGTAAATGTTTGGCTAGATTATTCTTCAGAGACACATATTGATTTCTGTTGTCACCCTTCAGTGAGATTTAGTGTAGATTACTAGGAAATCCTTTCCAAGCACATACTGAAAAAAATGTAAAATATGATTTCCTTGACAGTCAGTGAAAAGAGACAGTAGATGTTAACAAATTAACTGTGTTTACTCCATCTTCACCAGTGTAAGAGTCTTTCAGCTTTTAAAAAACTAACTCGTTTGATGCTTATAGTATACAGGTCCATATTGTGCTTGATGTGCTAGAAAGTATGTTTTCAAATTCATAGCTTAGGAAAAAGTGATGCTTTGCATTTCCTAATTTTTCTTTGTGGATCTAAACGTAGAGTTGTGGTGCTCTCACCATAGTGGGAAGTACTGTATAATTTTGCATCTTAGACTATTCTATTATGCAAGTAGTATGAGTCTCATGGTAAACTGTGTGTGATGGCCAAGTTTAATCCTAAAATATGTTCCATTCAGCTTTCTAATAAACCTGAAATTCATGAATTGTTGAATGTTATAGCGGGTTTGATAATTATGGATTATACTAATTTTACACTTCAGTGGTTAAATACAAATATTGTTCTACAAATAAGACACTTTTCCCTTTTTTTTTCCTTCTTTGTTATTTAGAAGGTACAAAATATATTTCAACCATTCAGTCAGACTGGAGGGTAACCTATGAAGAGTTTGTTTTCACAAACTGTATAATTTTATAGCTATCTTAAGAAAATATCAAGAATGTTCTATCTTAGTCACTTCTATTTTTTGAGCATTTACTAGGAGATTAGACAATAAGAGAATGTTCTTAGATTAATTGGAAAGAACTTTGCAAAACATGAGTATCTGACAGAGCAGTTTTTTTTCCCAAATAGTTATCAGAAGTTTTAGTTAAATCCATTTGAATTAAAACAAGGAAAACTCATGCAGTTGCAAACATTTTGATTAATACTTTCACCTCTCAGTTCTGCTTGTCACGGCAACTTGTGTAGTCAGTCTGTTTAGTTTGCAAGTAACCCATAGAGTTTTATATAAGAAATGCAATAAATAAAATACAGTCATTCTTTTGTGAAAATAAGAAGTAAAAATATGTAACACAACCAGGTAAAAGCAATATCCCATATGAGAAAATAAGAAAGAAAACAGCTATAATGTACTGGAAAGGAATGCTCTTTGTAGGTCAGTTGTATTTTTAACTAGTACTGATCATTTGTGTAGAAATTAAAGAAGTTATTTTAAAACTGGCATAATATTTTTATGTCTTGCATAAATATCAATGTTGATATCAATGATGAACTATTTGATATCAATGTTGAACTATTTGATATACATCAGTGATAATAAATATAAAGTTCATCTAAGAATTGATAACAAATTATATTAAACAGCTACAAAATCTGAACAATTCTTGCTTTCTTGGCAGTGCGGTATTGTTAACTTACATTAATTTGTTTTGTAAATGGTTTAAAAACTATTAATGTCATGTCAGTTATAAAGTACTGTCAATAAATGTTTGGTTTAACAAACATGTTTTAATATATAGGAGATGACACTACAACATTGCTGTACATTACTCTATTTTAATAAGATTTAAATAATAATATCTATCCATTGCTTTGCTTGTTCTGTAGATAATAATAAACATACAGACTTGCAAGCAAAACTCAGCTTCTGTTCTTTCAAGGGAACAGTGATGCTTGTGGTTGTATATGGTTAGTAGTAAAGTTACAAATATTAAAATTATACACCTATGTATTTGTATTTTCTGAAAACATTTGGGAGCATTTGGAATTCAGGTTTTTTTTATGATCTCTTTCTGATGTACTTCAAGGAAATAAAGCAGAAAGACTTTGGGAAAAATATTAATCTTTGTGGTAAAACTGGCTTTATAAAAAGCCAAACAAGCAGAGGCATTTCAACATAATTTTCTCCTGACTTAAACAATCTTAATTTTATCACTTTGCCAAACTGTATTCCTTTGCATGAAGTATGTATGGGAGATACTTCTGAATTTGCATTTTCATTAGATTTAGCATTCAGCACCTAATGCCATAAATTTGTTTTTGAAACTCTTTAATTCCCCTGAGTGTTCCAACATATTGAATGCTATTTGCTTTGTATTATGTTGGCAGCAAATCTGCAGTGAAAATGCTGTCAATATATATTCATAGCTAACATTGTTAACTAAAAGCAATATTGTTTTTCTATTGTAAGCTGTCACAAATGTTTGGCACCCTGTTGTGTAAGCCAAAAAAATGTCAAAGAAAGGAATGAATATTTTTGAAGAAAAGTGCAGTGATAGTGTCAAGTTTTCTGTATTAAAATACATTCCTGTTTGTACAGACCTTTACAATTTATAAAATGGTGTTTTGTAGTAATGCAAAGTGAGAACATGCAGGCTGTTACAGACATTATATTAAATGATAGGAGCATAGTAAATGATACAGCCATTTTACTTTCCAATGTAATGTAATGCTTATCAGGTTGTAAAATGTATTCTACTAAACCCAAAGATTATTTTATTAAAAGATGTACTATATGTGTGGAAAATGAATGAAAAATATTCTGCATTTTTGCCTGTTTTTGAAGATGAAGTGTATCATTAACAAGAACAAATGCAAAGTTTTTGACATTCTCCTAGGGACTATCCTTATCTTTGTGTAAGACACACTGATCTCGTTTATTTAAATTTGTGTATTCCTTTTCCCAGTCATTCTTTCTTTTCTAATGAAACTGTTATATTTTTGTATCTGCATGCTATTATAAGAATGTCTCAGAACAAAGCATTTCAGAGAACTTCTGTGGGAAGAATTGTGTGTAAGAACAAAAAGAAAAAATCTGTCTACCACACAAATAATTGTGTTAGTGCTAATAAATAATAAATGCCCACAAGTTAAAATGAGACAAATGGCAATCTTTTGTGCTACTCTTGCAAATATGTTAAGCCAGAGAACTTGTTACCTAAGCAATGTAAATAGAAACTTCTAGATGAGGTAGTCAAAACAGGCACAACGAAGTTCCCGTGCCACAACCTAACTTACTCTGGTATCAGTACAGAATTCAGCTGATAGCAATGCAGAACACTGTGAAAAATGGATGCTTCAGCCCTGTGCATGGCTCTCGCTGAAGTATCAGAGCTTCACAAAGACACAGATTTTCTAGTACTCTCATCTGTCCAAGGTAACATTTTCCTATATTCACTTAGGTGAAAAGATTAATCCATATACAGTGAAATACTGGAAAACCCAGAAATGTTGTCATTCATGACACTTTGTGTCAATCTTTAGAAAACTGTGCTGTTTTATGAACTTACTGAATCATAACATGTTAAATTTAGGAAACATTTTTGGGAAAACCTTAATACATTGAATGTTCAATGTAATATCCAAAAAGAAACTTAAATATTCTGATCTACTGTTCAAATACAATCATTGGTAAATCTGGTTGACTGCTATTTTTCATCCAGCAATATATTGGTGATATGTATTAATATGCATTATCTTCTATGATATTGGCACATATCCCAAATACATACCGCCTGATCATATTACATGATGCCAATAATAATTTAGTTTTTCCTTGCAGCTGATTTCACCCCTCTACTTCATAATAACCTTCTCTGCTTTCTGCACTGATACATATTCTGCTAGGGGAATACAGGTGCCACAAGTGATTTCACAAGGTCCCTGTTATGGACTCACTATTTTCAAACATTTTCTAAAAGTGCAAAATAACCCGAGTTTCCCTTGACTTTAGTGAGATTTCAGTACTATTAGCTTGGAAAATTGGCCCTTATATTCCCTTGCACTAGTCTCTGTACATTCTCTCATGTACTTTCAGATAAGATTGCATAAAACTTCAGAGCTTCCTGCAGTGATAATGCAACAATATATGACAGTGGCATAATTATAGTATATGCTGCAAATACCTGACCATTATGAGGCATTTCAAAGTAGTATCTTTGACACTGTTTTCTTTTTTATTGTCTCCAGTAAAGAAAGTAGGAAAGACAGATTCTTTCTGTTCCTGTTTAAATCCCAGCTCTCTGGGGTCATGTTCCTATGTCCATTCTGAGAAGACACAGGGGAGTCACTACGAATAAATGCAGTACTTTTCTTCTGTGATCCTCCTAGGAGAAGAGCTTCTGTCAGTAATTACTTTTTCTCTCAGAAACTGCAAATATGATACATGCCTTAACACAAGTACCGTGCAGCACAAGTGACAGAAATATTGAAGAATAAAGGCACATACTGATGGCTCCCTTATAACTAATGTTCATGGCCTAGTTCTACAAATCATGTTTTGAATATGTGCCAAATACTTAAAATGCTTTTCTAATAAAAAAGATAATATTTATTATTCACTGTATACGGAAAATCTTCCTACTTCATATGTTTTGTTTTTACACTGGATGTCTTAGACATGCCTTTTACTGCCTTCACATTTGAAAGTCATTTTAGATGAAAAACAAACAGTTGAATCCTGACATGGACTGAGGGGACAACTGATCTCTCCTGTGAGATTCACACTAATCATTAGAATAGTGTAGATGACAATGTCAAGAACCAAATCTCAATTGCAACACAAGCAAGGAAGACAAATGTGATGATTAGCAAATACTAGACAGTTTTTACAGAGTACATCTAAAGAAAATATGCTACATCTATCATAAAAATCAGAAACAGGAGAACCTGGCATTCTGTTAAGATGGTAAAGTACAATACACTGAGTGTGCCATCTCTAATAATTTACTTTTGCTTATTCTAACAGCCAGTGTGGTCTAACTTGGAGACAGAGCAGTCAAGCATGGACTCATGCTTCACTAATAGGAATGTGAAACTTAGAGGGTAATTCTATCGGTGATTCCTAAAGGTGGACGCCTACAGTGTCCTCTCTGTAGAGAAAGCAAGAAATGGTAGATTCTGATTTTTCTCAAGAGTAAGAATGTCGTTAACTGTACAAAAGGGACTGATCGAAGATTAAGAAGGTGACAACTTTGCATTGCCACTTTCATTACCAGAGCAAGAATATAAAAAATCTAGAAAATGTTTTCATTTTCAGAAGTTGTTCAGTACTTGGAATATGAAGTTAGTGCTGAGAGACCATCCCACTTCAGAAAAAGGAACCAGATTTTTAAATCACTTAGAACTCTGGCATACCGTGTCTAATGAATATGTTTGGGTACTATGGTAGTAAAGAGATTGAACTAGTTGTAGGCATTTCTGACTCATTATATCTCATATTCTGTACAGCTTTAGCTCGGTAACATGTTTTTCCTAAGTTTCCCACTGATGTCCAAATTAATTTTTTCTGCCTTTTAGCTCCCAACGTTCTTCCCTCATTGTCATAAATTAATAAAAAAAAAAAAAGCTGAAATAACACCTGATTGAAGGTATTGCTTTCTGAGTCTTTGATTGGCATTATGTAATAAGGTCAGTGATATTTATTAATGTTCTAGGTGAATCTCCAGCACATTCAAGTCTAAGAGAGAACGTGTCTTGACCCTGTATTCATGGTTTTCTAGATTATTCCAAGAACTTGGGAATTAATTTGGACAATTACATTCACAGGTGAATAGTATTTTTTTTAATACAATAAAAAGCTTTAACATTTCTTAAATAGCTAATACTGAACAGGAGACAGTACTGCATCATACAGACAATTGACAAAATGGACTAGTGGTTTTCATCCTTAATTTGACTCTTTTTCCTCAATGGCAGAGAGGTGCAGGGTCTTTCTAACATTCTTTATCTTATTTTGGCATAACAGATTTAATCATGACTATATCTGTTTTCCACAAAGTGTCTGGTGTCTTGAATCATAGAATGTTTAAATCTTGTACAGGTGTGGGATAACTGTGCGCAGCTCATCCTACTGGAAGCCTTTGGACTTCTGTGCATCATGAAGGAATGGACCTCTGTAGTATTTTCAGAAGTGTTTATGAAGCTTTAGAAAGCAATGTGTCATTTTACCTGGCAGTTAGATTTCTATCATTTCTTGCTATTGTTAGAGTTCCTTTTTACTATTTACTTTAATATACACTGTGCAGGGGGACCTTCTTTGCCATTTTACTTTTTTTACTGTTGCTTTGTTAGATATGAATTTGATGCTACAAGAAGAATGAAGACGTGTAAACTGAGGTATTAATCATGCACAAATCTTTGTTTCTTTGGCTTTTCCACATGTGGTTGTTTAAACAGTTGTTTTCCTTCTATTACCCTTATATGAAATAAAATTGTATCTTTCTTTTTTATGCTTGAGAGTTTAGAGTTTATAAAAGATGAAGGTCTGTTGCTTGTGCCCCTTTGGAGAATTGATGTCACAGAAAGGAGCAGGGCGTTTTTTAACTTTTTCTGTTAGCCAAAATTATGCTTACCCCGGGTGAGGAATTTATATGGAGGACTCCTCCAAGATGTGTTACCCGCTTTTTCTTCTAGAAGGAATGACGCAGAATTCTCCCATGGGTGGCTATTGCGACAGTGGAGCACGAAGACTGAGAAATTAATAAAGTAAATAAGAAAGACAGTAAATATAGACCAAAACATCCTCATTACTGTTAGAAATAAGAGAGGAACAGTATTAAGGTACATAGATGAAACAAACCAGCACTTATCCATGGTGAAATCTATAAAATGTCTTCGATTGCTCAAGGGATCTTTAGATATAGCATTATTTTCTCTATCTTATGGATGACTTGACCACCTTCACTATGAATTTTTCATGATTTTCCTGACCCAGCAGCTCTTGCCTGTGGAGAGAGTAATACAGTATTGATTTGGGTGTTAGGTTTCTGCCTTTTTTGCCACAACAGGATTTTTGTAGCCTAGAAACCTCAATCCCTGATTACTCATTAGAGACTTGAAAAACTTTTTTTAGATCTGGAATGTGAAAGAATAATCACTTGGTTACTTTTGTCATAGGTAGCCTTTGTAGTGGAATTTCAGCTCATCTTGATAATGAGTGTTGTTGTTATTAAGCTTTCCTGATTGAATGGCACTACTAGGCCTGCAGATTGCAAAAATACTGTTTGTTTAACAATTAGTGTGTTTGCAGCAGAATTATACTGGTGAATGTGCTTATTTAGAAGCATACTGCAAAACAGTAGAATAAGTAGAGGTCTGTCCTCCTGCATTCATCCTGGCATTGATGTCTTGGTGACTTATTTTCTGTGCCTCTCAGGCATATTAGAAAATTGAAAAGAGGCCATGATGTTGCTATTTCTCATTTAAACTGTTTTGGTTTTTTTTTTTTTTTTAAATAAAAAATCCATATCTTACATCCTCTGAAAACTTACTCTCAGCATTGCCATGGAAACAAGATTTTTAAAAGGGACTTAACTGAAATTTAGCAGCAGTTTTTATTTCTTTGTGATTCATACTTCATAAAAATGCAAATGTCACACTAATACATGTTTTACCTTAATATTTTATACTACCATTTAGTCTTAATTGGTCTAATGTTTTTCTTAATTAAATTTTGAGCTTCTTTGAATGATTTTAAAATTGTACTGTGGACCTATCGAGCTTTAAATTTTGACTGTGTGACACACAATTTAAGATACTGTCATAGAGGAAAATCAATCATTTCAACCAGTAATCACAAGCACAACAAAAGATTTAAAAGATTTAAAAAGCCTTTTGTCCTGACTGGAAATTTCTTGGCCTTATAATCTTCATTTCTAGTGAAGTATCACAGCAAAAAGCATTTTATCATTTCTATTTCTTTGTTTTTCACTTTATTCCCTCTAACTATGTGAAGTTGTTTAGAGGATAAATTATACTGATCTCCTAAATAAAGCTTTTTTTCATAGTTCTCCTAAGAGGGGTATTTTAGTTATCCAAAGCTACAGTGTGTGCATTGGTAGACACCCATACTTATATTAACAAGTGTAAATAAACTACATTAATTTAACATTTTATTTGGGTATAAACATACAGCTCTTGATAATGTTAGTTCAACAATGAAAAGATATCTGGCATTCTCTTCTGAGTGCCTGTTTGGTCAGACCTCACATAACGTACAGCCTTTTAAAAATGAAAATTAAGACCATTAGAGCAGGGATCACATTGATCAAGAGTGAAATGCAATGGTAATGTAGAAAGGCAAGCTTACATGACTTTTGCTTTCAGTGTGCTTGGCTACAAGAATACTAAGGTACAGCCCAACTATAACTTTGTACTTGTTTAACTTTAGCTGGTTTAAAAAGGTAGTTTAGTTAAACCAGTATACAACCTTGTGTTCACAATCTGATTTAAAAATCTGAGTTTTATTTATATAATTTAATATAGACCTGATTTATGTCAGGCATAAATTCAATTAATATTTTCCACATAAGTTTTTGTATTTTTTTAAGTTGTTTTATAACCTTGCTTTTATGTAAGCCACTGTAGTCTTCCATATAAACAAGGTCCATCTTTGTTGAAATCATATAATTCTACGAAGACAACCTGAGCATTACATATCATGTTCTTGTATCAGGAACTTACCTGATCAGGAGCACTTGAAATATCCTGCATGTTTATTACATCATTCTACATATACTGGGTAAAAGCTCGACATTTATTCAGGATTTGTTGTTGTATTAGGTTGATTATTTTAAAATTTTATTACCAATATTGAGCCGTTCACTTGGAAAGAATATGAATAATATTTGGAGTAAAGAGAATAATCAAAAAGCACATGCTATGGTCACCCTCATTTGTGTACATTTTTTTCATGATAAAAAATAAGTATCCTAAGTTAAAAAAAAAAAACAACTTCCTTCTAAAAAGGTAAAAATGTATTAGGTTAGAACATGGTCACAGCTGTATCTCCTATTCTTAAAGAAATATACTGTTCCTTTTGAAGGAGATTTGTATAATCCTTAAAAATATCGCCACAAAAGTGTATTGAATTTAATATTTGTGTTTGAAAATGTAGTTATCAAAAGTTTTCCAACAATGTCTTTTTTAATTGAAGGGAATTTTGGATGATTGTTAATGATTCTCGTGGATATTTCCCTCCCTGCCGGCATCTTATTTGCAAAAAGTTAGGAAGGCAACTACTTACTTTATTCTGTTTTGGCTATTAAAGAATAGTTCTTTATCTATACTATCTTGTATTGTCCACACAAACTGACTTCTGTGTTGTAGCTACCCTGATTCTTTGCTGGTGTAATGAGAATCAGCCCACTGCACCATGTTTTTGTAAACAAGAAAATCTGTATCATTAAGAAAAAATATTGTTATTGGCCTTCACTTTCAAATATAGCTTCATGTTAACTTTATGTTATTTTAGGCAATGAGGTGTTGGTAAGACATCCAGATAAAGCCAAAGTCTTTTTTACAATAGTACTCTCACCTATGAAGCCACTGTAGCTTGTATCACTGGCATTAGAAAGAAAAAAAATGGTGTGCACCATATACAATGGCCTCACTCAGAAATTGTTGGTGCTTACAGCTTCGTCAGTGTGGATGATAGATCCCTCAGCACTGAACTGTAAATGAACTGCATCTCCCCTTTTTACTGTATTTTCATGCATGTTCTGAACATGTAAACCAATCAGAGGGAGATTCATGTAAAATTATACTTTACTGTAGAAAAAGAAGCATAGTCACAGAGAAAATGCAGAAATATAGGAAGGTTTCCACCCTAATGACTTCTTTTTTTTCTTAAGAAACTATTCTCAAACATTTTTACACCATTTATCTTACTTAAGATTTGCTTTGTACGTGCTCAAGACTTATAGACACATTCATTGTTCACTCTCTGCAAACACCTTATTCTGATGAAAAGGGTCATGGATGTATGTCGAATGATGAAAACAGTCTCAAACTATATTTGAAGCTCAATTTTATGCAAATTTTCACTGAGATTAAACAGCATTAAATATTTATAATAAGGTTCTGGGTAAGAGGTAAGTTTTCCCATCAGACAAAGATTGTGTGAATTTGACCACTCAGTAGAGTCCATGGAAAAATGTTTTAGATATATTTGTAGTGTTTAGTGCAAGTGAAAAATTATGTTTATTGCTGAAATTGTCCATTATTTAAAAACATGAACCTATTAAATAAATGTATCATCATTGCCTATACTACAAATGCATTTAAAAGCTTAGAAACATGTTGGTCAGGTTCCCAGGGCTGCCCACTCAGATTTAGTTGAGTGTGTATAAAAGCTTTCTTTTGGAAACATAGTAAGTCCTGCAGTTTGAGCAGTGTGTTTGCCCATTTTTACATGCTCAGCTTATGTGCAACTTTCTGAAGGTTAATGCTTGACATTCGGGATAGGTTGTACTTAACACAAGAAAAGACAGAATTCTTCAAACTGTCATGATATTGAGGAGCATGCACATACATGCGTGCACTTACAGAAACACTAGTGGAAAGCCAAAAAAATATATTTGAAAAGTAATCAAATCTGACTTTTACACTGAAAAAGCAAACAGAATTTTTCAACAATGTCTTTCTCAACAGACACTGTTACTAGTATTTTAATAATCCCACCTAATTGACACTATCCCTATTTATATTATGCGTACTGTGCTACTGCAATGTTCAGTTTTTCCTTTTTTAAGTAACTGTTGTTTCTCCCTCTCTCTAAAGATGAGGAATATTTTCCAAGTTAATGAGATTCCTATTTTACTTAAATATGATACATATTCGCTATCTTTCTGTTGTTTTAAAATATAATTGCTATGAATGTGTTCAACAGTTTGACTTGGGTTCCTCATCCTGTACTTCCTAATCGAGTGAATTAATTAAAAGTTGGTGTTTGCCCATAAAAGAGTGAATGAGCAGACTCAGTGCTTGATGTCAGAAATAAAAATGTAAAAGAACATAATTGTTTCACCTTCCTATTTACTCATTTGTGTGGGCATAAGCATTTAGTTAGTTGTATGCAATACAGTGTCTTAAACAGTTTCATTTACACTGTGGTTTTTTAGAGGAGAGGAAAGGTAAAAGAAAAGCTAATGACTAGATAATGATTTCTTTCTGAAAGGCTGAGCATCACTTCTAACATTCAATTTGTAGAACATCAGGGTAGAAAACCTGATTTCTGACAGTTTTTTGGTAACTGTACTTTATTTGGAAAGAAATTCTCAACACAGAAAACAAGAGATCATTTTGACTCTAGGTGCCAGGGTGTTATTCCTACATACATTTACGGTATAGTGTAATAGCTGTAAGCAACATGATATGCAAAGGTGTCTTCTATCTGTATTGTACAATATACTTCTTTAAAAACAACAGACACTGATGATGGCTATCATTTTGTTTAAAATAATCCGTATTACAGAGTCAAAATAGCATGGCTTTTGTCCTTAATTTTACATAACCAACACAATATTCTTTTTCTATTTTGACTGCTAACTGCATGGAAAATGAAACGCAGTTCAACCAGAACATTGCTTGTTACAATTTTGCTTTTTGCGGGATTGTTTTTCTTGTCCCTAGAGAAACCCAGCATTATATTCCTGATTTGGATAGGCTTATTTAACAGTAAGCCGTTGCTTTGTCTCCATGAGGGATTCTGCTACCCAACAGCAAGATCAGATAGGAGAATAATTTGGCATTTCTATACAGGAACAATGTCTTGCTACTTAATCAAAAGAAAACTTATGTGATTATAGACTGTTTTGATATACATCAAATAAAAAAGTGCTAACTGTGGAGAAGAATGTTGTATCAATTCATTCTGAGCTGAATCAAATTAAATAGGGTGATGAACAAAAAGATGTGCAACTGAAGATTTCAATTTCAAAAGGTTAAAATTTAAGAAAGTAGGGAAAGTAGGACATAATGAGAACTTACTTACTGGTCAGTGGTTGAACATCCCTCCACCATCCTGCCCCCTGCATCAAATATACAGAAGTAATACAATACTGGACAGGAAAAGAGTTTCTATTGTAGACAGTTGAATTCTTTGTTATCACAAATTCCTAAATTTAGCCAGCTAAGCTTTAAAATGAAGTATTCCTTTAGCAAGCCTGTTCCAGATGTTAGTCCTCTGAATGTTAGAGGCCCTCTAATTTCTTAACTAAATGTATTTATAATCACTTAATACCCATTTGTTCTTTTGTCAATATTTTTCTTAAAATTAACTGGCAATTCTGCCTTCCTACGTTTCTCCTATGTATTTATGGAGAACAGTCATATCCGTTTCCAGACTTCCTTTTTCCCTACAATAAAGTCAGGCTTTTGAATGTCCTCTAAAGATATATGCCTTCTTTCCTGCTTATGGCACTTCCATTCATCATTTCTTGTTTCTATTTGAATCCCTCTTTCTTGAGCATGCATGACAAGAAATGAGACAGTTTTTTTTTTTTTGTATTTGGTCTGAGTCTTTTGCAATTCTTTCTCCTTGCTTCAGATGCAAGTTTCTGATATTGTTTCACTTTTAAGTTAAAGATACTGGAAGTCTTTTGAATATTTGAACGGATAAGCTCTTCAGTAAAGCTGACCTCAGTAATTATTTTCCATGATTTCTCAGCACATGCCCTTTTGAAATAAAGGATGTTGTTTGCTAATCTCTTTTCACATATCCTCCTGTTTACTCTGAATGGAAGTAATTCATGATTACTTTACTTAAGGTATTTTTTATGACTACTTTTCCGCAATACATAATTTACAAAATACATGTCTTTAACTGTATAAATTTCCTACTTCTGCCTCCATAAGTATTGTTATTCATATTTCTGATGTTCATTTAGCACTTATTATATCAATGTTTACATGATCTTCCCATGCATTAAAACCAGGTCTGCCTTAGTTTTAATTATAGCTCTTTTTATCAGCTATTTGATCTCAGAAAGTTAGCACTTCTAGAGCTCAACCGGTGTCATTCCCACTTTGAATATCCTGTCTATGAATATCTCACAGTAACTGAAAATCCCCAAACTTTCCTCAAAATACCAGTCTTTGAATCATCTTTGATGTTTTGTCACCCTTCTCGTGGTGAATAAAATAATTCCATTATAGATCACTTTTGTGTCTGCTTCTTCAACTTTTTTTTCTTGTCTGGTAGATTTTTCTGTAATATGTCCTTGGAAAGAAGAGGCAATGTTATTTGCCCTGACATGAAGAATAACCACAGAATTTTCCCCACTTCCAGCAGGATTTCTCTCTTTGCCCTCGATTCTGTGTCCTGCCACCTTTGTTCCTGGTATGCAGACAGCTTTTCTCTTGTCTTGCTCAACTTTGAGGACAAACTCTTGCTCCACAGTTAATTCTTTCCAGTGAGAACCCCTGTTTGCACAGTATATCCTCGTTCAGTTTCTTACACTAGCTTCTAGAGCACTAGAATGCCAGTCTCAGTATGACTTCTCTGATTTCAGGTGTTTGAATTAGTTTTTATTTTTATTGTTGTACTTTGACTATCATCCTCATTCCTTGATTGATACACATATTCTTAGTTTCAAATTATTTTAACATTTAGTTTTTTAATTAAAGTAGTGAATAAACTTATAATGACTATTACTTCGAAATGTTTTAGAAATTAAAGGATTTACCAGAATACTGAAAACAAGAAATGTTATACCAAAAAAGACTCTATCTGAAAGCGAGTGATGTTATTTTGGGAGTACCCATATAGTCACATAAGTCTGCTAGCTCAAGTTTGTGTGTATGCATTTACTTATTTTGGGAGTATCCATATAGTCACACAAGTCTGCTAGCTCAAGTTTGTGTGTATGCATTTACTGGCTTACATAAAATAGCAGGTGCAAATTTTCAGTTTCTTACACTAGCTTCTAGAGCACTAGAATTCTACTTCAAGTTTGAAATACAGTGTCAGGACTGTACAAAGAATTGTCTATGCCAAACATGTACTTGATCAATACGTTAATTCTTTACTTCCATTAATATCAACTATAATCTCAAAATCATAAGATATAAATAAGAAAGTAGTGTGCATAAATTGTGACCTCTTATTTTCCTTGGATAGCCCCTGACCAGTAAAGCATCGGAAGAAATAGAGCTGTAAGGTTGGGTGCCGCAGAAGTGTTATTTCAGGTTTCAGGTTATTACTCAGCAGGAATTTTATCAAATATGGGAAATCTGTGGAATGTGTTTCTTTCTCATAATATTAAGTTTCAGTTGACATTCTCTGTTTGAATCCTTTGAGACAACACAGGTGCATTTTAAGCATTAACAATTCTTAATTTTCTACTAAAATTCCTGAAAGTCTTTCTTTTTACACTGTAGTGCAATGCAATTCACTAATACCATTTTGTTCGTGCAGAAGGGTGACCTGAGTAACTCATAAAAGGTTGAGCATGACAATGTTACAACGACTGCCAGTGTTTTCCATTTAGTGGTTAACAGCTTGTCATGGATTAATAATAGACATGGATTAATAATCAATAGAATATTGATAGTCAAAGGTGAATATCATACCAGATGCATAAATAGAAAATATAAATAGATAGTGCAGTGCTTGTTTAGCTGCCGAACTAGACAATGAAAAGTTATTTTTTAATGACATGAGACACGAAGCACAAAACAGTAAAATACCACAGTCTGAAACTGGTATTTCTGCCTACCCTGCAATTGTGAAGGCTGTATGACCTCAAGATTTCTAGTCCTAAGGATAATTTAAAGAGTTTTAAAAGATAGATACCTTGTGAATATATGTACTGCTGCCCAAGGATACAATATGATGTTTAATGTCTCTATATGATGTGCTTTGGAAAGGGTGTATCAAAAATGTGCTAAAGGAAAAAACCTTGACTGCCCAAAATGGTTAGCTAAGTATCACCTGTGTTCAATTAATAAAGAAAAATTTATATTTTGGTATAAATATAGCTATTATTTACATGACATTTAAGGTTTCTCAGAACAGTAATAACCTAAGATGCAAAAGACATATTAAGTGATTTTTTTTTTTTTCAATCCTTCAAAGCCAATGGAAATTACCACCTCTTATCAGAGCCAAACATACCTATAACAAAATGGAATCAAAACAAGAGAGAAAACTCCAGTTTGCACAGCAGCAGCTCTACACTTGATAATAATATTTAGGATCTTATGCCATGCTGAAATGTTACGTATTTCTGGTATCATCCATCCTTTTTCCTCCAGGACTGAAACTCAGATTCAGTTTGTTAATGATAGCGTTCAGTGATATATTGATGATTATTTTGCCAGGTGTTGTTTTTTTTTTTTTACAGCTTTTTTGGGTTTTGTTTTTTGTTTTTTTTTTTTTAAGCTAGTGGTAGAGGTCAGAAAATCCACAATTCTGCGCTGCAAAGGAAAATATTAATTATTTTAGCTATAACTTTAGTGGTGAAAAATTATTTTAGCTATAACTTTAGTGGTGAAAAATATATGCTCTGCAATAATGAGTTGTACTGAGATGATTTGAAATCTACACTCTTCTTAATTTTAAAGAATTCCTTTAATGATTTAAATGTGAAATAAACTTCTTTTGCAACAGCAATGGCAGGAATTTCCTCAAATTCACAGGATTTTCATAATTGTAGCCCACAGCATCTCTGTGAACGGCCTGTCTAGTTTTGCTGTGTGAACAGGGTGCAAGATGCCCTGTAAGGGTTACAGACTTTCCATTTAGAAGAAGGAATTTTTCAGGAATACACATACAGGAATACAAATAGATTTTATTGCAGGCTATAATTTCTTCAGGAAGCAGATTCTTATAATTTCTGATAGGTGGATTTTCAGCACAAAGGACTTAATCAAAATTTGGACCAATGAAATTTCATGTTATGGCTGAATTTATAGATAAGAATCTGATTTTCATTATAAAAGAAAGCTAAAGAAAGCACTAACACAAGCAGTAGCATTTTAATAGTAATTGTTAGGGAGCAATGAGAGTGGGATGCTCCCTATGGGTGGGGAGCTGGGAACTGAGAATGACAAGGGAGGCAGGAGCAGAGATCTTGTTGATGAGGGGAGCAGGGCAGGCCTGGGAGTGGTAGCCAGGTTCAGCCAAGTGTCCAAATTACCATACAAGTCCATGGTGACAAGCCAATGACAAGCCGGAAAGTCAAGACCATGGGTCAGGGTCCAGGTCAGTGAGGTACGTGGCCAGGCACAGAGGTAGACGCCTTGTAGCTCAGGCAAAGGGCAAAGTCGGGAGCCTGAGCTTACATGCAGCTCCCGAGCAGAGGGAGCCAGGTCCCTGCATCTTACAGCTCTTTCCCCACCAGGCTGAAGTAAGATTGCACAGCAGCACCACATCAGGTCTGGCCTTGCCTGTGGGCAGCTAAAACCTTTCACAGGAACAGGGGGGGGCATTTTGGGCCCTGACAGAAAGGTTTTAATCTTAAATAGGGAAGAATGTCAGAAAAATTAGTGGATAAGCAGCAATACTTTTTTTCTTTGTCTTTACTCAACTTTGAAAAGAGCATTCAGAATCTTAATGTTAGGGACCAAGTAGTTGAGAATAATTGTAATTTTTATTTTTTCTAATACTGAAGGATTTTTACTCTCATGTCCTAAGGGGCCTTATAACTATACTATAGTATAGTTAAAAAAGCAAATTAAACTTATTATTGGGGAAATAAGGAAATGAATTCCATCCTTTTAAAATGGCTGACTTCGTTCTTTCTGGTTCAGATCAGCTGAAAGTGGGAAAAAGAGGTAGTGTTTTTGGTAAAATTGCAGAATCTTTGGAAGGCATACTTAAATCCAGAAGTGTATGCTAGTTGGATATGACAGTTTTAATGGCAATTAATAAATATATTTGTGAAAATTTCAGCATTTTTAGCACAAACCCTGTAAACAGAGTAATAAAGTAAGGGTAAGAGAATAACCTTGGAAGCATCCTGGAAAGCCTTAAATAATGGAACAAAGTTAAAGGAGACAGTGCATGTATCGGGAAATGTGGACCAGTAGGCAACAGTGATTTATAAGCTTCTTAGTGAACAAATGTAACTACCATTTAGTTCCTGTTGTAATAATTAGCAGACAAAAGCAGCAACAGTAGCAATAACAAAACAGCTAAGAAAATACAACAAAGCACTTTACTAGGTGCTTTCATAATATTATTTCTTCAAATTTTTATATAGGTAAAACCAATATATGTAATGTAGTACATAGAAATTCCAAAGTGAAAACAGAAAACATTTGTGATTTCCAATGGGTAAAATGTAAAAAGTTAAAATAATTTGCAGGACATCATAGAATGAAAAATCACTGAACATACACAAACAAAAAATAATTACAACCAAGATGAAACTGCTCATTAAAGAACTGTCAGGTTTGGTGATAAGTCTAATTTTATTTGACAATTTTGTAAATGATGTGGGGGAAGAATAGACCTTGAATTACATTCTTACATTGTACTAAATTGGAAAGTGCTGTATATTAATGAGGACAATAATACTTCAAAGGTACTGAAAGATTATAGAAATGTGAATATAAGGTAATAACATTATTTCAGTTTGGATAGAACACGAGAGTATAAAAATAAGAAGCCCTTAAAAGAAAATTAAACCATAAAGAAAATGTTGGCCATATATTTAAAAACTAAAAACCAAGTGATGTTTTTGCTGAACTTAAGCTATTGAAGACTCAAAAGAGAGGGGTATATTGCTTTTCAAGATTGCATTCCTTTTGAAACTCTTCTTCCATTCTAATAAACAATATTTCCTGCAATTTAAAAAATATTTACTTAGATAGCTCTCATTTTGTTTCATGATGCAAATTACCAAGGTATATATGACATTACAGAGTGAATTTTTCTCCAAATTTGAGGGGTTGTTTATATCTGTAAAGCTGTATTCCCAGACAGCGATACTATCCTGTCTTTGATTCTGTAGAGATTTGTACCTTGATTAATTTTAAAATGAGTAAGTCTACTCCAGGTAAATAATAAAAGGTTAGGAAGTATGTATGCATTTGTAGGGTTGACTTTGCAGACTACTGTCTGCAAAAAATAGACCTGTACTTTATACCTACAAATATATTAGTGTAGTAAGTTTTGTGGAGTGCAAGCTGACTTTGTTTTTGCAGAATTTTAAGTAATAATGCCTTAATGCACGAACTTTTCCAATTTTTCTTTTAGAAAGTTTAGAAAGAGCGGGCAGACTATAGGATGATGTTGTAGAATCCTGTAAGATTCTTGTAATGAGAAATAAAGCAATTTTTAATATGAAATGAACTGATTTGTGAAGCTTGCGTTTCAGTCCTATGTTACATAAGTAATCATTTAACAAATATTTATTAATTAAAAAAATTAAATTTAGCTAAAAGATTAAATAATACCAGATTGCATACTGCATTTCAATTTACTTAAAATATAATATCACCTTATGCTTTTAGTAAAGTAACATATATATTATGGGTTTATTTCTTTTATTGTTCTGAACATTTACTTCTCTAAATATATTATCTTACAAAAAATATTTTCTTATATCCGTTTCTCATTTTCTTGTTGTATTTTGTTGCTTTTAAGTTCGTCGTGTTTGCCACTGCCAAACAGTATTACATTTTTAAAATCAACTCACGTATTGCAGTGATATTCTGAAATGGCAAGATTTTACACAGTGATCCTGATCCTGCAAACCATAATGTATGTGCATGGCTCAAGGATGAGAGATTCTTAGTTAGCGTTATATCTAGTGCACCAGATAACCTTAGTCAAGCTCTAAAGAGACAATTTTGGAATCCCAGTCTGTACTGTCTACATCTCGGTAGACTACTTGCTTTATTTTCTCACCTCACTCCTGTGGAGACTTTTCAGTCTGATCGTTGTCTGTCTGTCCATTCCTCTGCCTCATATAAACACAGATATGGGTACCCTTTTGTATGAAGGGACACTATGGAAAAATGCCTTGTCAGTCTACAATAATACAGAACTCTGTTGTTCAGTAAACTATTTCAACCACAGGCAACCATTCAAGCAACGTGTGTAATTCATGTCCCAGGTCTGTCTTTATCTGTGAATAGAAATATGGTGGCATTCCTATTTTCTCTTGCTTCTTTTGAGGTATTTTAGCTTTCCTTTCATTTAGGTTAGGAAGAATTTCACAGTAACAATTCAGTGGTTTCTTCAGTGGAACACAGCTTTCATCTGCTTCTGGTCTGTCTTGGTATTTTCTTTAGTAGTTTTGTCATAATTGGATTGCACCAATGAAATTTCAACAATAATATGAAGATGGGAAGCACGGCCATTAAAGACGAGGATCAGACTATATAAAGATAGAGGACCATAGGACACTTAAGCAGTACAAATTGAAAAGAGGTATGACAGTGTGAACTGTAAGATTTAG
Source organism: Calonectris borealis (assembly GCF_964195595.1). Taxonomy (NCBI): domain Eukaryota; kingdom Metazoa; phylum Chordata; class Aves; order Procellariiformes; family Procellariidae; genus Calonectris; species Calonectris borealis. The sequence continues at coordinate 8,483,502 of NC_134319.1, forward strand.
TGGTTAATAACATGAAACTGTCATAAAATGGAAACCATTAATTACAAAACACAAAGCATGAGAAATGGTTGAATATATTAGTTGATCAGCTGTGACTGTGAGGCATCAATACGATGTGTTTATAAAAATGATCTTGAATATATTAAGGGAAGGTAACATTAGTAACATTGCCTTATAAAAGGCATCAGTAAGACCTATTGTCTCCAGTTCATCTTACTGATGTTAAAAAGGAATTCAGAGAGGAACCAGTACAGATAAAGATCGTTACAATTACAGATAAGTGCAAAGCCTATCTTACAAGAAATGACCCATGCTTTTTTTACCTAACATCCATAAATTGTGAAGAAATTGTTCCAGTTGCTGAATAAGTTGTTTTAGTTGCTAATTATCTTCATTAACAGGATGTTCCTTATTTCTTGTGTGTATTTGTCTAGTTTCAGCTTCTAACCATTGGGTATCATTATGTCTTTTTCTGTTAGAGAAAATAGCTGTTTATAAATGTCTGGCATTTTCTACAAAACTTCAGCCGTAACATCCATTCTGTTTTAACAAAAATACAATTGCTTCAATCTCTTTTTAATTCCTTTATTCCTTGTTTGATTAGTAAAGGAAGATTGAAAACTTGCTACTCATATTATGCTGTCACAATTCCAGAAAAATTCCAGTCTTTATGTAAGAATTATGGCTGCATAACTACACTTCTGACTTTTGAAAATAGAAATGCATGTTTGCTTTCATGTAGTTCGGCATCTTTACTGTGTCTTTAATCAGGCAGAGAGCATACGGTGCCCTTATAACATTATAAAAAATTCTTATTGTCTCAAAGTTTTGGATCCTATTTATATTACATGACCTAAAATTTAAAGAAAGATGTTAAAACATAATTATATTACCATTTGCATATTAAATGTGTTTACAGATATCTGTATTGTGTTTTCCACCAAATGGCACTAAAGTTATCATGGCTTAGTGAATTGGGATTTTAGAATTACAGGGCTATTAATTCCAAAGCAGTTTTGTATGAATTGTTTTATATTCCAGCTCATGTTGGTAAAGCAGTAGATTATTCTTTAATCAGTAATGCAGAAGGACTGCTGATGGAGATATTATTCTCTGAAGGTGCAGATGAAGTCAAGATTCTGATCACTGGTGAACACTAAAGCTTCTGGGACTCTTCAAAGATAAAATTTTTGACTAAATATATTGACTAGATTGCATTTGGGTTTTTGTTTCTCATCTTATGATTTCCTACTGTTGTTAGATAATGTAGGTTGTATTTCATCTGCTAAACACATACATTAGTAGTGGTGGACTACTGCAGTTGTAATAGTAGTAGTCTATAAAACAACTGACACTTAATTTTGTGAAGCTTAATTAGGTTCCTGTGTTTCACAGTCTTGCGTTATATCCTACAGCATTTTAGCCCGAAGATAGCTTTGTCCAGGACAATGGAAGATGAAACCCCCTTCTAACCGCATGTTTATAATACTCTTCTGGTTGCCTTTCTTTCTCGTCTGAGTATTCCTCTAAATACTACCATTCACATTCATTTCACAAGAAAAAGGCTTTTTATTTGAGAGTCCCTGTTTCTGCTCTCCCATGTTATGTAAACCTTATACATATAAAATGTAGAATTACAGAAGCTTTGGTTCTAAAAAAGATCGAAAAAAGGGAAAAGATGTTCTAATGAATGCAATTCTCAACAAAAACAGGGTTCTCTTTTTGTATTATGTAGTATAACTCAAAGTATATGTGTGCTTGTAAATATATGGGAGCTGAGAACTGCATCTTTACCAATAATCAGTGTGTAGAATGAATAATGAAAATGCAGAAAACTTACTCTTCAAAAAGGTTTTATTTCATGTCTTTAACTTCCTTAACAAAAACTTCTTTTAAAATCCTGGTACGCTCTGTGGTGATTGTCGCAGAATGTTCTCAATTGGTAGCAAAATTTGTGAAAAATCTCCCATGAAAAAGAATACCTGCCAAATGCCAGGTCTCTGCCACCACTAGAGACTTGTCTCCAAGACTGGTATACTTAAAATAATGAGGAAGTGCACATTAAATAATTGTGGGTTGAGATACTTGATGTAAAAATTACTGGCAGAGCAAGAGCTATTTCTGTTTGTTTATACATACCAGTCACAAAAATGTTAACAGTAGAAAGGCAGCTTAAAATATATAACTAGTCTATGTATTGCAGGCAGTTGGTATAATTACTGCTTCAATTATAAACAGGCATACGTAGGGAAGCAGAGTCTTCTTTTTTCACTCCACTAAATGTGTCCAACACTGAAGCTGAAAACTTTTCCTTTAGTTAGCAGAAAGCAGTTCGCATATTCTTTTCTTTTTAGGCCAGTATCTGTTAGAAGAAACCAAATAATATTCAGTCATCAACATAAAGCCAATGCCATGCTATCTAGCATTCACAGGATAGGAAATTCCATAATTCAGGAGTTCAGGAGGGTTTCTCCCCTTGCCCGCCCTGATTTTAATCTGTTTCCATTCTCTTGTCCTATTTCCATGGACATCTGGTTCCAAGGATAACTTTAAACAAACACCAAAGAAGAGGGTGAGCAATATTTATACTGCATATCTATGTCTTTCCTCTGCCTGCCGGGAAGTCTTATGGCTATGTGAATTAACCTCCTCTCGAAATGTCTAGGTGATCGGGCTTAATCAGCCTTAGATGTTAGAAAATTTTAAATTGTTGAAACTTCCGTCCTTCTGCATATACCAAAATAAAGTGTGCTAGAAACGTTTAAAAACCCCAACATGTCCAGAAAGAAAAAAATCTTTTAGCTGAATATTATAATTGATTTGACTATCTTTTTGAGGAGGGTGGCTTCAAAGGGGGCATTCCAACATGACAAAGGAGAGCTGAGGATCAAGGCTCGTGAAGTTACCTCTCACACTGTGAACATAGAAGAGAAAACTGAAGATCATAAGTGGTTACGCCTTACTTGGTCTCGTAAGACACAGGAAATTATTCAGTTTTTTATAATCATTACAAGAAAAACTTTTTAAACTTCAGTGTCATGACTGGGTAGTATGTACAGTTCAGCAAAATGGGCCAACTCAGTGGGTTGCTTCTGAGGATGCTGGCTTGTTTATAGCTTGAATTATTATAACCTTTTTTTTTCCCCCAACCTGGCTATTCTAACTTCATCAGCCAGAGTAATGCAGAAGTTACTGAGCAGAAACTCAGAGGAAAAGCAGACCCATGCTTAAGCCTGACAGAAAAAAAAAAAAATCAGAATTAGTGACCTTAACAGATATTTTTCTCTATTTGCTTGAAACATCAAAAAAGACCTCTTTAAATTTAAATAGTATTTTACTGACAATATGTTCAGAAGAATGAAGATTGTATGTACTTGCTATGGCTAATTTGTTAAAGGAAAAGAGAAGGAAAAATATTTTGCCCAAATAACTATTTGTAAGATTCCTTGGAAATGACAAACTATTAGCTTTGAATATGGGGGATGTCCATAAAACTTACCAGGCAGAACTAACATGCCCGTGGGATTTGTTTTCAGCACATACTTTGGAAAGGTGTGCTTCTGCAAAGATTTATGCATATACGTTACATACTAAGAGTAATCCCACTGAAGTCAAAATAGAGGGTAATAAGACTCTGCATAGTCTGTAGAGTTAATCAAATATGTAAAACAGTGATTTACTTACACAAGCACTAAATACATGTAAGAAAAGAAATAAGGAGGCTGGAATGCAACATAGTTGTGTAGTTTATAATTGCTTACTCGTACATCTTGTACCTTTCTAAAAGTCTTTTGTTCTTCTTTAGCATTTTCCTCTTAAATAATCCTTTTTGTTTGCTCTTTTCTGTTTGCAGTTTAATCCATTTCATTTTCACTTTTCTTCCCTCAAGCACTTCTGAGCTCTTTTCTACCTTTTTCCTCTTTGACCTGGTCTAACAACTGTGTCCTAGCCTATTTCCCAGCTAAGTGAGGCTCAGGGGTATTTGAATTCAATTTGGGCCCATCTCTACTCCAAAAACAAGTTGCTAAAGTAATTCCATTAGGTCACTAAGATACTGTATAAGGCAACAGAACATGGCTAATAAATGTTATTTCTTTTCTGGACAAAGTAACTTGTGCACTGTTATAATTGATGTTCAAGGAAAGTACTGTGTTATTTGTAGATTCCAAGCACTGTGTCAAATTCTGCAAAATGCTCATTTGACTGTTCTTTTTTGAACTGATTCCCCATAAGGGAAGAAGCTTTTTTTTTTTTTTATGATTCATTTAAACTCGACACATCTTAGTGAATGCTAAAGCATTAGGGATGGTATTTTTTCCCCATCTATGTTCTTACCAGACATCTTCTGTTTGTCTCTGAAGAAGAAAGATTCCCCACAGTAAACTGTAATAGCAATGCGATTCTTTTTGTTTAACAAAAGAGAGTTAGTGTTAGAATGCTTTTTAAGTTTTTCTTATAGTTAAGAGGTAGATGGTTTAACTTTACTTTTTATATAAAACAATTCTGAAGTGAAACAGTTGTGTGAAATCTAATAGAAATTGAGGTATAAATTCAACAGCAAAGTCTGTAAGGTTTTAAAAAAGAATATTTTATAAGTTTTATGGTTGGAGAAGAAATAGTAGATGCCGTATAATCTTGATTTAGCAGGGCTTTTGTCCCTAATAATAATGTTATCATTAAGAAAATGTGGAAGTAAGGTATAGATGAGATTATATTATGGCTGATACAATATTGCTCTGAAAGCTATCCAAAGAGTTGTTGTTAATGGTTCACAGTCAAAACTGTGAAAAAAGTATTGGGTGCGACTCTGTGGCATTCTGTTCCTTATTAGACTTAGATGACAGAATTAAATTTCTATGTGATGACACCATTCTAGGAAAGAGAAATTCTTGTCTCTCTAAGATTGAGAGACAAAAATAGAATTCAAAATGATCTTACACTTGGAGAGGAGCAGCATCCTGGGATGTATAAGCAGAAGCATAGCCTACAACACACGTGGAGTAATTTTTTGGCTCTTCACAGCAGGAGTAAGGCCAAACTGTATCCCATTTTGCATACTTCACTTCAAGGAAACTGTGGACTGACTGGAGGCAGCTGAAAGAAAAGCAGAGAGAATGATCAGAAATGTAGTGGGTGATCTGCAAGGAAAAACGGAAGAACTTAAGGTTGTTTGGAAAGTATACTGAGATAAAACATAACAATTTTCAGGTGTGTGTTGTCACTTGTGACTGGGACAGTAAGTAACGGACTTGAACTGTTGCAGCACATTGGAAGTGCTGAAGGAGAATTCAGAATAGGTATTAGGCGTTTAGCTCTAAAGGCAGTAAATCACTAGAATGGCCTGCCTAGGAAAATTATAGTGTCCATTGTTAGATATCTGCAACATAGATTAGACAAGAACCTGTCCAGTGTGCCAAAAGTAGACCTGATTCTTCTGTATGGTAGTGGGATGAAGCAAATGACATCTGAGGTCATTTACCTTTGAACAATGCCTATTTTCTTGGTAAATCAAACTTTAATTCATGTTACATTTGTACTAGCAGGAAAACAGCAGAATCTTGATTTACATCTTGATTACCTCCTTTACCTTTTCATTACCTAGGGGAAATTAAATAGTTTGCATTAAAATTGGCTTGCATATAGAACAATGTAAAATATTCACAATGAAATATGTACAAACAGGATAGTGCAACCATACTTGCATTCAAATTAGCGTAGTTTTACATACTCCTGTTGACAAATGATAATAATAGGGATTAGTTTGTAAACCTTAATTCACATGTGGAAACCTGATTTACACAAGTAGCTGAGTAAAACTACTTGCTTTTGGGATAACTAGTAAGTTCCAGAATTAGGATATGTTTGGAAGCAGTGCTGCTAAACTGTGCAAATTGGGGCCCACTCAGCAATAAATTTAAGCTTACGCTTAACTAAGTGTGCCCAGCATCAGTGTAAGTCTGCTTGTGTTGAAAATGATGAGTATGCTTTACTGGATAAAGGCCAGAATATGCATCATTCCGGTTGAACTATGTCTTATTTGATCAAAAGCTTCATTTGTTATTTTCTAAATTTGAAAATCATGATGTATGATAGATTTGAGATAATCAAAGCATATAAATATCTTGAAACAATTGTGCTAGGCATGTGACCCCAAAAGTTGGGAATACAGCAATTCTGTGCTCAGATTCCTCCTTTACCCTGTATCCAGGGCTAGCCATATCTTTACTTCAGTTTACTGATTATAAAAAGAAGACAGTAATACATACTGTATTCTGTAAGTACCTTATACATGCATGTAAAATAGTACATGTATCTTAGATATTGCTATTAATATTTAACTTATGTTACTATTTCTTAACTATTATTTCTTTTGCACAAATAAACACCTCCAATTTAGAACTGTTAGTGCTGCTTCTCTTTAATTAGATTTGAGATAATAACTGTAATGATGTAATGTACCTAAATTCTGGGGTTTTTTTTGGTAAAATATAACAACTTAATGAAGGTCAGCTGAAGAAATATTTGTATTTGTCGCATATAACATAAAAGGAACAAAATAGTCTATAAAATCCTTAGGACTGTGGGCATTTAAATTAAGCCTGTTGGCAGAAAGATGAAGTTTGAGTACATACATGTATATCTATTGATTTAAATGGGTCTTACTGCCAAGGCATTACAAATGAGACTGTCAGTGTAGTAGCAGAGTACATCAGCAATATCAGGCAGACCAAGGAGACTGGGACAAAATTATTAATGGACAAATCTTATTTAAGAGCTAATGTAACTCAGTTTTCTTTCAGTGTTAAATAAGGAAAATGTACAACCTATAATTGTGAGTAAACATGATACATTATTTTTTAACTGTCACTGAAAATGAATCAAATTTGGGGAATACTGTTTCTTGGGTAAATATGTTGCTATTACATAGATTTTTTGGGGGGGGGCCTCTTTGCCAAGATGACGTGTTCTACTTATTTTAAAGCCAATAAGAAACGTGTTTGTCCAACTCAGAGTAAAATCTATGCCTTTGCCTTCAGTTTCCTATGCCTATGTCTTTTTTTTTTCTCTGTTTTCAGGACTCACCTTACTTCAATCAATCCTTCTAGATTCAACCCCCCCCTTCCCTCTCTGTCTTTCTCTTTGTTTTTAGATCTTTTTAGTTCTCTCTCCTTTGCTTTTTTCCCACTGCTACCAGGTTATATAGGTTTTTAGGTTGCAGTGGCATAAAATCTAATTGCTTTCTATTTAAAAGAAAAGGAAAAAAAGAGAAAAATTCTAAACCAAATCCACTAGCCTTGAAATAATTTTCTGAAAAACACAAGCTGTTATGTTTTTAGCCATACAATAATAGACATAGTTTTATTATGGATGTTGCTAAATTCTCTGGGCTGTACTTGAACTATTTTTGTGAACGAGGTTTTTATATTTAGATTTTTTCCTTTAAAAATGGCATTTTGTTCTCAATTCATGAGATTGGAAGTATTAAACTACACTTGTCCTTGATTCAGTTTGCTGCTTCTTCGTGGTCCAAATTGCCCTTCATGCAGAGCTGAGCTTGTAATATGTACTCTAGATGCTGAGTAAATGCTTTCACTGACTGTCCCTGGCTTACTTACTCAGCCAGTCTGAGTCACCTTCAAAACATCAAGATTATGTGTATATACACTGTAATAAATAACCACCTGCACTGAGGTAATGCAAATTGAATTTGTTGAAATATGGCCTATTATATTAAAATTTATGTTTCTATTATAATTTTTATTGTGTGAAACAAATTTGTCCTGTATAAAATTACTGAGAAATAAGAACTGTATCCATATATAGGAAAGCTTATCTTTTCTTGGGAACTATTTAATAATAGATTCTTACCATGCACATATCTTCTAAGTGCCTATTTTCTTCTGTATCCTCTTAAAAATGCATAGCTGGATTTTTTCATTCTTAAAACAGGCCAAATAACTTAATCATAGTGTACTTGTGTATATATCCTAAATATAGACAATTGGAGAGTTGGTTTCTTTTTGTACTTGAACCAGTTATTTTATAAATAATGTCAACAGATTAGAAATAAACTTAAAACATATTCATTAAAGGGATTTCAAGACAAAATTCAGCTGTAGGAGTATTTTAATTCTGAATCTGTATGAATGGTGATATGGTGAGAATGAAGGTGAGATATGGTGAGAATATAAGGACTTTGTAATACACAGTTCTGAAGTTGGCACACCTCTAGTGCTTTTACTGGACTGAAGGAAGTTACTTAGTGAACTGTATAACAAATGGTTATTTTCCTGAATGAAAGAAATAAACATTAAAGAAGAAAATTTGAAATCAATTGGTAAATATGCAGGCACTAAATTAGCCTTATTTCATGCTAATTCAGCTTTATTGAATTCATATCACCATCCATAAAAGCTGCCTCTGCTGTTCAAAGTAATATCCAGTATATCTCAATTAGCAATGTGTTAACCTTTCATCCAAGTTGACTAGCAGAGTGAAGCTAAATAGATTAACTATCAAAAAAGGGAAATAAAAATCTAAGAACAAAAGGAGAAGTTAAAAATATTTTTATTTTTTATAGTAATTTAAAAAATGTCAGTAGAATGGACAAAATAACACTAAACCATGAGCATTCCCAAGTCTGATAGTATATATATTTGTTTTTTAAATTGGAACTAGTCATGTATATTGGAAGAATTTAAAAAATGTTTGGAATAACAATAGGCCATACCTGGTCTTAAGTAGTGTAGCTGCCTAGTCTTAACAGAGAAACAATATATCTGAAGAGGATAAAATCCTGTTCCAGCAGTCAAATGGGAATTTTGACAGTTTATTCTGGTCAGTGTTTTAAGGTGAATTAAATAAGTGAAATACAGCGATGGTTCATTGGCATATGCTGTGTCGTAAAGTTATTACTAATAGAATGTATTTTTTTAATAAAAACATGTAACGACAAGCAAATTAATAATCTTAATTTTATAATCTGGAGTGGCTACCTGAAGAGGCTAAAAAGAATTCTTTTCCCTTTTTAATGCATATTTTGCTTCTACATTGTTGTGTTTTCCCTTTCCTGTGACACATTCAGCTAGGCCGATGTCTTTGTTTCTGTAATACATTGAAAGTATTCAATTGTTCTGCCTTGCTCACATACTCCAGGTGAAAGTGGTCACCAGAGTTAGGGGCAGGAAGTAGTTTCTCCTCGGGCTATATTGGCAAGGGTTTTTTTTGTTTTTTCTTTCTAACTTTTGTATAGTTAATATGGTGCACTTGCTAATATAATTTTGGCATTTTCACCTCTTGCTATTAGAGACCTAAAAAGCCACCTTTGAATTCTTATTCTTTCTTTTTTCTTGTGGCTTGTTACAGCATGTGGTCTTTGGAATTTTAGACTGTAGGCCTTAAGATTTCTACTGGGTATTAAGAAGTGTTTTGAGACCCATATGATGTGCTGAGTACTTAATCTGTGGGTTATTTTGCATTGAATATCTGTGGTTGCTAGCCACTGAAAGGAATTAGAATCTATGATCTGAGCCTTCATTTCTATAACTGTGGCAACATTTTTCTATTTAGTTAAAATTCAAATTCAAATCACATTTGATTAGTTAATAAAACACATCCTTCTGGTAACATAGTTTATAAAAGCTAGGGCTAAAGATAAAGGTCACTCATATTTTTAGTCTTTTAGTTGTGATTTTCAAGATTTTGGGATGGGACACTAACTCTCGGGATTTGAACTCTTTTTTTCTTTTCTTCTGTATTTTGTGAGTTAATTAGTTCAATACTAAGATATTCTTTTTTTATTAATTGGTTTTGACTTGATTTAAATCTAAGAAACTACGTGACATTATTTTTTTTTATCACATGTAAAAGCACAACAAGACAGACAATCTTTGAGGTTCGAACAACATATGCAACAGATGCGTATTATAGTGTATTTAAACCTGAATTTCATGTTAAATATAGCCTAATATCTGTACTAAGTGTTTTAGTAGTTTATGTACTAAAAATATACTATAAATCATACAGCATGGGTGATGTTTCAGAGTTATTGTCGCTATTGATACCTTCACTCTTGAATCCCAAATTTTGTTTCAAGCTTTTTCTGGTGCAATCTGAATATGACATTAACTTTTTTTTCTCCTTTACTCACTAATAGAAATTGTGACTATCATGAATGGAGGGACCATATGCTGAAAGGCAGCAGGGACTATGGAGGCAGTTTATAAATGATCTGAGTAAGAAATGAACAGAGACCAATTAAGCTAGTTAGGAGGCTGAAGGTTTTGGAAAGCGAGGGTACTAAATTTGGTTCCCTTCAAAAATGATAGAAAATAGAATTAAAAATTAGTACACATTTTTTCTTTCTTTTCACCTAATAATGCCTTCTTCACTTGCAACAACAAAGTAAAGTATGATTTGTTTTTTCTTTTTAATGTGGGACAAGGATTTTAACATTGGCAGTTGTTGCATGTCAGTGAAATTACCAGGATGGGACTAGTGGCCACTCACAATACAGCTTTTGTCACTGAGGAAAGTCTGTGCACTAAATAATGTATGCACAATTACCACATTAATCAGGCTGGTCAAAACAGGTGATCCAGTGAATATCTTTGTGCCCACTGCCATTTAATGCTATTCACCCATGTATCTATTATAACTATTCATTTAACACCACAGGTGTGCTAAGTGCTTTGCAGATAACATGGAGATGAAGGTTCCTTTCTTAGAGAATTTAAGTTCAAAATATCCAGAACACAGATTGGATGATAATAAAATGCAGGAAAATCTGAGTGTTTTTTTTTAACCATATTTTACTTAATTTCTTGATCTTTATTTAGCTTTTGAGAGCTATTTTGGGAATATGTTTTAGGCTTTTTTGAGTCTCTGGAAAGTATCCAATTAGAGGACGTAGCCAAGGAGGGGTTTCCAGATATAAAGGGTGGAATGAAAAAGTGTCACATAAGAGAGTGAAGGGACAGTTTGAATGCAAAAAGCAGACAGATGAAGACACAAATGGCTTATTATAGTTACTATTATTTCTTTTGTAAATACCAAAAAAAAATAGTAATTTCTGTATTAATTATATACAGAGACAAGAATGGGGAAGATATAGTGCTGACTTAAATGCAAAGGGAAACATCATATTTACAGTTTCAAAGACATTTATTTTAAAATAAAGAAAACTCCAGGAATGAAAAAAAAAAAGGCTTCTACTAGGGAACATCTGAGTTCTCTTACAGAATCATAGAGGTTGAAACATAACAAATATCTTTAAAAAGAAAGTAAAGTTTTGATTCCACAGGTAACTACCTCAAACTTCATACTGCAATGTGTGAATATTAGTCATTGCAGTCATGAAATTAATCCATTATTCTCTTTTCCTCTCTTGTAAAACTCTTTTTTTCCCCCTCTACACAGATTAGGAAACAATGTGACGAGGGCTAGACTGCTGGTGTATGGACAACATACAGTCATTCAGGCTGACCAACGTTGTCTTATTGTTTCCTTGTGCTTTCCCATATGTCTGCCTCTATCTGTTTTCTTGTGTCTTGTACTTAATGCTAAAAGGTCCTTTGACCAACACCATTTCTTCCTCCTCTTCTTGGGCAGCACCCAGAAAAAAAAAAAGAGATGCTGATCAAGGTCTGAAATTCCCAGACATTAGGGTAATACCAGCAATACACAACAGTAGTAAAATAATGTGAAGAATGTAGATTTCTGCTTTGCCTAGATAAATGAAACAACATAACATGGTGTATCTGAAGTGTACTGCATATCTAAGTGTCTCAAAACACTTCCCAGATTATAGTGATTCATTGTAATTGCATCATGATATTGCCATTATATTGCAGTCATGTTATCATTTCCGTAATAAACATTTATCTTAGGAATGTTTGTGTGCACCACGTAATTAGCTCTAGAATAAAGAGTGCTAAACATGAGGTGTGATTCATTAGAAGAATGATAGAATTTGATTTTTAAATTCTAACAATTTATTTTAACTGTTACTTGTTAAAAGTGAAAATAAACTGAAGTTTTGTTAATTGCAAAACTGATATAAAACAAGCTTAAGTAATGATTGAAAGCTAGTATGTATTTAAATATTAGCACAATTAGTTATTGTTGAGTTTTTCATTTCCTGTCACTGTAAAATGTAATTAGTAGGTCTAGATCTGCTATATTTATGATTTCAAGTAGAACTGTTTGGTCTAAAATCTTAACTAAGAAAGCCCTTTGTTCATCAAAAAATAACCTAGAATAACAACTTCAGCCAATATCTTCTTGCCTGAATCTGACCTTTAGTATCACACCAAAAGTAATTTTGCTATAAAGTATTTATAAAATCAAAAAAAAAAATGCATTCAGCTATCATGATGCCAACTATACAAAAGGAAGCTGAAAATCTTTATAAAAAAATCATAGAATCATAGAATCGTTTAAGTTGGAAAAGACCCTTAAGATCATCGCATCCAACTGTTAACCTAGCACTGCCCAGTCTGCCACTAAGCCATGTCCCTAAGCACCACATCTACACGTCTTTTAAATACCTCCAGGGATGGTGACTCCACCACTTCCCCGGGCAGCCTGTTCCAAGGCTTGACAACCCTTTTGGTGAAGAAATTTTTCCTAATATCCAATCTAAACCTCCTGTGGTGCAGCTTGAGGCCGTTTCCTCTTGTCCTGTCGCTTGTTACTTGGCAGAAGAGACCAACACCTTCCTCGCTACAACCTCCGTTCAGTTAGTTATACAGAGCGATAAGGTCTCTGCTGAACTTCCTTTTCTCCGGGCTAAACAACCCCAGTTCCCTCAGCCGCTCCTCATAAGACTTGTGCTCTAGACCCTTCACCAGCTTCGTTGCCCTCCTCTGGACACGCTCCAGCACCTCCGTGTCCTTCTTGTAGTGAGGGGCCCAAAACTGAACACAGTATTCGAGGTGCGGCCTCACCAGTGCCGAGTACAAGGGCACGATCACCTCCCTGCTCCTGCTGGCCACACTATTTCTGATACAGGCCAGGATGCCGTGGACCTTCTTGGCCACCTGAGCACACTGCTGGCTCATGTTCAGCCGGCTGTCAACCAGCACCCCCAGGTCCTTTTCCACCGGGCAGCTTTCCAGCCACTCTTCCCCAAGCCTGTAGCGTTGCACGGGGTTGATGTGACGCAAGTGCAGGACCCGGCACTTGGCCTTGTTGAACCTCATACAGTTGGCTCCGCCTATCGATCCAGCTTGTCCAGATCCCTCTGCAGAGCCTTCCTACCCTCAAGCAGATAACAATCTCGCCCAACTTGGTGTCGTCTGCAAACTTACTGAGGGTGCACTCGATCCCCTCATCCAGATCATTGATAAAGATATTAAACAGAACTGGCCCCAGTACTGAGCCCTGGGGAACACCACTTGTGCCCAGCCACTAACTGGATTTAACTCCATTCACCACAACTCTTTGGGCCCAGCCATCCAGCCAGTTTTTCACCCAGTAAAGAGGTTGCCTATCCAAGCCATGGGCAGCCAATTTCTTCAGGAGAATGCTGTGGGAAATGGTGTCAAAGGCTTTACTAAAGTCTAGGTAGACCACATCCACAGCCTTTCTCTCATCCACTAAGTGGATCACTTTGTCATAGAAGGAGATCAGACTAGGCAAGCAGCACCTGCCTTTCATAAACCCACGCTGCCTGGGCCTGGTCACCTGGTTGTCACTGTAGCTTAAAAGCAAAATATACTGTGTTGTAAGCTAATCAATTATTCTATTCTGTACAACTTTTCCCTTCTGAGGTTTGTCTGCATAAGCCAGTGATCTAACTCTAACTTAATTAGCTCGGTTACTAGAAGAAATATAGTTATATTAGCTCCAAGTCTGTTTATACAGCACTGAGTTATGCTGTATAAACTCATGGCTTCTGCGATTTGGGGTGTCATTCACTTCTTTTAAGTATGATACATAAAACCAAAACAATCAAGCAAACAAAACCTGCAAACTCCCACAAAGAAAAGGAATGTAGAAAGAAATGAAAACTATTTAGTTTTCTTTGCTCCCAGCACCTGAGAACTTCAGAAAAGATCATATAGTGCAAGTCTTGTGATGCAGTACAAGCATATAGTTTAAAAACTTTTGTTTTCAGACTAAAGACTAAATAATACTGAAACATTAATCTTATAAAAATAAGAATAACAGGATGAAGATCCAGATCAAATTTCAGACCTCAGTGCCTAAATCTCCAGGCTTACCATGTCAACCTTCAAGCAGCCTGTGGAGTCAGGGATATCCTAACAGTGGATGGGGAAAGTTGCATGTCTAAGAACAAGAAGTCAGTAGGAAACAGGCTACAGGTGACCCATAATATCTGCAGAACTATAGCCAAATTTCTACATGACAAAGGATAGGCATACATCACTGAACAAAACCTATTAATTTTGGGAGGAGCTGCTAGAATTCACAAGTAAACAGCCTTAGAAACTAACCACCAGGACAGTGTTCCTACTTCACCAGCACTGAATAAAGGTGCTCTTGCTGTTCTCTGTAATAGGAAAAAGGTGGATTTGCATCTGTTCAGGCTTGAATAGAAAGTGAACTCAGGCACCTCCTTTCTCGTTGAATATTTAGCAGGTATTATGCAGAGAATTGTTGACATTATCTCCTTAATGTTTAAAATGAAGGCCCCTGTAACAAAGGCCTGATCCTCTATCTGCATGCTATAAGGAAGGCCACTTGGAGATTTTAGGTACTGTTCCACCTAGTTTCTAGTCCCAAGTTACTTGGAATAGAGCTGGTTATCCAAATGCTCAGGCAAAGCAGTCCTGGGAATTTGTACATTGAGAACATTCAGGTACCTAGAGAACTTTTCAGTCAAAAAGGAGTGTTTAGCAAATTTCAATAGCTTGTATTTCCTCTGAATTGAATGTGGACTTAATCACCAAAGTCTGCCAAGTAGTTTTTATATGTTTTTGGGAATCTGAACCTAACCCTCTTTTGTTATAAACTAGCTTAAATAAGCATCTGTTTTTATAAAAGTGTATTGCTGATTCCCCAAAGGGTCAAAAAATTGTTTAAATAACATAGTGCCTCCAGTTTATTTCTGAAGCTCAGGCGTATTTATACAGACCCATATTAATTCTTCACAGACATATACCCATGACAGGGAGTTACCTGTCAAGATTACCTCCATAATAATCATAGCACACTTCCCCTGAAACAAGAAAGGTTGCAAAACCTGTAGAACTTCCTAATGTTTCAGACCAACTACATAATTTCGTACTAATCCAATAGAACCACTTGTTCTTAACTCACCACTGCGCACAAATTTCTTCTTTGGGAAGGTGAAATTGTTAAAAGTGTCATTTTTGTAACATCTTCTAGAAGTTTTTGAGATCAGTGCAATTAACTGTAGATTGAACAAATTCATTCACTGCAGCTTTTGGCACTATTTCTGAATAGTGTGAAAATTGAAGTATACTTACACTTTGGTTACCTGTGTAGTGTCCTTTTGGTACATTGTTGTTGACCTGCCTGAATTTCATATCAGTTTGGTGGTAATTGCTAACTTAAGTGTAATTACATAATATTTTCTGTCAATAAAAATCTTTTAGAGCAGTAGAGGGGAAAAGAAAAATATTAATATACATATTATATCATATTATGCTACATATTTCTGCAATTATTTAATTTTTTCATTATCTACATTTTTTTTTCATAGAAAAACCACACATTTTCAAGTTTTAATGTTATGCAGAACAAAATATTTAATTTTTAAGGTAGTTTGATAAGAAAAGAAATTTTAAGGTTAAATCCTAAGTTCAAGGTAACGTTATTTTGAAGAAGATTTACTCTTGTTATTAATGGATTTTATGTGGTTGAATTGTGTACAAATGATGAAATCCCAAGAGAGTTAATTAGAAGGAAGATAGGCTTAGTACAACCGTAGTATCTAGCCTGATAGATTCTGAGAAATGAGTAAATAATGGTATTACAGTTGTACATTATAAAAGACTCCTGCAATGTTGAATTAATATGTATTTATATACTAAATATATATATTAACACATAGTATATATACTAATAGTTAATATATATACTAATGATATATATATGTAGCATTTAGATTAGTTTGCACTAGGGAGAAAATTTTTGTAGATGGTGAATCACAACTGAGCTTCATTCCACTTTTGCCTGGACAAAATATAACGCTTGTAACGAGTGCATTTCCAGATCTCAGTATGCATAGCAAAAATGATAGCTTTTGTTTATGAAGACTTTTTAGGACAGAAAGGATCTACAGGGAATGTAAGAAAATGACCTAGTTACTTTCAACACCTACAAAAGGCATCAAATAATGGCCAGCTTTTTGCAAAGAAAGTTCTTTTCAAAATTAACACCTATCAGCAATAACATTTTTCTACAGTGCTTTTAGTCATTGTAGTATTTGACTGCAGGTTTTAAAATTAGTAGTCAAAATTGAGTAATCTGTGGCTTTATAGGAAAAATAACTATCAGCTCTTTACCAGTTATTATACATTAGTCACATTAGAACTGAGTAAACATTGGAAATCTGATCAGGAAGTGACCTATCCAAATAATTTTTGTCTGAGTGTAGGTCTACCCTGTATTTAAGTTAAAACTCTACCCACTTTTCTGAAAAGATCAGATCATATATTCTTCAAAGTGGTAAATGGTTGTTTACTATAGGTAACAGCAGGCTTTATTTCTTAGAATATTTTTTAGCATAAAATGGCAGATGGTCATAATGCCAACTATCTTCTTTCTTCAAAGCTTTTCAATGTTATGTTCTCTAAGTAAATCACTAAAGTAATTTAAACCCAAACTACTAGAGACTACTAGGTTTCTAGTTTTTATTTTTATGTTTTTCAAATGAGTCCTACACTTAAAGCTAAATTTTCATTACTACATAGGTGCTTAAGTACCATAGGAATCTTGGTTTAATTAAAAATTATCTTACACTTGTTCCAGGAGTAGCAGTTTGTGATCAGTTTACTGATTTGAGGTCTTAGGCCTTAATATGATAACTCATATGTTTCAGCATAGTTTGCTACAGAATGTAACTGCTACCATTTCTAACTTTTTGCAATTACTTTAAAAATTCTTTTGCTGTTGATGCAAATCATCCCTTAGTCTCAGTCACCTACTTTTGACAGAGAACATTCTCAAAAGTATCTGCGCTTATTTCAGCTGTGCCTTGAGCACTTTGAAAATGGAGGGCCAGACTGTGTGCCAGATGAGTAATCTCTTGTTTCCTATGATCCATGTAAATTACATTTTCTAGATCCTTCTTGTCTTATTAACATAGTATCTGCTTTTGTGTAGACAGAAGAAAATAAGGGGCAAAGATATAAGAACTCTGTATTGCGTCAGCCAAAATAACTAGATTTGATACAGAGGAATGAAAATGCCACAATTCCTATGAGAGTGTCTCTTCTTTTTATTCATTTAAGTCTAGAGAAGAGTGGAAACAATGTGAAAAAAGGTATCAGAATCATCAAGTTGGCAGGGAATAAGAAATAATTGTCAACGGCCAATAAGTATTTATCAAAAATCTGTCTAGAGAATCCAGGGTCAGAATTATATCTTAAGCTCACCAAATTTCATGCTAAAAGAAAATAAAATAATGAAACTAATTTAAAGTGTTTAGACTTTATATCAGACTGGTAAATCTTTTGGGATGTTTGAAAATATAATATTAATATAATCTCTGTAAAGCTGCAGTTATTATTACATATTGTACCATAGTAGTCACACAGGTGATCATCACATAAAGATTGGTATGTTTGAAATCAAGTGTTACTGCTCTGGTGGTATTTTATTTCTTAAGAAGAAAATACCCTCATCTTCTTTGGAATTGGTGTCTGAATTTGAAGATACTTTTCTCCAAGGAACTTTTTACTGAGATGGGAGTTAATCACTGTAGTATTCAAAGCTTTGAATATAGAACTTCCATAGTTTTTTTTTCTTTATATATATATATCTTAATGTTTGAATTACTTCAGCAAAGAACAGCTTTCTCCAGTGGTAGGTTATTTTTGAGCTCTTAGATCTATAGCGTTTAACATTATCATCATGATTTGAAAGAAAACATAAAACACAGTTGAAGATCACGGTGACAAAGAACTGGGCAAGTAATAATGAAAAGGATAGGTGTTCATGTCCATCTAGATGGGGAAACTTTGGCATAGGAGGAAAGACCCTGAAAAAAACAGGGTTAAATCAGGTTGCTTTATGAACTGAATATGAATATAAAGTCAAGAAGGGTCTGGATAAATCGGAAATTCTCTAGTGAAGAGCCACAAGAATGAGTAAAAGATTAGAAAACAAAGCTTTGATAATGAGCTTTTCAGTTCAGTAAATAAAAGTATAAATAGAATGACTGGAAATTGAAGCTGAGATGAATTCAGATTAGGAATTATTTATAACCGTTAGGTTAATTAGTGTTGGAATGATTTACCATAGACTGGTTTGTTCTCCATCACTGGCAACTGATGGATGTTTTCGCCCTAAAATATAAACTTTAATTCAAAAAAGAATTAGTACATGCCTGTATTATACAAAAGGTTAGATTAGATGATCACAATGATCCCCTCAGGCCTTTAATCTATAAATTTATGAAATTCTCCAGCTGCTTTGGTTGTTCCATTGCGCTAGGCCCCTGCTGTTGGCCACTGCATCTAAATGTATTGCAGTATGGCTCTAGTTACGTGTAGCTGCCAAGAATGTGAATCTATTGAAACATATATCTAGAGCTTATCTCTATTATAAACTCTTGTTTAAATTGTTTTTCTTCCAGTAAAGTAAACAAAAAGGCTTCGTTCAGGAAAGAAACCCATAATTACATATACTATCAAGCCCTGTCAAGATGAAGTGATAGGCCTGGAGATTCTGAGAAGTCATTCACCAAACCCAAACTATGTGCCTTCCTGAGATAAAGTACATATATGAATAGAAAGCCTATCTTAGGCAAATGCCAAACATAAAAATGTGTCATTGTATGAATAGAATGGAAATTAAGCTTGCAGGACTATAAGCTCTCAAATTTGAGAATGTAGTAATATTTAATCAGTAGCAAGTAAGAAGACATATTTACTCTTCGCTGGGTAAAAAACTGGCTGGACGGCCGAGCCCAGAGAGTTGTGGTCAACGGAGTTAAATCCAGTTGGCGGCCGGTCACGAGCGGTGTTCCCCAGGGCCGGTCCTGTTCAATATCTTCATCAACGATCTGGACGAGGGGATCGAGTGCTCCCTCAGTAAGTTTGCAGAGGACACCAAGCTGGGCGGGAGTGTTGATCTGCTGGAGGGTAGGAAGGCTCTGCAGAGGGACCTGGACAGGCTGGATCGATGGGCCGAGACCAACTGTATGAGGTTCAACAAGGCCAAGTGCCGGGTCCTGCACTTCAGCCACAACAACCCCAGGCAACGCTACAGGCTTGGGGAAGAGTGGCTGGAAAGCTGCCCAGAGGAAAAGGACCTGGGGGTGCTGGTTGACAGCCGGCTGAACATGAGCCGGCAGTGTGCTCAGGTGGCCAAGAAGGTCCACGGCATCCTGTCCTGTATCAGGAATAGTGTGGCCAGCAGGAGCAGGGAGGTGATTGTGCCCCTGTACTCGGCACTGGTGAGGCCGCACCTCGAATACTGTGTTCAGTTTTGGGCCCCTCACTACAAGAAGGACACGGAGGTGCTGGAGCGTGTCCAGAAGAGGGCAACGAAGCTGGTGAAGGGCCTGGAGCACAAGTCTTATGAGGAGCGGCTGAGGGAACTGGGGTTGTTTAGCCTGGAGAAGAGGAGGCTGAGGGGAGACCTCATCGCGCTCTACAACTACCTGAAAGGAGGTTGTAGCGAGGTGGGTGTTGGTCTCTTCTGCCAAGTAACTAGCGATAGGACAAGAGGAAATGGCCTCAAGTTGCGCCAAGGGAGGTTTAGATTGGACATTAGGTGAAATTTCTTTACTGAAAGAGTGGTCAGGCCTTGGAACAGGCTGCCCAGGGAAGTGGTGGAGTCACCATCCCTGGAGGTATTTAAAAGACGTGTAGATGAGGCCCTTAGGGACATGGTGTAGTGGGCATGGTGGTGTTGGGTTGACGGTTGGACACGATGATCTTAGAGGTCTTTTCCAACCTGTATGATTCTATTCTATTCTATTCTATTCTATTCTAAGATATTTACTGTGTTAGGTTCCTTCTCCAGAGGAAGGAATGTATGTTTCTTTGAAGCAGCTTGTATTAGCCCCTGTCTAGGGGTCTGGACTGGATAGACTAAAAATGGAATTAATTTTTACCTAAACTGGATTAAAGTTTCAGGTTGGCCAGTATAATTTTCTCTTTTTTTTAACACTTCAGCAATAGCCTCACTACTGTGTGTGTAGGACATTACAATACTCTACCCATCTTCCCCATACCTGTATGGGTCCTCTTCCCAGTTCCAGGGGCCTTGTTCATCTTAGTCATTTGTCTTGCTCTTCATCCTTGTACCAATCCCCTCGCAGACCCACTTACTCTCTCTGTCACCTCATCTGGATCATTGTCTTACTCTAAGGTTTAGTTTCCATTTTTAGCCATTCCCATTCAATCTCCACCAACCTCACATCTCCTGTCTTCCATCCAGTTCCTTCGCCCAACCTATAGCAACATTCTGTCTTGCTAATAACATTTGCCCAGGTGATTCCACTTCTCATCATGGATTATGGCCTTTTGTACCTTCTTTCAATATATCTCTTGCTCACGGACTCCCAGTTTTTCCTGGGTTTTGTTTATCTCTTTTTTTTTTTTGTTTTCCTTTTCATTACAATTCATTATTATTGTTGTTATTATTATTATTATAATTATTATTAATTATTAATTATTAATTATTAATATTATTTTATTTTATTTCAATCATTAAACTGTTCTTATCTCAACCAATGAGTTTTCTTACTTTTGCCCTTCTGATTCTCTCCCCCATCCCACCGGGACAGGGGAGGGTGAGCGAGTGGCTGTGTGGTGCTTGGTTGTCGACAGGGGTTAAACCACGACACACATCAGCATGCAGGTGAAGAAATTTATACAGTTGATTTTGACTTCTTTTGTGCCCTGACTTGTAACTTAATTTGAACCTGCATTGTAAAGTTGACATGAAAATGTACCAGCCGAGGCATAAATTCACTTATCAGCATTTTACCATAGTGATTGATGATAATGGAAAGACTAATGATAATTTACTTACCCGTCAAAAGAATTTCTCACCCCAGGCAAATGGGCAATTAGAACTTTGCAAGACTGACTTAAGCTTAGTTATTTGTGAATTGCTTCACTTTTTAATGTTCTATGATAATATTTGTCTTATTTTTAAAAAAACTATGTTTGCAACAATTACTGCATTTGAAAATTGCTTTTCTCTGTAGTTGTTTTTATCTTTTGAATGGGAGCTACTGATTTCTCTATTAATGTCCTACAGAACACATTAAGAATATTTTTCAAGACTCTTCAAGTTGCTAGGAAAATATCCATGGAAAATGGATGATTTCTTTTTTTTAACACCCTCCTGAATATCAAATTTTGGAAAACCTCTATGTTTTTGGTTAGTCATTTAATACAACGCTATTTGGTGGCACTAAAACAAAAGAAAACTGTAGAACTTGTTTGCTGATATATCTGATCTATTGGTCATGGATGCAATATATAAGTATTACCACTTTTATATTAGCACAAACTCACATTCTGAAAATTTGGCTCTGAGTTTAATGCCATGTGGTGAAATTGCGATTCGTTACAGGCTCACTGGCATTGGAATAATGAAAATGTTCTCATGCTTCTTTCTACAAAGATTTCACTTTCACACAGTTTTGTTTCATAACTAGCTGTGTTCTTAGATATGGATGAAATATTCATACTGATGGTTGGTGGTGGCTGGACGGGAAATACTAGGGAAATACACCAGTCAAAGTTGCTTGGTTGTTTTGATAGTGTCCTAGTTAATCCTAAAACTCATCTCACTTAAATGTTGCAGTCTGAAGTTTAGATTTCCAGTCTAGATTAGCTGTCTAAGCACTCTCTGTATATCACAAAAAAGCCACAAAAGTCCCTCTGAAAGGCTATTCATCCCATTTTAAAACAGTTTCTGAGAGGGAGTGGGGTGATGGACTTCTCTATAGAAGTGCCTGCCTTCATTCCTCCAACCCTGTGCTTTTGATCACACCTCTCACCCTGGCCCCTTGTTCAGACTATATCCAGGTCTTGCCAGTTCTTCCTATGGCATCTGTTACAGATGTTATTTCCCCTCTTTACATGCTCCCAAAACTCTTATTCCACATTCTTTCCAACTGAACTGCTGTGGTTTGAGTACATGGAATATGAAGGCTGAATTTAAGAACCCAAACTGTTGTGTGTACACACCTTTTATGAGTTTATATGACCAAGAGCCACATTAAACAGAACCCTAGTGGATCCACTGTTCTGTGGAGCTTCCCATATCATATGCCCTAGGAGAGACCACATCAGTGTTCTGCTTTGTCTTCTGTCACTTGTTTGTGTTTAATCCTAGTGAGGAGTTAAACTCTCTTCCCTGAGCCAATCTTGCAAAAGTCTGGCCCTCTTAGCCAATAAGAGCATACTTTTGTTTATATGCCTGGTGTCAGAGTCCGAACAACTTGGAAGGACTAAAATATCTCCTCAAACCAGATACAAATTTTGCAACAATAAAAATTCCCCAAAGTATGAATGCTACAGAAAAGAAGTTAGTAATTTTGCTATTAAGTGCTATATATAAAGGACAGAAAACTGACTTTGCGGAAGGACTAACATCTTCTTGACAGATACAATTGGCTGATTTTTTCTATTCCCTACCTTAATGGATGACACCTGTATAAAAAGTAAATCTATTTTTAATGGGATAGTCTGCCTAAATGACCCAATTTCAGGAAGAGTGCACTTTCATGAATATTTATTTAATATGAAAACACTAAAGTAAACTAGAAACTACATTCTATAAATAAAAACAGCCCAGAGGGTCAAACAGTGGTAGACTGTATGATATGAAAGCTAATTTAGTATTGCTTTATGTGCTACGTTAGCAAAACAGATAGTGTGTGGCTGTTGCTCAAAACAGCAGTCAAGAGGTCTTTTGTTAGCTTTGCACAGGCAGCAGGCAGCTTCTGGGTACCAAGGAGTGGTTGAAGCAGATACCATGTTTTAAACACGTATTCTCATTATTTGCTGTAAAAAAAAGAACCAATTTTCTTTTTTCCTTCTATGTAATTCTTAACATTCATTGTCAGTATGGGTTGCCATTCCAGTTTAGAACATGTTTAGACAAGAAGTGCTTTTGAGAGGGCATGGAGAGACAAGTCCCTGCTTATCCTCCAGATTCTTGTATTCCATCAAGATGTTCCTGCTTAGTGCAGACTCTTTTCTATGGCAAAACAATAACCAGTGTCCTATAGGGTGTCCTTAGGAGGTGAACTTAATAGCATTAGACAGCATTTGGGGATATGCAAATATTATGTTCCACGTACCTATAACTGTATTGACAAAATAACTGGCATAGTGAATCTAGTCTTATTTAACTGCCACAATCAAATGAATTATGTAGGCCTACCATGTCATGTTTATATTTTCTTAGACTGGGCATTTTTGTGTGCGGTTTATTTCTAAATATATTATACCAGGAGGATCTGAATGTGAAAAGGACCTAGGAGTGGGCCACAAACTACTGTCATAATACGCATTAGAAGTAGATAAGTATCCTTGTGTCTGTTATGCTTACACAGGCAAGGAAGTGACCTAGATAATGAGAAGACCAGCGTTAGAGCAGAGTGAAGAATCCTACCTGGATATTTACACCTCTTTCAAATGAGTGTACAGAATCATTTAAAATAACAGTTATTTTAATAATTTTATCATAAAACTGTATTGTAGCCAGAAAACCAACATATCTAAACTCTATCTTTGCTCCAATTATAAGCAATTATATTTATTAGATTCCTATAAAATTTTTAAATTTTTTAATATAAGTTTAGCTCTTTTTTATATGTAAGTGCCAACATACCTCATACATGACCAATGTTGAATTTGATGCTTTATTCATTCAATCATAGAATCATAGAATCATAGAATCATACAGGTTGGAAAAGACCTCTAAGATCATCGTGTCCAACCGTCAACCCAACACACCATGCCCACTACACCATGTCCCTAAGGGCCTCATCTACACGTCTTTTAAATACCTCCAGGGATGGTGACTCCACCACTTCCCTGGGCAGCCTGTTCCAAGGCCTGACCACTCTTTCAGTAAAGAAATTTCACCTAATGTCCAATCTAAACCTCCCTTGGCGCAACTTGAGGCCATTTCCTCTTGTCCTATCGCTAGTTACTTGGCAGAAGAGACCAACACCCACCTCGCTACAACCTCCTTTCAGGTAGTCGTAGAGTGCGATGAGGTCTCCCCTCAGCCTCCTCTTCTCCAGGCTAAACAACCCCAGTTCCCTCAGCCGCTCCTCATAAGACTTGTGCTCCAGGCCCTTCACCAGCTTCGTTGCCCTCCTCTGGACACGCTCCAGCACCTCCGTGTCCTTCTTGTAGTGAGGGGCCCAAAACTGAACACAGTATTCGAGGTGCGGCCTCACCAGTGCCGAGTACAGGGGCACAATCACCTCCCTGCTCCTGCTGGCCACACTATTCCTGATACAGGCCAGGATGCCGTGGACCTTCTTGGCCACCTGAGCACACTGCCGGCTCATGTTCAGCCGGCTGTCAACCAGTACCCCCAGGTCCTTTTCCTCTGGGCAGCTTTCCAGCCACTCTTCCCCAAGCCTGTAGCGTTGCCTGGGGTTGTTGTGGCCGAAGTGCAGGACCCGGCACTTGGCCTTGTTGAACCTCATACAGTTGGCCTCGGCCCATCGATCCAGCCTGTCCAGGTCCCTCTGCAGAGCCTTCCTACCCTCCAGCAGATCAACACTCCCACCCAACTTGGTGTCATCTGCAAACTTACTGAGGGAGCACTCGATCCCCTCGTCCAGATCGTTGATAAAGATATTGAACAAGACCGGCCCCAAAACTGAGCCCTGGGGAACACCGCTCGTGACCGGCCGCCAACTGGATTTAACTCCGTTGACCACAACTCTCTGGGCTCGGCCGTCCAGCCAGTTTTTTACCCAGCGAAGAGTGTACCTGTCTAGGCCGTGAGCGGCCAGCTTCTCTAGGAGAATGCTGTGGGAGACAGTGTCAAAGGCTTTACTGAAGTCCAAGTAGACCACATCCACTGTAATCACATGTAGTTAATCTTAAGATTTCTCTCTGTTGTCTTTCAATACAGTAATATACCTTCATTTATGGAATACTCAGCATTTGAGGCTAGGCAACATGTGATATCACTTCTTTTTTTATTTAAGCAACACCAAATCATCACTTTTTTTGATTTATAAGATACCAGTTTGAATGACAACATTTATAGGAAGTGTGTGAGAACTGCTTTCCTACACAGAGACAAGCTATAGCCAAACCATCTGGTTCCAGTGAGATAGTAACTCCTGAACCCACTAAATTCTTTTAGGATCTGAGTAGCTGACTGGCCTGGGAGCCTTTCCTTGCAGAAACCCAAGATACTGCCAATTAGGTTATCATTGGTAACTTACTGCATGCAAGCTAAAGCTCTCCATGGTATCTGTGGGAACTCACCAGCTGCTGGAGCCACTTTCTCATGGGAGACTGCTGATCAGATTCATTTTCTCCTTGTCAAGTACCAATTCCTAGCTCAAGCTATTTTAGTAATCACATAAAGTAGCAAATCTCATCGTTTTTGTCTTACCTTGAGGATGGAGAATATTTTACACGCTGTTGTTCTCCACATTTTTAAAATTCCAGGAGGTACAGGAGGAAGACACAAACATTTTAAGAGCTGGAGAAAATGCTTTATAGTGGGAGATTTTAATAGCTCAATCTGTTTATCTTATCAAAAGAAGATTGATAGGTAACATGATTACAGTGTGCAAGTAAATTCACAGGAAGAAAATATTGGGTATTAAAAAGCTTTTTTAATTCAAGCACAGAACCTTGGTAGAAACTAATGCTGGAATCTTAAACCAGATAAAACAAGTTGGAGTGAGGTGCAAATTCTCACTGGTAGGTATCATTACCTACTGGAGCAAACACTTAAATTGGGACTCCATGTCTTGTAGTATCTTTGAAATGGGACTCTGTATGCACTGGCAAAAACCATGTCATTGTCCTAAATAAGAGGGTGAGTGGCATGTGTAATGACCTATGAGCTGCAGGAAGCTAGCCTAAACATTTTACGAATACTTCTGGCCTTACCCTTTATGAAATCTATGCAATGCCAAAATTCTCTTCTGTTGGAGACATATTGAGCCCACATGCTGAGTTTGTAAAAACAGTTATGCACATGCTGAACCTTAGTGGAATCCAAGATACTCAAAACTCAAAAAAAAAAAAAAATAAAAAGAGGGAATTTTTTATTTGCCAGGACTTTTAATATCATTTTTGCATGACATTTTACAGCAAAGGTTCTCATGCTGAGGTTCACTGCTAGTCTGCTCACCTCTTGCAGCTGGTCATTTGCAGAGGGTCTTGTTTCTTTGTTTTCCCCTATCAACATGCAGTAACCGAAAAGACAAAATATTCTTTGACTCTACTGAAGTCAAAGACATAACTCCAATAAGCTGTGACAGGGCTAAGATTCCTCCCTAATATTTAGCTAATATTTTTGTCTTGATACATACAATGCCTGTACTTCTCACAAAGGTTTTAAGATTTTATACATTTGCAGATGGAAGGCCTTGGACTGCACAGTTGTGAATGAAAGGAAGGCTAGATTATGAGATTATCTCTATGAATACAAGATGGATTGCTATGAAAAATATTATAGGATCTTATTTTATATTATGCGATATTTTACTTATTGTGATTTTATTGTTATGAGGGTATGGTAGCACATTAAAATGTAGGACTACATAAGAATAAACTATATGTGGGAGCACCTGGTATGTCTCTATACATTCTATGAATATTTTTATTTAAAAAAATCAACAAAATAAGATAATCACTCTTTCTTATTTTACCAGTGTACAACTTTTTCCTACATTGATGCCAGTTTTTGATTTTGAAATCCCTTTTCTGCATCCTTTCTGTCGTACATCCTAATCTCCCTTTTTATAACACCGTCTCAGTGATTCATTTGTGACAGTCACAGAAGCATGCACTCCAACACCCACACGCAGGTAAATCTGCTGCGGTGATATATTTTAATTACAGATTTAGTCAGAAGTAATTAAGGTTTTATGTCACAGGGATAGCGGAGAGTTTTAAAAATTCATGTGGTTTCAGTCTTTGTGAGTGCGCAGTTTGTGACACAATGGCTTGCAAAACAAGAACGACCCCTTAGTGCTGTTAGATTAATTAATAGAAAGAGAATAAACTTAATGGAGCTAGAAAAGTGCAAAAAATTGTGTTTTTTCCACTGTATATCACACAGATGGAATGGTCGTCCTGGGATTGCGGCGGGGGACAGTAATTGCATTTTAATTACAGTGCTGATGGCTTCTGCTTCCTACCAGATGGAAGGCCCTTTTAAAATAGAGGCACAATAGCAAGCCTCTGCTTATTTTCTCTTCTGATGCTGGCTAACATAAAGTGACACAAGACAAAAGCTATTATGGTATAGTTTGATCAGAAAGACTTTATTCAGTGCTATAATACTTTCTAGTATGAAGAAAATCCATTCTCTGCCAATATTAAAAAGACTTCTGTCTAGAAACTAAAATGAAAATATGCAGGGAACTACCTACTATTTTTATTAGTAACAATCATGGTTAATCACATTGTTGCTAGGTTGATAATATTTATAGAAGGAAAGATAGATAACTGAGACTTCCTTTGTTTAGAATGCTTACCAAAGATGGTTCTTAGGATGGCACTATACAGAACAAGGTGTGGGTTAGACTGAAGTTGAACAAAGTTTTCTCTATGATGTCCTTTATTTTACAAATATTATTGGCAGTTAGCAAACATAAAAGTGCTGATTATCGAGAAACTGATGTTGCAGAGAAGGGTTAGATCTGTAAATAGTGTGAAAATTACATTCAAGGCCATTGAATTGCATTAAGAAGCATACCTTTGTAGATGCACATACAGTATTCATAAGTGAATAAATGAATTATATTTAATAATATTTCACCTTTTTGTCATAGTTTAACTGCTATATATATTAGTTTTCTTCAGCAAGATGCCCTCCC
Source organism: Calonectris borealis (assembly GCF_964195595.1). NCBI lineage: Eukaryota > Metazoa > Chordata > Aves > Procellariiformes > Procellariidae > Calonectris > Calonectris borealis. The sequence goes on from NC_134319.1 coordinate 8,511,721, forward strand.
ACTGTCATTGCATCTTCGAGACTATTGCCTCTGCTATTTTTTATTGTAAAGATATATATGAGAATCTTTTATCTGTGCTTTGAGTCTTAAAAAAGTGCAGGTAGCAATAAATAAATTTGCTTCATAGTTAATGTATAAATGATTTATTAAGCCGCTTCTTTCTGCCAAGGGTCACTCTCTGCAATTTGTATGTAAGAAATGCAATATTATTACTATTATTAAATAGTAATATTATTTAATACTTGTAATAATTAATAAAAATTAGCACATTCTAGCTCAGAAAGATGACTTTTAGTGCTATGCTGCCAGCAACTCAGCTGCCTCCCGCGCAGTTTCCAATTAACCCACTGGAGTAATCTCCATATTGTCAAGAATTTATGCTCAGAAAAGACACTGAGCAGGCTGTCCAAAGTGCATGCTTGGAGAATGTGAAAATGGAGGGAACTGAGGAGAGATTGGAAGGGTCCAGACAAAGGGTTCATGTTGTCCATTCTCTAGCTCCGTGGAATTTGAATACTGGCAATAGTGGAGCATCTCCAGTCGGATTATTCTTGATAAAAATATATTTGCATAAGCATTTGTAGAACCAGTATTTTTGCAGGCTATTAATACACTCATCATTTTCTTACATAATAAATTTATGTCTAATTTTTTACTACTACAGTCCAAAAGATCACTTCAGTATTACATTAAAGGTTCAAAAAGGAATTAAAAAAATGCAAGTGAAAGACCAAGTGAAATATTCAGTGCTTTCCTCACTTTGGTCTTCATGAAATTGTAATCAGTTAATTTTTTGTAATCAGTTAAAGTAGAAGGGTTTGCAAGCCCGTTGGAAGAAGGTCTCAGAATTCTGAGTGATCTTGACAAAACTGCAGGAATGATTCCGTAATGGCAAGACGAAAGCATTACTTTTAGGAAGGAGAAATAAGTCTTGGGTACAAGATGTAAAGTCACTGGTTAGGGAGTTGTACTATCTGAAAGGAGGAGGGCGATAGAGAAATAAAAGCTGAATTTGAATTATTGTAATTGAATGGCAAAACCAGGAGATATTTTTCCGAAATGTGTAACTAGGAATGTTGTGTTTAAGACATGAGATAATTATTACAATTTACCTCAGGCTGGTGATGTTAAAATGGATAACATCTCTCGCTTTAGGGTTTACTTCAAGAAAGATACAGGCAACTTGATGAAGTTTCGAAGGAGAGCAGTCTGAAGATACCGTTTACAATAGTCAATGGTTCTTCATATTTTCATGTCATAGGATTTTACTCACAGCAAAAGATTTAAATTAGGTTGTAAAGGGTTTTTCTAATTACAGGGATAATTAGTGAATGGAACAGACTGTCTAGGTCATGAAGCCTCTTTCATTAGAGGCTTTAAAGACATTCTCATAATCTAACGAGGGATGTGTGGTCAAGATGAAATCACAGTGATGTGAGTATATGGGGTAAATATCTGTGAAGAGTAATTTTGATCTATGTCAGTGTATTCTTTGTCAGTGTTTATTATTATCTCTTGTGGTCCCACAATTACCTCTGTGGTCCCTTACAGCTCTTCATTCCTTATGGTTCTTGCTTATTTGATTTTGTGCTCTTTCTCCAATTACCTCTGTATTTTTTAATTTCTGTAAAAATGTAAAACAACAACAGCAAAAACACGCTTCATGTGAGATAAAAAACATGCCTCATATGAGATGCAAGATTTTAAAGTATTGAAAATTATGTTTCCATTGGGAGTTTGTGAAAGTGGTATAAAATGTGAGTTTCATGTTCGAGCAGCTTAAAATGTGCACACAAATTTTTTGTACTTCACATTCAATTCAGAAAAACACTGGTGTGTTGAAGAAGTCAAGAGAAAAACTACAAAAGTAATAAGGAAATGGCAAATAATTATTTGCTATAATAGAGTGAAAGATCTAAGACCATGGTGCAGCAAAAGAAAACATATGCTGAAAGGTATAAATAGTTACGCTGACATCAGGGTTAGCGCATCATTTGGTTAAATGCTCCTCTGGGTAAGAATTGATCAGATAATGTCTAAGATTGGGAAAGGTACATGATGATGCCCTGTAAATATTTAAAAGGTAAAAAAACCCAAGGGAAACAATTTTGAGACAGTATCAGAAACTATTAAAAACTAATGGAGTGAAAGAAAATACTACCTTTGTGCAATATCAGGAAGTTAAAAATATCCAATTACATTTGAGGATGAAGATTTGATCATGAGATCAATAGACTTTAGGACAGTTTTCCAAGAGTAGTGGTGCATAAAAACATAAAGGTCATAGTACGAGGTCAGAAAAAATGTCCATCTATAATGATCTCTTGTGGCCATCAGCAGATGTTTATGTTAGAAAATAAAAACAGGATGAGAAAAAATAGAAGCTACACTACTTAACTTTTAAAAATCAGAAACAAACATCAATAGAAAAAATATTGTAAAAACAATGCAGCATTAATTGTTGGAATGGGGTACGTGACCTAACTGTTTTTTCATTCTCCAATTTCAAAACATCAGTCTTAGGAAATGTGATTTCATCATAAAATTAATTGAGTGAAAAATATATTCCAGAACGCTCTAAGAATTCTATTTGGGGAGTCATCATGTTGGTTTGGGTGATGCTTCATTGTGATAGAGAACACCACAATAGAGATTATTCCTCATTATTCCAATATCTATGCATATTTTTCTTTTATTTGTAGACCTGCTGTTAAATGCAGGTGCTGGGAAGACATCATGTTGACTCCAGCTTCTCTGGAAACAACAGGAAAAAGTATTTGCTAAGTAGAAATTAAGTTTAGACTTATTACTAAAGACTATTAACTATTAGTATGAGATGAAATTTAGAGTAGTCCCATACAGGAATAATTCAATAAAATGCATAGTACTTATTATGTTATTTCATTGTGAAATTGAGGTTTATAGCATTATTTGCAAAGATCTGAAATGGATAAGAACTTCCCAGTATCAAGCTCCTTATATAAAGACATTTTTACAGGTATATTATTTCTGGCATTAAAATTATAAAATTCTCTCACACATTATGCACAGACTAGAGGACGAAGATGGCTTTAAACTTGCAAGAATTAATATACAGTTCTTTATGTGAAATTTGCTACTAACCATCACCACACTTGTGAGTACTTCATATGATAAATATCTTATGTTTTCAGTATATACACTTTTGTACTGAAATGATTATGATAATCTGGCCTCCTAGATTTCAAAATACAAAACCATAAGTTTCCTTTTATTCTAAGATAGAGTGCAATTGCAAAGAAATATTTAGCTCCCAAAGGACTGTGGCAACATTAGCAGAGATGCTGGATATTTGTATTAAACATCTATTTAAATTGTTCATATTATGTTTCAAGTAATAAGTAGTAGAAGATTCATCTAGATACCATGGTAATAGGTATCAAGAAACAAATATTTGACATGTGTATATCCATATTTAGGCAAACTGATAATTTCTGGCACCATTATAAATTTCTGCGTTGTAGAGAAAGTTTGCCAGCAAGGAACAGAAGGAGTATTGACTTTTTACTATAATGACATTTCTATCAAATTAATTATAAACTTGGAAATATTAATCTAATTGAAATAATACTGCTAAAAGAAAAATACAGTTAGTTTTTTTTTTTCTGACAGTTTAATGGTTCACAAAAAGTGAAGGACTTGAAATACAAGAGTATTAGAGAAAATAATTGTTAGTATTATAATAATTCATATGAATATTGTTGAAAAGTATTAAAAATATCTATGCAGCTATTAAAAGTCCATCTGACAACTGTGGAAGTAATTTTTTTTTTACTACTAATAAAGAAAGTAATATAAATAAATAATAAAGAAGAATGTATATGTGACATTAATTTATTACCAAAACGTGTGTCGATTAGCAATCCATCATATTTAAAATTTTAAAATCTATCAAATTTAAAATTTTAATTAAAATGGCAATAACCAAATTACAATGGTTCCTGTCATGTTTGTATTTGCCAAACTAAAGAAAGTGTGTTCTAAAATAGATTACATTGTTTAAATTAAAAAATGGAATACTTAAATATTCTAATGATGTTTCTCTAAAGGAACAAAAGACACTATTTGCCAGGTTAGTTGAGGCCTCAGGTAGACGCATAAGACTAGCTCATGCTCAGCTGGACTGCACTAAATCTGGGGTAAAGGCCAGAACCTGAGAGAAAGCTGGGAAGTTAGGAGGTGCTCAGCAACTATTAAGCACTGGATTTAAGTGTAGAATAGTGTAAATGAACACTTCTATTAAAGCACAATAGACACACACAGAATTGGGAGACTAGTTTGTGTAAAGAAAACTGACAAAAAGGCAGTGGCATGCACCTTGTTTGCACCGTTAGTGAAGATAATGATCTGAAAACACTGAACTTGGATGTTGATGCTGTTTTCTTTGCAGGTGCATCTGAAAAATGTAACACTGAGTGCTGTTCACCCAAAAGGGTTCCCTTCAGTATTCATGGCATCTTCTGGTTTACATATAAACATTTTCTTAGGGGTCTGCTAAAAGACTTTATCACCTTATTTTGTGTTGATTGTCTAAATAATGGCTGCATACAGACTGGGAAAGAATGTCGTTTAGACTAAGTTTAGTAAGTGGTTGATTCTTGAATCAGGTACTTTACTTATGGGTGCACCACACGGATCTTTGAAAGAGTAGTTAACCTCTGAATGACATGGGATGATCATTTTTTGCCTAATGCATTGCACAGTTTACTAAAGATTTCTTGGAGGATAGACTGAAATCTTCTTTCTCTGCACCATGAGAAACCACAGAGCTCCTTAGTGACTGTCACAGCATATTCATGTCCATACAAGCCACACATATGTTAGGTTACACTTTTGTAAGAAAGAGGACTAGCTTGTGCACTGCAGCACTCAATTTCATTCCCAGCATTGCTCCTCTTGGTTTATCTTCCTTGTTGATCACTCACAAGAAAAAGAGAGGAGCATAAGAAGGAAGCCTCTGTGAAGCACAGTCACTAAGGTCAGCACAACAGGGCTTCCAAACATGGATCCTTCTCCTGCATCAGCACACCTTTGAATTCGTGAAAGGGGACACACATTTCATTTTAAGCAGCTGGATGTGGTAAGCATTAACAGTTCATAGTTTTCTTGATAAGTGATCCAAAAATGGGTTGAAGTGTAATGTCTTAATGTATAAACAATACTAACAGGTCCTGACTTTTATTCAAGGCTGCTTTGGGCCCAAGAAATTGCTTGGCTGACTCTTAAATATTAGGATGGGCTTTCTATGCTGTAACTGTGTTAGGGGGGTTGAGATATCTAGAACTTGATTAATTTCTCTGCAGGTTCTGGATCTGACCGTGTGAAAAAAATCGCACCACTAGTGAAAACAGTGTGAAGCTTGTTTTTTGTTAGATTTACAAGAAGGCAAATAATTGGTGCCACTTTAGTATTTTCAACTTTCTCTTGAGAGTCAGGTAGTATTTGCAGGCAAAAATTGCTTTTTCTGCCTGTGGGTAGGTGGGTAATACTGAAGCAATTTGGGCCTGGTTGTTAACTATAAAATAAATTAACCTCACTCTAAATTCTTTGCCATACTGCAGAGTTGGATGTTGGAAGCAGAGCTCTTTTGCAACAGTGGCATGCTGTGATTGAGATCTGCACACACCCTTTAGCACAAGTCTTGTTGTTAATCTGGGCTTTCTAAAAATATAGATACGTTTGGTTATCTGTCCCTGTTCAGGAGTTGGCTTTCTGCAGGTTTTTCAAAATTGCAGTTCTTACTCTGTGCTCTGAAAGAGCTTTGTCTTGTGTAAGGAGGCAAAGCATATTAGAAGGAAATGCTTTTAAAAGCAACTGATACTTCTGAATGATATTTTATAGAGAACTGTATTCCACTTGTAACGGCAGTGTTAAGTCCAGCTTTATATCAAACTTTTGGTATAAAAGTATTATAAATTTGTTTTTTTTCCATTGTTTCTATAAAATGTATTACCGTACTATGGCTGCATGTTGTTTGTTTTTGTTATCTTTATCACATAGCAAAGATAGTGTAAGAGTTACACAGAAATGTCTCTTTTCCAGAAATGTATTTATTTAGGTATTCATTTGCAAGTTCTCCATATGTTGATTCATCACTGAAGCAGGCAACCCTTGTGTAAAGGAGGCCTACATAAAAAATACTGTAAACATATAAAAGACATTTATCAGAGAGTAGCTAAATGAACCCTGCATAATAAGAAAATGATAAACTCCTTTGTATTAGTTGCTAAAAGCAGTGATTCTATTTGACAGAGCACTGAACTGAGACTTAGGAGATCATATTCACTGGCTACAGCAAATTTGCTTATTGGCTTGCCTCATTTTCCACATCTATATAATGGGAAAAATGCTATTGACTTTCTTTGTAAAGCAGTTTTAAGATTTAATGCTAAATAATGCCATATATGAGATATGTATTGTTTATAATATACTGAACACAGAAATACAAAACCAAAGTGACACTTTGTGTCTAGAAACTATCTGGAGTAAGGATTTGCAAGTCTTCAGGAGAGTGCATTCCAGATTTATGGCCTTTAAAAAGCACTGATAGAAATTTAGAGTGCTTAAACTGGGGAATCAATAATAACAGGAACCACATAGCTATGATGCTCACAATAGGACACAGAGAGAGGACTGTAGCTCTGTACCAGTGCCCTGAATTGCTTTCAATTTATTCTTGAGGCCAAACAAGAACTGTTCCATTATGTAAATCATGTTTCACTTCTGTACAGCTTCTGAAAGTTTTAAGTGTTGGCTATATTTTAATATGATTACATATAGCAAAGAATTAAGAGTTGCATGTCTGTGTTGTAAACACAGTGGTTATATTACTCATTTGAGAAAAAAAAGTAGTCTGTGGGTAGGTAAAAAATGCTTCAGAAGATAACCATTCTTACTTTGTTGTTTACTACTGGTACTCTGATCCTTCATTACATCACACAGGATGAGTATGAGTGTGTGTGTGAATCCTCTTACAAGTATCTTCTCCAGCATTACAGGCACAATATATCATTCTCTTTTCCAACAATTCTACATAGATTTACTTCTAAAAACAGATATTCCCTGAACAGAAAATCAGTTCCATACTGCTCATTCCCATGCCCTAACCCATTCAGTCAGGGTGGTTATTTAGAACATCTTCCACAGTACATGTCAATGAGCTTGATAAGCACAGACAAGATAGAAATTATGATTATGAAAGGCCATGTAAGATTTCTTTCCTGCCTACAACAGCTTCATTATGCTTTGAAACTTCCTGCTTTGAGTTCTGCTCTTCCTTAGTTTCCTGAGTCACTTTCTAGGCCAATCTATCATCAATAGTTTTCTGGTGTGATTGCTTGAAAATAAGTTCATGTAGGTCAGCTTTTTGAAATACAACATTTGAGAAATATAAGTAAAATGAAGCCTGATTAAAACCTCTTAAAACCAAGTGTCCTGATTTAGATAACACTCTCCCTACAGTTTTTTAGAGTACATGCCTCTTTCAATTTTTGTTTTGGTTGATTAATCAATATTTTCTTAGAAAGATCTATTGCTCTTAAAAGAATGTGTTTTATTAAAGACAATTCTTAAGGAAAATGGTCTAATGATTCCTTACAGAGAAGCCTCTTTTCAGTCACACTTTTTGTGCATAGAACTATCTGTTTTTATCTCAAAGACTGTGCATGCATTTACACTACGTGGCTAGAGTATTTCTTTATTGACTGTTTCTGTTCTTGAATATCTCAAAATCTTCCTATTAAGTAACATTTATTACCACGAATGCTTACAGAGGACCTGCTCAACTGTAATGTGTATCAAAGGGAAGAGAAGCAAAAAAATTACTATGATTATCATGATCCAAATGACATTTATTTGGTACACATCCATAAGAAAACGTGTAAAAAGAGGTGACAATTGTTTATGTGAGGAGCAAACTTAGCCTTCATTAGACCATCATGTCTACAACAGTGTTACAGCAAGACTTTCATTTAGTGTTTGTACAGAAAAAAATTGTTTACCAATTAAGTTGTGCCAAGGACAATGAGATGGAAGAAAAATGTGAGAGAAGTGCTTAGTATTAAATACAGGCTGTAGCCAGATGTCTACTGTTTTGACATGGGTCAGCTTGTGTTTCATTTCTCCCCCTCTTTTTGGAATAATATATTATTTGATGCCAGGTACATTGGTTCATGTACTATAACCAGAAATATAAATTTTTTTTCCCTGGCATTTGATATAGTTCTGGAATCAAAAAGTGAACTTCTGTATTTCAGCATTTATTAGGGATTACTCTATATCTGTGATGAATTTTGTCTTGTTGGATAGAATGCTGAATATTTGTGTCAATACGCATACCAGATAGGTTATTCATATGTGCTGGCTCATATGCAGAACTATAATTGCACAGTCATTTCTTTACTTCACTGCATTAAAATTCTCAACCACAATGTTTCATTAATGGGTTTATTGCCCTAATAAGTTTCAGTGAACCCCAGTAAAAGAATATTAACTGTTGTAAGTAGATTTTAAAAGTTTAGATATAATAACCTGTAGATAAAATATTTAATTATTGTAGTATCCTGTGCCTTCCAGAGACTGTAAGGGGTGTAGAGGAGTGAATTTAAGGTAGACGAGACTGATATTCTCTTCAGAGGTTCCAGGTGATACATCCATTACTATTAGAAATAGGCCAGAGTGAAATTTCCAGAGAAATCTGGCTCATCAACAGCTCAGAGAAAAAATCTTATATATCTCATTTCTGAATACAATTGACACTTACATCTTCACCAACCAATGTCAAAGTGAAGTCCGGAAAAGAGAGGACAACGTGATGCAACCTCCTGAGAGGAGGCACAAATGTAAAAAGGACCTCGCTCTTAGACTTCAGGAGAGCAGACGTTTGTCTGTTCAGGGATCTGCCTGGAAGAATCCCATGGGTTACAGCCCTGGAGAGAAGAGGCGTCCAGGAGAGCTGGTTGATTTTCAAGGATCGTGTTCTCCAAACTCAGGAATCATCCATCCTGACGAGAAGGAAATCAGATAAAGACAACAGGAGTCCTGCATGGATGGACAAGTTGCTCCTGAAAAAGCTCAAACATAAAAAGGAAACATACAAGAGGTGGAAGAAGGGACGGGTGACCTGGGAGAAATATAGACTCTGTTTGAACATGCAGGGATAGGGTTAAGAAGACCAAAGCCCACCTGGAGTTGAATCTGTCCAGGGACTTGAAGGGCAACAAGAAGGGTTTCTGTAAGTACTTCTGAAGTAAAAGGAAGACAAGAGAAAATGTGGGCCCACTGCCAAATGGGGCAGGGGATCTGGTGATAAAAAACACAGAGAAGGCCAAGGAACTTTGACCTTCTTCTCAGTCTTTGTTGGTAAGACTGGTTTTCAGGAATCCCAGGTGTTTGAGGCCAATGGTAAATTCTGGAGCAAGAAACACTTACCCTTGGTGGAGGAGGATCAGGTTAGGAAAAATGTAAACAAACTAGATTGGCAGGGGAGTGGATCTTATCAATGTGTATAAATATCTGATGGGAGGGTGTAAAGAAGACAGAGCTAGGTTCTTCTCAGTGATGCCCAGTGAAAGAACAAGAGGCTAAGTGCGCAAATTGTAATTACAAGAAAGTCTTTTTAAAAATAAGAAAACACTTTTTTTTACTTTAAGTCTGGTTGAATGCTGAAACAACTTGCCCAAAGAGGGTATGGAGTGTCCATCTCTAGAGATATTAAAAACTTGACTGGACGTGGTCTTGAACAGCCTGCTTTAGTTCACACTGCTTGAGCAAGGGGGTTGGACTAGACAACCTCCAGAAGTCTCTTCCAAACTCAACTGTTCTGTTATTCTGTGAATATAAAACCAATTACTTTATTGCATCAAAAAGGATACTATTTAAGCATTGCCCAACTAACAAATCCCTTAATCAAAGAAAACGGATTATTGTTCTTTTGCAAATGCTCACCCAGAATAAAAAGGACTGTTCTTACTTAGGAACATTAACTGATGACCTCTACTTTTTTTATTGTAATTTATGATAATATGGGATAGTGTTAATGCTTATAAACTTGAAAATGGCAGTTGTAAGAATGCTTTGCATAATTTTATGTTTGAAAATTTAAGCTATATTGGAGATTTTATTTCAGTTCACTCACATACAGAATTTGCATGAATGTTCTGAAGTAAATGCTAGTAAATACTAAATATATTCTTCCCCTGCTCTTCAAAGCATGGATTCCCTTAGGCACATGTTATCTCTTCCTAGAAATGTTATTAACATGAACAAAAATTTGATAAGATCAGTAATCACAATCAATTATTTGATCAGTCTATAATATAGATTACATTAAGGCTCATGTACTGTTGCATTTCCAATAATAAACATTTATAGCAATTATTTATATGAAATATCCATACTGGGTTCCCATACTGCATTTATCATTAGGTTCCCACAGAGATGAGACAGTAAATGTAGAATTCAAAAATTCATACCAGATATTATTAGAAGACATTCAAGGACCTTCAGTATGTTAAAATACTCTGTCAGTTCTCTGTGTAGTTACTAAGATTAATTGCCTTTTCTGTGATTCAAACAGCTTTAAATGTGCTTGGTCTGTATGTGAATTGCATGCTTGTTGCACAACAGTAAACTATAAACTATTTTGTCCACTGTGCATAATTTTCAAAGCTTATAATAAATCCTAATGTTTTTGTATGTCCTTAAATAAAGGTTGAAATAGAGAAAAACAGGGAAGCCAAGTGAATAGGGTGAGAGAGTCTGATTTCATCTTCCCTTTTTCCTGCAGTGCATATGGCAGTTTCTTGCTGTTACTGTGGACCTGAGAAATGGGACTGGAACAGTTCTCCTAAGGGGAGGGAGATCTGATTTTTTCCTTAGCATCTATATGTTTGTTCTGATGCCTATTTCACAATGCAGAAATGGAATACAGGATATTTGCTTTCTTGTATTGGTTGCAGGCATCTAACTTGCTTATTTTACTAATTTAATAAATATGTGCATGATTAATAGAATTCTAGTAGGCATTAATGATTTTTAATGCAGCTGCTACTTAAAATTCAAATGGTTTCTTATATTCTTACAAATATTTTGGCACAGATTTCAGGGACATTTTGATCCTTGCCTCATTGAAATGAATGGGAATTAGGAAGTCTTTGCAAAGCTAACCTTGTATGATAGGATAAAACCAATAAATACAGAAAGTAAAACAGTCAGGACCAAATGGTGCTTTTATTTACCTTCTGTGCAGTAAAAGTGAAGAAATTGCATAATGGGCAAGCCTTTAATTCTTTTAGTTCATAAAAAGTACATGAACTGATGAAGATCATGCAGAAAAATCCATTGCATAGCTATATTAGAAACGATGGAGTTCTGGGTCTTGTGCTTAAACCAGTAGGTCATATTGCCTCATTTAACTTATGAAGGTACTAGGATTAATTAAATTAATTACTTGGCATCTCAGTCTGAAGGCTGGGAGCAAGGATGTCTCAACTGTGCCTGTAGACTCCATCACTGAATTGCCATAAACTTTTTTTGGCCATTTACTTTTTTTGAGCCCCAATAAGTTAAAGCTTCTACTCTCTTGAAAAATTTCAACAGTAATATACCAATGTTTTAGTATATAAATAGTATGTATTGGGGTATATGTGTGTTTGTGTCAATTTATTTGTTATACATAACATTAGCTAGCCATGAAAAGTGGTGTAGTACTTGGTCTTAAGAAGTCGACAATTGCTATTGGTTATTACATAATGAAGTACAATAATTTCCCTCTATACTTAGTTTAGGCACTGAAGCAGAGAATAAGGTAGCATTTCTGTCAGAAGCTGGCTGTGTAATTCACTAGAGATAGAGGCACAGAGAAAGCAGCTTTCCTCTCATTTTCAGAGGTTGTACCTGTGTGATCATGTTGTATTTGAGCAGTACAGAGTCTCCACAAATACAGGAAGGTGAGCTAGGCTGTATTTCTGCATGGTGCATCATTGACAAAAGTGATTAGTAAGTTCAACTGCAAAATTTTTTTTGCTGTTTTAGAAGCAGCCAGGAAGAGCCCAGCTTGTCATTCAGACACAAGGTTATGTTTACGTGACTAGCAGTAAGAGTAGTTATCTCTTTAATAGCAATTTAAACAATTAGATATGGACATAACTGAAAGACAATAAATATGGAACTCCACAATGCTATATTTGCCACCATTTTTTACTGTGTGTCTATACTCTGAAAGCCACCAGAAGACTGCTTATGGCAGTCAAGAGTTACTCTTCACATTATAAAACACTGGAGAAAAAATCTTTGAGATGTTGTGAAATACATCATACTTCAAAATAGTACCATCTTTTTTATATTTTAAACACACCAAACCCACTAAGAAAAGAATGCCAAAGTTGCAGTATCTCACATTTAAAAGTTAGGCTGCCTGCAGTTTTAATTTAACTGTGTGATGGGATACTGTTTTGTCCTACCAGGGAGGAAAAGGTTAAACAGTTGTTTTTGATAGATGATTATTTGAAAGTCTTAAGACGACTGATATAGTAGGGATTTATAACCAGGTGATATAAATGGAGAGTGGGGAAGGCAGAGGATTAGAATTGTAGTGTGTTCTGCTTTTACAGTCCTTAGAGTGAAGGGTTAGTGAAGTTTTTGAGCCTGTGAGTGCTTGATGATGGTGGGAACTCTTGTAGAGACATGAGAATTTTCTGTCTTGTTAGTGGTGAGTCACTTTAGGGTTATGATAAAAGTCCATAATTGATAAAAGGAAAACATATGCAAAATAGAGGTAGGACAAATACTGGAGACGGACTGCACCTCTCAAAAGCATGAGGACCAATTATGGACTGCTGTGGAACTGGAGTGGTTGCTGTGCTGTGGGTTGCCCATGCAGCCTTCGTTGTGAACATGCATTGTTGTACAATCTTTAAATACGTAATCTCACATTGCTTTCACATAGGAGATAAGAATTTAATGAGTAGTGATCCAGTATTTTGTTTTATCATGTTCAATGTGTGGTCCCAGGCTACAGTATACGCTGTTTACTATACACTACTTAAATGCTGTGCTGAAGGCAGAATAATTAACTTCCTCATGGGCTTTTCTATAGCACTCATTGCGGTAAGATTGGAGTGTCTTACAATGTGAAATAAATTGCCACCTTAATACATGTTTGTTGAGGAGAGACTATTTCTGCTCTCAAGCATAGACAAATGTGAGGCATATTGTATATGTCCAGTTTGAAACATCTGAGACTTGATTTCTTTGAGTACTCACCAGTATACAATACTTTATTTGATGTATAGTTCCTGTTTTCCTCAGTTGCAGCTGAGACTATTCAGCCATTCTGCAAATCTCAAACTGAAAAGATGATATAAATAGGCAACACCTGTGAGAATCTCCTGTTTAAGTTGTTTACACTGTGTTTGAAATTTCTGGTAGAGAAAAGTGTTGTGTGTAACTGTACTTTATATAAGTGGGATCTTGTGCACTCCTGCTGTCATGTTTAGGCTTAGATGCAGTGATTTACAATGCTCTGAGGAGGCAAATGTTTGGAATTATTTATGATCTTTATGAAGTTGAGGCAGGTGAGTAAATTTGTGGAAAAACTTTCAAAATTGCTTAACAATGTGGAAGTCCAACTCCCATTTTCAAAAGCACATAAATTGCTTATGAGCTTAGGTGCTTTCAGAAAATTACTTTCTCTTTTATTCTGCAATAAAGATGATGAAATAATATATATATCATTGTTGAAGGACAAAAATTCTAATTTGAAAGTTATCTGCATGTAATTTCTAACAATACTTCAAAATTTAATTGAAAGCTATTAAAGAAGCATAGCTGAATTAAATAAATGCAATGTATCTGCCTTGTGAACAATATATAATGATAATTTATCTATTATGTAACAAAATCTTTGGAGAAAGTGAATACTTTTTGAGACAGTATCGTTAACTTTACTGCTGCTAATACCATCAGAAATTTTCAGTCTTATATTCTTACCTGAAACACTAAAGTAAATCAGCTTGTCGGAGAGAGGCGAATACTTATTTGACTTAGAAAAATAACTGTGCAACTTGTAAGTGTAAGTGAACGCCTCGTACCATTTTAAACTCTGTATCGAATATATTTCAGGCAAAGGTATGCCTGGTGAAGACCTAGTACTACAGGCCACCATGAGTATAACAACACAGCAGAGTTTAAAACTGATTATTTCTTAAATTGCTGCATGTAATTTAGTGTATTAACATCGATTACTGCTAACAGACTAATATAAAGAAAATACATAAATTGCTTCTCAAAACTGCATAGCAAAGAATGAAATAGAACAGGCAATATCACTTGTGAAACTGAAGAACATTTTCATAATTAGTAACTAATTCATATGAAGCATAATGTAAAAATGTACTTGATTTTAATTCTCTTTCTATAGTTTTTTTTTCTCTATTCCAGATTTCATATGCTTGTCATTGCCCTTAAATAATTCTATTTGCTGTAATGCTTCTCTGAGGTATTTGAAGAATATGCTAATATATAGTAAAGCGTAATGTTTTATCATGAAATAAATAAATTACATTAGCATAATGCTTAGTTTGAACAAGCTTTTGACTGTGAACTGACCTGAGGTCTCCAAACTCACTTCTGCAGTATCTTGCAGAGATTGTGGTATTGATCTGACTATCTTTTTACTTTTAGTCTCTTAAATTTTGGAAATGCAATCAGTAAATCAGCTATACAACATAGCTGCAACTAAAGCTTTTCAGAAAAATATGACAGAGCTTAATTCATCTGGTCTGCCTTCTTACATGATATCAATCTTGCATTTTATCTGTTAATGATAAACTGTGTTTAACCAAAATGTATCTCATTAAAACTTATCTGATCTTGATTCAAAGATATCAATCAATGGAAGAAATCATTACTAAATTTGGTAATTTCTTCCAACCTTTGCTTATTACAGTAAAAAAAAAAAAAGCCGGGTTCCTAAGAACTGTCTGGCTTCAGTTTCCAGATACTTTTCTAACAATCATGTGGAACAAAGTATTTATTTTTCCATTGGAAATGTTTAATATACTTGTATTTGAGTTCTGCCCTTGCCTACACTGACAAAGTTGTGTGTGATTTTATTATAAAGCAGCATTAACTCCCTGTAAGAGCTGTGCTTGAAACAGGTACCTTATGCTGGGTTTGTAGCAGAAGAAGCTACCTTGGATAAAGGCCAGAGGATAATGTAAAACTGTTTGTATACAGAGCTAATGCACTATAATTCATATTTTGCGAAATGACACTTTAACAGCATGGTAACTTCTTGGTCTGTGCTTGTGTTTAGTCTTTTTTTAAAGTCTTTTTTTAATTAAAAATACTGAGCTCCGACAGTTTTGCTCTAAGGTACTTCCAACTTTCAAATCACTTTGGGAATTCAGTTTTCAACATCCACTTTAAAATAAGAACACTAGAATTGTGTACACAGCCCAAATATCAGCCTTTCCAGTGTCTTATGTAGAATTAATGTTGTAACTCTTTTATTCTTTATTTCATTGTTTATGCCTACAAGAGTCAAATTTGCCCCTTTGCAGCACGTATGGAGTTCTAATGTTAAATTCCTCATCCAGTATGAACTCAGTGTTTCCTAGGTCTCCAGATTCTATGATGTGATATATATTTAGTGGAAAGTTTGTGTTCCTTATGACTTTTTATACAGATAAAAAATTATATCATTTAATATATGCACGAGCCAAAATAGGTGGTTCAGTTCACTTCTGTAGCTGTCCTGTCCTTTGCATTATTTGCTTGTGTAACCTGCAAATTTTATTAGCAAACTGAATCCCTGCATTCAGATGTATGATGAATATGTTCACCATCAGGTTGCACATCAGTCTTTCCAACACTTCTCTAAAACTGCTGATAGGTTTTACAGAGTAATTACCAATAGGGAATCACTACCAAATTGGCTGGTTCCTCGTACATCTAATATATGCTTTGCTGATAATCTGTAAGGATAATTTTTAAGTTAGTTTCATGCAGTATGGATTGAAATAGTTTTAAAAAGTATATTACATGTGAGATTAACACGATCAACCACAATTTTAGACTAAAAATGATGAAATAATTTTTGACAAGTCTCATTTTCCATAAAATCATTTTGACTGGCATTATTTATGTTCCCTCCTTTAATTCTTTATCAATTGAATCCCCTATAAGCTTTTTCCTCTAACCTACTCAGGATTGATGGGGTCAACCTGGGTCATCTGCCTTGCCCGTTATGAATATTTTCCTGGTCTTCTAAGAGTCTGAGAATTTAATATCTTTTTCCCAAGTACTGCCAGATTTATTAAAAGCAGCACCCAGTGATAGACCACTCCAGCATTTCTTTAAGTCTACTGGTCATAAGTTTTTAAGAGTAACTGACTGAAAGGATATTTATCCAAAGTAATTATAGTTTAACGCTCTGAAGCACAAAAGGTGAATCTTTCAGTTAGACCTAGGCAAAACTGTACAAAACCCAAGACTGGTTTCAGATTGTCTGGCCATCATGGATTGTACTGTGTTTTTTCAGCAGTATCTTCTGTGACGTTCAGGACTGATTCCAGCCCTGAATTTCCTTATGGTTCTCTTACTACAGGAAAATAGAGTGGTTTCCAGCAACTCCATCTAAGATAACAAATGCCCGTCATGGTTCTACTATCTCTAAATCTGCATTTACAAGATTTATAATAGGCAATTGTTAATTTTGTTTGCTACAGCCAGTTTGCTGAAGAGAAATGGATAAGAAAGAAAATAAATTCAGTATTTGTTACAGAGTGAAGAAAGTGCAGGAAAGTACACTTTCACCAGTCTTTTATCATTGAGTCTGCTGTGCTTTGGCCTTAGCATCATTCATTCCTATCCTGACAGTGATCGGTCTTCTTTCTGGACGACGTTAAATTCATCATGTCTTTTGGTCCTTGCAGACCATTAGGGAATTGCTATAGAAATGCAGTTTTTAATATTACTTACCCATGCAATCCCTGCAATAAAGTTATCTTCATACACAGGATGAACATCTTGACTCTGTGTTAATGGCAAAATCATAATTTCATTTAAGTAGGGAAAGGATTTTTCTCTAAATCTTAATTCATTGTCAGGCCCTTCAGTTTTCAAGGAAGAAGAGAAGATGGTCCCTTAATGAAATTCAATTGACTTTTTTTACTTTTTCAGATGGAAATTGTAATTGCCACTGACCAGTCTTGAACATACTTATTTTTCTAAAACGTTCACAATTACACTGGGAAAAGGATTGCTGCAGCAACATTGTGTCTCCCTAAGTTTAGCTTAGGGAGCGAGACTGCAGAGGAAGGTGAACAGGGATTCCAGCCCTAACTCTTGACTTTCCCTTTCGTGACTCCTCCTTTCTTTTGTGTTTATAGCTGAGTCTTGACAGAATATTGATCCAGTCTTTTAGCCCATGACAGTGGGCAGATTTCAGTCAGATGTGGAACACATGGGGGAAAAAAAGTGTGGGAAAAATTACAGTGGCAGAGTTGTATTGCTAGATCTTGATATAGAAAATTTGAATATCAGTAGGTGGCGATTCATATATTCTCACTGGAAAAAAGTTGAATTTATTAATTTATCTCAGGTGTAATCACTGATTTCTCATTACTGCCTATATTACACTCTCAGGGCTGAAACACTTTATCTGTTTTCTCTGAAAAGATTTTTTTTTTAAAATGGAAAAAAGACACGTGTATACCATATTAGGCGCTGGATGTGTATTATAGTACATTTATAATAGAACAGAATTTTATTTTAAACAGCGTCTTTCTTAAAATGATTTTGGAAACATTAGGGGCCCTTAATGAGTTAAATACTGGAGTTAAGTA
Organism: Calonectris borealis; assembly: GCF_964195595.1. Classification (NCBI taxonomy): domain Eukaryota; kingdom Metazoa; phylum Chordata; class Aves; order Procellariiformes; family Procellariidae; genus Calonectris; species Calonectris borealis. The sequence continues at coordinate 8,529,609 of NC_134319.1, forward strand.
CTGCACAAGCTCTCTGAGTCACTTTGTGTATTCTTGACAAGAGCTCAAGCAGAATGCTGATTATCGGAACTGCACTGAGAAAAGGGATGCTTTTCAATGCTAAGACACAAGTTTAATCTCCTATTCCTATTTTAAAAATGTTGAACCATCTTTAAGCATACCTGAGAAGTCACCTCCTGAAGCTATGATGCAAATTGCATTGTAGCCAAGTCTGTTTTTTGTAATACAATGTGCATGTGCTTTTTCTTACAGTTCTTCCCCTCCCCCTCCTTTTCCACTATGCATGTTTCTGTTTTATTTTGGCATTGATTCTGCAGTACTACTCAGACATGCTCATATGAGCCCACACAATGTGAGGTAGGTGCAGCAAATTGCACAATCGAGTCCATCAAATAGAATTGCACTTCCATAACAAAATATGACAGCTGACATTTAAAACTGAGAATTCCTTTTCCCAACAAGCATATCTTATTCTGAGACAACATCAAAGAAGACCTTCTCCCATCAAAAAAGATAGAAAAATAGAGAATATAATGGAGTTTATTTTAATCTAGTTTAATCATCTGAACAAATAAATGGCTTGGATGTGAATTGATTTGTATGTTTGGTGCCTCAAAGGGAGGGAAAACAATTCCTAGCAACTGACCCACACTTCTGTGGCATTAAATTTGAAAAGTAAAATGGGCTTTAGAATTTTATTTTAATTATTCCATCTGGTTCATACAGAAACTCTTCTAAACTAAAAACTCTGTGCAGCATAGGCTTAAAGTTCTACATGACCATTTGTGCTATGTTTGGATTATTGGGACATATTCCAGCACTGAGCCGTGCCTGATTATCTGCTAGAAAATCTAAGAAATCATATGTAGAACACAGAAAGTGAACTTTCCTCTGCATTCTGGCCTTTTCATACAGTCTGTAAATAAAGTAATTTTGAAGCTCTGTACAACAAAACTCATAGGCGGACTTCCAAGAATAGTCAATGGCATTTTTATTCCTTCCTATGTCTTTTATGAATAACCATTATGAAATGCAGATTATACTGATAATTCTGCATATGTGTATATGCATTTGATGGAAGACAGCAGCCCAAAATTTGGCTAGCAAGATAAATTTTTAATAGTTAGATTACGCAAAAGAAATTAATATATGTATAACTCTGGCAAGTTCGATGGGAATGATAATATAGCAGGCCAAAAGGATGTATGGGTTCAACTTGGTAAAAGTGTAAAAAAATTAACAGTAGAACCTCTTCAAACAGAAGCAGAAAACCTGTCAGATGGTCTGTAGGACTGAAAAATATTTGCACTATAAAGAGATAAGACAGTAACAGAGAAGCTAAAAAAAAGTTCACGTTGAAGGAGGTTACGGAACTTACCTCACCAGAATCTATGGGACTCTCAAACCAAAGTTTCTATAAGCTAAGTGTTAAAAGATCCATGAAATCGATAATCATATTTTGCCAAGAGATGATGGAAAGGGATATGTCAGATGTCTATTAAATTGCGAGTTGCATAGATAATTTTACTGGATGCTGCCAATTCTTTTTATCCAGCAGTGTGTTCCACAGAGCAAATAAAGAACCTGGGGAATGAATCGCTACAACTGGTTTTGAAAGTGGGTTCTTGGAGTGATTAGACAAATTAATGGAGGACAATGCTTCCGAGGGCTATAAATAAGGTCATCTAGGTGCAACCACTTGCTCATGAAGTTCCCAAAGTCCTGACTACTGGAACCATACTCAGAGAAATACCATTCCATAACTGCCCCAAAATACCCTTTCCATAATGCCATGCTGACAGAGACAGGATGCCATGCTAGATGGACATCTGCCTGATTCAGTCCTGCTTCTGCTGTGTTATGTTTACAAAGGAGCCATGTTACACTGAGAAAAAGTGTGTTTGAAAGACTTTAAATACTGAGTAATGGGCTACTGAGTCTGGTGAGGTTTCTGGTGGGTTATTACTAGCACTACAGTGAGTTAAGATATTAGATAAGACTACATGTAATGTTCTGAAAGGAGGAGGGAATTTGGAATAAAATATGCAGATGATAATAAGTTATGAGAAATTGAAATTGCCAATGAGGACCATGGCTTATTGCAAGGATGTTGAGGTCTAGTCTGAATTTGTTAGGTCTTCAGGCAAAGCTCCCATTGGATTAATTTTTGGTATGTATTCTACAAAAGATGACATTATTTCTTCAGCTTTTCAAAATTTACCCCAAAAGTGTAAGTAAAAGTAAAAACTAGTCTAATTTAATTATATTAACTTCAGTGGGATATTTGCATGTGGGAGGACTGTGCTGCACAAAAATTGCCTCTGTTAATAGAAGGAAATTATTTATTCCTATGGAATCATAATGGACTTGAATATCTATTTGAATCTCTCTGAACAAAAGACAAGATGCTTGTACTACTGGTACATCTTAACCCATCTATTTAAGAGCTTTGTTTTATTGAGGCTTGCTCTCATCCTCTATGCTGGGGTAGTTTTTGCCTGAGTATATGAAAAAAAGTTTTTCATAGATTATACATAGAACTGGCTCACTATAGCAGAGTTCATACCCTTGGAGGCCAGGCTCTGATATGAAAATTGGAATATGAATTGAAAAGTATTAGGAGAGAAATATCCAAGTTACAGAATTTAAAGAACTTTTAGCTTTGTTAAATAATAATTTATTTAATAATAAAACATCAACTGGCTGAGATTATGAAGAACCATTTTGATGTAGTTTATTTTTTTAAGATATTCACTTCAAACACCTGCATATTTGTTCCTGTCACTCTCCTCAATATTAAATTTCATGTCTCTAAATGGTGTGAGCTGGTTTTATTTTCCTCAGTCAGAGCCTTTAATGTTTATGTTATTGATTCATGCTAAAAAAAGGAAACAATGAAAGGCTTCTTCAGGATACTTGAAATCTGATCAATTTTTTTCTTTTAAATTGGAAATACAATATACCTATTACTCTAGGATATGTGTCTCTAAGTGCAAGTGGTTGGAACATACATAATAATTTCCTGTTTTATTTTAATGTTCAGGCTCAGCATCCATATTTTATAAATGCTGACGCCCTAAGTTTAAGTAGGCTAACATGGCAGTTTTGAAGTAGGAATTTTTGTTGCAAGACATTATTGAAGTTAAATAAGTGTTTCACAACTAACTTTTTCTTGCGTATTTTTCAAATACTTCGTATGATATTTGTAAGTACAGTTCTAGCACATGACAGGATTTTTTAGAGCATGGTCTGAATTCCTGTCACTTTCTGTCCAATATTAGTTTTATCCTTGTGCATATGATTAATATGCACATAATTAATAGGTGAGTGACAATATAAGAGGAAAAAGGCAAACAGAAGTATTTAAATTTCTGCTTTCTCTGAGTCGTAACTTTCTTATACTCATTTCTGTAAGGTAAAATGAGATACGCTTATTTTCTGTTCCAAAGTGACTTCTTTTTTATACTGAAAGCATAAACAGAAATTGAAGATTTTGTGAGGGTAGAAAAAGATATTTAGATTTCAGTTATTTTTTTGAATTACAGACTGAATGTACAGGTAGAACTAGCAGTTACAAATGAGCAGAGGGAAGGGAAGAATGAGGAGTGCACAAGTGCCAAAATACGTAGCTCTTTCTGCCTGCCTGGAAGTAGAAAGTAGATAGAATTTTCTCAAACTTGTCTCCTATAAGCAACTAAAACCTGAAAGTTGTTGTTGACTAGACTTTTGGTACTGCAGGTACTGGCTGGGGGCTTTGTAGGGTCCTGATACCCCTGCTTTGGTTGCAAGTTCTGGCTGGTGTTATAGAAGGGGTATGTATGTGTCTGTGAGAAGTCCAATGCCCTGCCACCCCAGGATGGGTGATCATTCTGAGGAGGGAAAACACTGCTTCTTGCTAAATTTAGGTGGCTCAAAAGTAAGGAGAGAGGATGTCAAGGCAGTGGGCAATATCATACAAAAGAAAGGAGAATTTTGGAGAAAGAGCCCCTGGAAGTTTCATATAATAAACTTCCACAAGTAGAATTGGGACTTTACTCCTAGGCAAATGGGATAACATAGCAATATATCTCCATAAGTTTCATTTTTGAGGACTATTATGCAAGAGCTGTTATTTCATGCTTTGGTTTTTCCTTCCAGTAGTCTATGTCTTGGTTCTCAGAGTTCCATGTTTTACAGATTGCTACTAAAGGTGCCATATTTAATTCTAAAAGGGTTATAGTTTGAGAATGTTCAAAGTATAATGTAAGTAAAATAAAAAATATGTATCTTTCATTGTATCACAAGGATAGGGTGCATTTTATTGCATTTTCCTACTCACCCTGCAAATTCCTGCTGATTTTTTTTCAACTGCTTCCTTTATCTGTTTCCACACAGCTGCCCACCTTCTTTCATGCTGTTGCCTGTTCTTGTTTCATAGTCCTCCTCTCCTCTGTTAACTCCCTTCATAACAGTTGTTCTAGGTCCTCCCAAGCAATGACACAATCCCTGCTGGTGAAATTTGCACTTAGTCGTGAAAGCTGGATAGGCATGCTGCTTTGTTATTAGGCTTCTAGGTTTTTATAATCACTTTAGTAATAAAGAGGATTTTTAATTTTCCTTTAAAATACTACAGCCATAAATAATTAAAGGTTAAGTAAAGAAATTATTTTTGACAGGTTCTTCATCATGCAGGACCTCGAGTTCTTCATTCACATTAATTAATGACAGTATTAGTACCTAAAAAGGAGTGTAAAGACTATAACATCCTATTCTGTTTTGGGTTCTAAAGTGATACCATCCAACTCTTGCAAGATGAACAAAGAGTTGACTGACTAAAAGTCAATTCGCCTTAAAGCATTTATTTTATTAAACTTTTAAGAAGAACATTAGTAATTTGCACTAATGACTTCTATTTGTATTAGAGATGACCAAACTGTGTAAATTAGGAAGTAAATGAATAAATGGAATAAATAACTCAAAGATACTGCATTTTGTTGAGTACTTTATTCTTTAATTGAAAAGGGTGTTTTAATTTAATTAATGATGATGATCATGCACCAGAATGTGTTTTGGAGTACATTTTGTAAAAGAAAGGAAATCTGAACAGGAGAGCAACCTTCCTTCAGCACAAAGGGGCAGGGTAAGGACCATTTTTTGATCTTTGTGACTTTCAGGATATGTAGATTACAAAATCTGAAAAAAAGAAGTGTCTCTTACACTAAGACTTGTTTGTTCTTTTGCGATTTACATCTTCCTTCCCTCCAGTCAAATCTACCAAAATCATCTCACCAAGCTATTATCTTTTTGTTTCTGTTTTCATCACTTGAATTGATAATGATTTGGTTAGAATCACTGCCAGTGTTTGGACCTCAGAGGTGTAGGATGCTTTAACTTTATTTGCAGATTTATACCTCCATCTCCATTTTACCTTGTGCCAGAGACATCTTTCCCTCCCTCAAAAACATTTAGCAAGACTTGTCAACTAACAAAATGTACTTATATCTTGAACAATGCAACATCAAAATATATATAATCCAGTTCTATTCCTAGTAACACTGTTGGCATAACTGAGTGACTTTATTGAAGACAAAAGAGCCAATCTACTGTTGCTAACTGAGAGCAGAATTTGACCTTTTTGTCTTGTGTTTCTTCAGTTTTGTACCTTTTCTTGAAAGTGTTTCGTATTACATTGCCAAAGTAACAAATAGAGGTACCGTTTATAACTGTTACCCTGGTTAACTTAGATTTTTTAAATTTTATTTTGCCAGTGTATGCTTTGTATGGCAATGTGAGGTATTCTAGGACTTTTGCCCATATGATATGCCAATAACTTAATTTTTTAAACTTTACTTATGTTTGTAGTTGACATAACTGCAGTAACAGGGACCCAACATCAGACAGACAAGTTGTTCAATGGAGTCCTTTGTCCAAGTTAGGTAATTTCTTTCCATTCTCCCAAAGCCTCTCCATTCACTGCACTCTGGTATGTATTTTCACTCATTTCTATGTAGTGAGTTCCCTTTTTGAATAAGACAACTTAGCAGTTTAATCAGCACCTGATTTCATAAGTTTGTTTCTCTGAGTGAAGAGAATTATTTCCTGTAAACGCAGAAAACATTTGTAATTTTTTTTCTAGAATAACTACAATTTGTCAAACTGATGTGTTAGCCTGTATGTACAAATTCTGTTCACAAGCCACAGAACTATCTGAGCAACAGTTCTTTTAAACAAATAATTTGTTCCCTCATGTTTTCTATTTTCACATTTTTTTGCACGATTGTTTTATTCTGCCACTTTATATTTTCTTTTTTGCTAGAAGAGAAACTATAGTAATAGAATTACAACTGTCAGCTATGCATACATTGGCAAGAATAGTAAACTTTAAATTTCTTTCAATCTTTTCCTTCTGAGAGAAATAATGCATCTAAGTCCCACAACGACATTTCAGCTTCTTACCATGTGGCTGACACAATGAGTCTTATCTAAGAATAAGAAAAGCTATAAAAAACACTGTAGGGTTTTCTTTGTTTTGTGTTTGTATTTTGAATAATAGGTGGCAAGACATGTTTGACATAAGACTGCAGAATGATTAGACTAAGGATTTGGAGTGCAGCTGCACTGATGATATTTGGCAGCCTTATTGACACATAGTATTGCCTCAGGCTAATGATTCATGCAGTTTTTCAGTCATTTCTTGCAGTCTTTTTAGGGAGAAAGCACTTACTTAGACCTACTTTTGAGCTGGGTTTGTCTCCAGCGTCTGTCACTCTCAACTTGTGGTGGCGAACCAAAGCAAATGGCTGCAGAGTTGACTAGTCTGCTTCTGGCAGCAAGGAGGAATACTTTCTCACAAAGCCAAAGGCCCTACATTGGCGACCTGCCCAAGAATTAATAGATGGTTTATTTACTAGGTGATCATTAACTGCTTTTTCTTTTTCCGCATTTGACTCAAGTCATCCAAAAGTATGTTCTATCTGCCAGTTTTATTACAGTGCGTCAACAGCTAATTCTGATATATGCCCAGGAATGCAGAATTATCAAATATTTGCCTATCAAATGCTAAGGATACTTACTTTTTTCCTCTTAGCTAATTATTTTCTTTGCCCTTTCTGTGACTTCAGTTTTATTTCAACTGGACTAAGGTAAGCTCTTTAACTGCCTTGCTTTTGCATAATGTGATAACTTGCTATTTCTAACATATACTGAAATAATATTTCTGGTAACCATTATCTTGGAAAGAAGGAGTATAAGAGCCCACACTGGGCCTCTTTTTACTGCTTTGTATTAGGATAAGTTGTTATTAGGTCAAATATCATATTTCTATATAAGATAGGCAGATTTTCATTTCAATGAATCATTTTCCTTCACAATCATTCCAAATCTAATTGAAATTTAAATTAAAAGAAACAATATATTTGAAGTGTAATAAAGGTGTTGTTCTGCCAAGATACGGTTATTGAGATCATTGTCCTAAAGTACTTATAACGTTTGCAGATCAAATTCTAGTGCAGTCCATCAAAGGCGTGACTTACCTAGGACAGTTTCAGGAAGCTGTATTCCCTACATCTCTGTTCTACGCCTTTCCATTAGTGTAACCTAACACAGCATGTGCTATTGCTTCATAACGTGGTTATGGTCAGGTCTCCCATCCTGGTCATCTGAACACCACACAAATAATATTGAAGTAATATTTGTAAAAGAAATTGCTAATTAATAAATTGTTTAATGGATTATTAATTATTTTTCACAGTTAACTTTTCTGGCTGTCTGACATACCTTGTCCACATGAGTTTTATGATCCAGACACTGTCCTTACTGCCCGAGATCCTTACTGGGTAGGAAATAAGACTGTGTTTGCATTTATGATACCTGTGGCTATGCTGATCACAAGGCCATTACTGAACCACAGAGAGCACTCTTAAAAATAGTTGTCTTATGCCATGAGGCACATGCATATGACATGTTCAATAGAAATCACAACAACTTGAAAAACTGCTATTGCTGGAAGATATGCAACTGTTCCTGAGGTAAGCTTGTGTCATTAGATATATAATTCATATTAAACATCTCATCATTGCTGTTCTATAACATGTTTTTTACTCAGTGGTCACAAATAAAAATGTCAGCCTTGCAGGAGTTTGAAGCTTTTTCATTCCCTTAACTTTGTACCACTTAAACTAAATGTTTGGTCTGATGTCCTGACTTTATGAGCAATTTTGAGGCCAGTTGGTCTAATCTGAATTTTAGAAAGGCAGCTGTGCACTGTTGTGTGACAGTTCTCACTGAGCTTTCCTGCCTCCTTGAAATGTTGTGATCTTTAATGTCTGTTACTGTGCAGTCATCTGCGACTGAACCTTTACCTGTCCCTCTTCAATGACATGTGGGTTATCCTTTAGCTTGTGAATAATTACACTGGAGGTAATTTTGTTTTCCTGCATGTAACACTAAGTATTTGAAGATTCTCTTACCGAATTTTTGGAGGCTCAGACTTTTTTCGTTAACTTCTTGAGGTGAATTCAAGCAAACTTGGATTTTTGAAAACAAAACTTCTTTTTGTGGTGCAATCAAAGTATAAAATTATCTTTCAGAAACATTTCAAATCCAGAATTCAAGATGTGAATTTATCTGTAAAGTAACCTTAGGGATCTTTTTTTAAGGAAATACTTTTCATTGTTATAAGTGTCTTCCAGAGAGAAATGAAAAGAATGAAAATAGTGAGTTTTATACATCCACTTTTAGCATATTAAGACAAAGAAAAATATTTTCATTGTTTGGAAGCAATGAAACAGACTTGTTTTTCATAAATTATGTGGAACTTTTTGTGGTTATAGAGAAGTTAACACTTGAGAGCAGAGACTTTTAACCGTGTACTGGCATTTGAGGGTCTTGGAAGCCTAACATGGCTTTGAGTTTCAAACAGTTTTAGCTGGAACTGGCAACACTTCGTGTATTGCAGTCATGCTATAGCTAGTTTGCCTGTTTCTAACAAAAGATAACAATGTGAAGACTAATGCTATCCACTGGTCAGCTCTTGGAAAACAATTACAACAAAAAGCGTTTTTCTTCTTCCTGACTATTGCTTGGAGGAGTGAGAGGACTGAAAGAGAGCCTCCGTTACCCTTCATCCTTTCTAATCGCGAAAGAAGGAGGTAGAAGTTGGACAGAAATAGGAATTGGAGAGCTTTATTGAGCTTTATAGCTCTATTGAGAAATAGAGGTGATGAACTTTGAGTGAAGTCGCTTCTCTACTCTCTTCTTGTTTATGGACTGGGAATTGTGGGAGTACAGCTTAGGTTTCAAATGCCCTTTTATTGATACATTTACACACCAAAGAAACATATATTATCTACAGGTATGGCAATTTCAGTAACTGTAGCAAGACTGAGAATCTGGTCATACCATGCATGCTTTGAAGTCATCGTGTATGAAAATATTTTTCCCTAATGAGAAAACCTTCAGCAACAAATACTCTCAAGCGTAACAAACAAACGAGATTTTTCCAACACTTATGTAGGTTTATCTTACAGCAATATTATTAAATTCAGTCATTTATAAAGAATCCAAAAGTGGAGATATTTCATACAAAACAAGTAACATGCATATAACTGAATATTACACCTACTTTTGAAAAAACAGTCTGCATTTTTTTTTTTATTTTTGTTGTAAATACTTTCACTTGTTTGCTTATCTGACAATACATACTACAAACTCTGAAATGTCATATATTTGATACATTGCTACCTACTTTTAGGTACTGTTATTAGCTGCTGCTAAATAAGATCAGTTTTGCAAATTGGATGTTTGCTTCCCCTCCCTTCCAGCAAAGCTCGATCTTAATAAATGAGGTCAATAGCTGAATAGTGAAAAATACTTTCTTTTCTTTTCTGTGAGGTCTTCGTATTGTAACCAGTCACTGAAGAACATATAATGAACTAAGTGTGTACGAACAAAAAGCCTCACCTTTATTTGATATCAGCAGGAATCATGGTGGCTTAAGCCAGATTTGTATTTCATCTGATGTATTTTACTGATCGCAAAGGGAAGTGTGTTTGTCAATATTGATTTTATTTGAGGTTTAAAACATGTTTTAAGTTCCCTAACACAAATATGATTTTGGATAGTTTAAACTTAACTTGCCTGGCAACTTTTTAAAGATATCTCAACATTTTTATACTTCAATCAAAAGGTTTCCATGGTTTCTGTATTTTCCAGATTTAAGATTTCTCTTTGTATTATAACCTTGCCCCTAGTTAAATAGTAGAGACTTGGAAGTATCTGCTGCAGTGCATTTTGTCACTTTCATAGCTATATAGCTAATTTTAACATGCAAAGAAAAGTTAGGTGATTTTTTTCACAAAATTTATTCCTCAAACTGCAGATAAACAGTGCATACTCTTAAGTGCCTCATACAAAAAAAAAAAAAAAAAAAAGAAAAAAGCTAAAATAATATATAATAAATGCAAACTAAAAATCCATTTCCTAATCAGAAATCAACTTTCAACTTTTTAGTCAAATGACATTTCTTACATTCCATTATATTAAAGGATTAAACCCCTGCCTCAGTTTCTTCCTCATCTGATTGAAAACCGAGTTAGTGGCAGCATCCTTGCCATGAATGTTCTTTTTTCTAGCGGTCAGTCTGCTTTGTGGAATTAGATGTAAGATTAATTAGATTTAAGGTTAAGAAACCATCTAATGTAAGACATTCACAGAGCAGAAGCCTGCCACATTATAGAACAAATTAGCCAATTTTACTTTATTTGGTAGAAAAAAACCTCTTCTCAGTACATTATTTGGAAGAAATTTGAAGAAATGAGAATTATTATTTGAAGAAATGAGAATTATTCCATCTCAAATCTTGAGAAGGTATAACTCAATTAAAATAAATTTCTTGTGTAACAGGATTACCTAGGGACTGAAATGTAATCTCCATAATTATTTTCCTTTTCATTTCTAATATCCCTTCTTGTATTATTTAACATGTGAAGTGGCATGTACTGTTGTTTTTTTTTATCAGAACCAAATAAAAAAAATATACCTTGATATGCTCTGATGATAGTATGTCATTTAATGAGTTTAGGATATTTAAACTTTTAGAAATTATCATTACAATGATAGCTTCAAATAAGTAGCTAAATATTAAATCCCACTAAACAGAATTAAATTAAGTCCTTTTAATAAAACACAAAATATTAGTTAACTTGAAATTAATGATCTAAACCAATAATAAGATATTGACCAAACTGAGAAGGGAGAAGGTTTTTTCTAGCATTGAAAGATGGATGTGCCAGAGCCACTGTAATTATAGGTTGAAACTAAAGCTGTGCTGAGATTCAAAACTACATGTTTTTTGTTGAGTGTGAAGAACTTCTGTGAAAATAGTTTGTATACACTCTAATGTACTTTGACAACAGCGGAAGCTTTAAAAACTATGTACTATGCTGACAGGAGTAAAAACCTCACAGATGTGGATCTTCAACAACAAAGTCCTATATTGCTGGTGTTTTGACCAGTTAATTTTTTTGTAATTATTTTCTGTGTTTATTTAAGATAAATACCCTTACTTTAAAATCTTCAGGCAGTTGTGTGCTATGATCCTTCAGAGCACTGTGTGTGGTGTTACTCACAAGTACTTTCCTGCACTTCCACAGTGAAATTAGTGGTAATTTCTGGTTTCGTATTTCTTTCATGGGACAAAAAAGAGCATTCCAAACATGCTTTTTAAGAGATTAATGCTTTTACTCAATAACGGCCGTATCCTCATGAGTCCTCAGTAACTGAGACAGAAAAAAGGAAAATCTGAGGTTTGTTTGCTGCATGAAGTTGCATAATTATTGTGTGACTAATGGGAAGAATTGTGCTCAGTAGGACTCATTTTACAAAAATTGGACTTTGTACAGTTTATTTGCTCAAACTGAGTTAACTTGCCCTGGCTTTAATGTTTGTCTGAAAAGCTATTATTTCTCCTCTTAGTACTGCAAGTTACTATATTACAGTTGATACAATGTGTGCTTTATGTATTTTTATGGTGTCAGTCAACTGAAAAGTTATCTGGAAAGATTTTAAACCTAGAGGATTCTGCCTGAGGGACTGTAGGAAGACTACTGATGGCAATATCTTTGAAAGGTCATTAAGAGGATTGTAAGGATTAAACCCCCTCTTTTGTCTGGGTGGAGATTAGTGGAGGAACCTGCACCAGTGGGCATTTGGTATAATCAAACCTGACTGCGGAGTTCCCTTTGTGTTGTGAAGGCAGCTGGACAAAAGGGAGCTTAACGCCAAGCCTGCCTTGGCTATACTATGCCTGACCCAGCGAGAACAGGCTGCGTACAGGCGGGGCTAAGGCATACTGAAAAATAAAAAAAAGGAGGCTTGGGGAAGAAAGTATAAGGTCAAGCAAGAGACAAAAGAAGACATTGTTATATGCAGATAGTGAAGCCAAAGCTTGTAAGGAGAGACAGAGAAATATATATACAGTTTAAAAATAGCGGTGGTTTAGTTAATTTTCCTCAAATGCCATTCTCATTTGTAGCTTTCCCATTTTGCAAATCTAGATTTAAGGTAAACAGGACAGTACATGTTGCAATTACATGAACAGTACAGGAGAAACCATAGAAGCAAATGAGATACTCTGGTTCTTCTTGTTATTGACTCAGTAAGTACTGAAATTCATTTCTTCATGTAAAAGAACATCTGTGATGGTTGGGGAGAGGGAGAAAGTTTGCCAAATCAGGAGTTTCATAAAGGAAACTACTGAGGGAAGTGCTAGAAAATCATGGAAAGGTCTTTAAAAACAATAATCTAGAAATAAACATGTCAACTATGATATTGAATACAAATGGCTGAACATGGCTGTAGAATCATAGAATGTTTTGGGTTAGAAGTGACCTTTAAAGATCATCTAGTTCCAACTCCCCTGCCATGGGCAGGGACATCTTCCTCTAGATTATATTGCTTATCTCCAATGATGATGTCCAGTGGTGGGGGTTAAACAGAGAGAGGGTCAGGCTCTTTAGGATGCTCTGAAGTAGGCTGTGCTCCTGGAGATGTGTGTTGGGGGTGGTCTTGCAGTTCTCCTTGTGATCTCTGGCTATTGGTGAACATATCTACAAGAGAGAAAGGAAAAAGGAGCTCTCCCGTCCAAGGTAGTCTTCCCAAACTGTAGCTCTGTACAGTTTTTCCATAAACGTCCATTTCAGAAAAAAAGGTTAAGTGTCTCAAGTTTTTCACTGATACAAGTTAGTTTGAAACATTCTCCCCTTCAGTCTCTCATCCCCCTACAAACTGAGCTGAAACAGTTTGAATTGTTTTTTATTTAACATCCTAATAAAATGTTTCCTTTTGGAATTTCTAGATGAAACCACTATTGTCTTGTTTTTTTCAAATTTTAAAAATTCACGATGTTCACTGTGAATTTAATATGGAGGGCCCTCCAAACTTCTGTATCTGGGGCACCCAGATATTTTTTTCGACAAGGAACTCTGGCGTATCTGGATTACTGGGACAGTGATGTAACTGTCAACATATGTTGACTCCTTTGTCGACATATTTTGCATGTCTGCTGCTGCTGAAACTTTATCTAAAGCTTAGACACATCCTAAAAAGGACAAAATTTTAAATGGAGTATAGCTTCGTGTTCTTGCTTAAGCTGGACCAGTGAAATTATGGTACTGGCCATTTAGCTGAAGGTTACATTGTAGAGTCTGAAGAACTGTGGGCACTGATGTAAATATAGTACATATTAGAGAATATGGTTTATCGTCTTGTCTTTTTAGACTGTCCAGAACAGATCAACCTGGGTGCTGTGTTCTGACATGAAGTGAAAACTAGCAAATTTCATGTGGAATTCTATAGACTTTGTGAAGGAATTCTTAAATATCTTCCACGTAGAAATGTTGGTTTTTTTTTTTAATGTATTGTAAAAAAACCCCTCATTTTGAGAAAACTATTTTGTGAAAATGCTGATAACCTAACTGATACTGGTAATGGTACTGATAATACTTAACAGTATTACAAATAAATTCAGCTGTTTCTAGAATAAATGTGTTTTTTACATGAGTATTCTCTCTAATTATATGTGCAGTTTCAGCTCATATTGCAACAATCAAAGTTACTGTGAAAGACTATCAAAGGTGACAGATCTATTCACATGATTTTTTAATTGAAATCAATATAATCTTTTTGTATGCTCTGTTGGTAATGTTCAATGAAAAATATCCCGTAGGTTGGACAAGTAAATAACTAAGATTCTCAAACATTCCTCATTTTAAAGTATGCATTTTTCTTTGTTTGCTTAAGACTAAAATCTATCAGCTAAACAATCATTCCAAACAAATGCTGTTTATTTATTCTCTCTTTTTTTTCCTACTGTTTCCTGATATTTATGTATAAGAAGCTGTACTACTATCAAAAAACTCATAATCTACAAAACTGATGAGAATGGAAAATGGGGGTAGAAAAAAGCTTCTGTTTCATGTTGGAATTTGGCATCCAAGTTCACTGCCATCATATTCCTGTTCTATACGTTTAAATAAAAGTGAATTTGATATAAAATGTGAAATCTTTTAATTGGTATTTTCACAGTCAGACCTTGCCATTTATGATATAGTGAACCTTTTGATCTTCTTTCTGTTCAACTCTAATTTGAAATGGATGAAGATATTAAACTGTGAATATTTCTTCTTCAGATATCACATTTTTTTTAATTCTATATAAAAGAATATGTAACAATTGTTTATCGAAAAGGCTTTCAATGAAACATAGTAACATTGAACATTAAAGTGCAAGGGAACTATCGTTTCATCTGTACCAGTCCTGTATTACTGCAGGACTTCAGCTTTATCTTATAGAGGCAGTAAATTTTTAAACTTCATCTTGAAACTGGTTAGGTTTTTTTGCCACCAATACTTTTATAGGAAGACTGTTCTAGAACTTGACTTATTTGAAAATTAAGACTTTTGAAAACTTTATTATGAATGGTTTAAATTAATATATTCTTAAGCAGTTCTTGATAATGACTTCTGTTGTGTACGCATGAACAGAATTATAGAAAAGTTTAGGTTCCTCTGGAGATTCCTAGATCAGCTTCCTGCCCAAAACAGGACTAACTTCAAACTTGGGTCAAGTTGCTCAGGGCCTTGTCCCATAGAGTTTTGAAGACATCCGAAGATGGACGTCCACAGCCAAAACCTGTACTAGTGCTTCAGTACTCTCATTTTTTTGAGAAGTTTTTCTTTATATCTGGTTGGAATTTCCCTTGGTGGTGCAACCTGTGATGGTTGTATCTTGTCCTTGCATTGTGTATCTTGAAAAAGAGCCTGCTCTTCTTTCTCAATACTTTCCTCTTTAAATATTGGAAGACTTCAATTACATCACCCTTTAGCTTTCCCTTCTCCAGTATGCAAACCCAGTTCCCTTGGCCTCGTCTATGTTGAGTGCTCCAGCTCCCCCAAACTGTCTTAGTGGCTCTCTGCTGGCACGCCTCCAGTTTTCAGTCTCCTTCTTGTAATGAAAGCCCCAAACAAGACACAGTACTCCAAATAAGTGCCAAGCAGAGGACAATATTCACTTCCCTCCATTCCGTGCAGTCTGTATATGTCCACCTTACCTAAGTAGTCATAATAAATAACCGTTTTTTACTAGGCTAAATGAGCCAGACTGTTTTATTAACCTCTCAGAAGGTAAAGGCTGTCAATGCATAGAATTGTGTGCAGTATTCTAAAGAGGATCTCAGCAGCCTTTTTTTCATAGAAGTACTTCCCTTAATATACTTCAGGATGATGTTCACATGTTATGTGAAGATATCCTATGCATGAGTGGTACTCAGTTTCTGGTCAACTAACACAAAGAAATCTTTCCCTTTTTTTGTGTTTTTCAACTGATGAATTCCCCCATCATATGAGAGAAACTGCGAGTGTCACAGTAAGGGACTTCCTACATTATTTCAAGCTCATGTCATACAGGAAGAATTTTATTCCAATGTTATGCTTTATTGACAATGAACTTCAGGTTTGGAGTATCAACAAATGTCATTGTTTCTACTTTTTCATGCTAACGTCCTATATGAAAAGAGTATGTTAGAGCAGACTTCAGTTTGATAGTTCCTCTTTCACCGTAAGTTGTTACACCTATTTCAGATGGTTTAATACTTGTAGGATGTGATACAAAACTCCCTGATTACGATATACACAAATTGACCGGGTTTTCAAGAAATGTTGTCTCTCCATTTTACCTCTCTTAATCCAGTTTTATAGAATGTCAATTGTTTGTTGTGTGTGTGTTTTGCTATTAAAAAGCTTGAAGTGTGAGTTTTTTTTTCTCTAATTAGTAAAGATGTGGATTCACCTTATGCATTTAAGAGGGCAGTTTGACTTTGAACTAGCTCACAAAATAAAAATCTAAATATTTTACACAACCCATACTGAGGTGTGTGAAAGAAATGATTGTCTGTTACATCTGTAAACTTGGTGGGTATTTCAGACAGAATTGATGTGGGACTATTGTTTTAAAATAGCAATGATGCTTTGACAAGCAGCCTAGAAAACATAATGGATTTTAGAACAACCTTAGTCTAGTGATGTATTGATTTTTTTATTATTATTTTCTAAGGCTTTGTAATTTATATGTTGACTGGAAATAAAGTAGTCTCAATGAAATTAGTATTACTTTAACCTTTTTAGGTTTGCTTTTTCTTTTTCTATGTAATAAGTAGAAAGATTTTAAAGGGAAATAAATATTAGAGAAACAAAGGTCTTTCATACAGTAGGATTACACCAAAGTGCCTGCTAGAAGAATGAAAGAATTTAAGACATAATTGAAAAATAGAAATGAAAGACACTTTCCATAGAATAGTTAGGAAATAATGTTCATGACTTTGGAGTATACGAAGCAATAAACGGCTTTCACGGGTGATTAAATGCTGAAACGAAGCTAAGATGTTTGATCACCGTGCAAGTAATTTATTTCAACACTATGAAACATGATTCCTATTATAAGACAAGATAAAAGAAGATACAACAATATTTTTCTTCTCTTGTGAAGGTCGGTTAGAACAATTAATAATAGGGAGACCAGATGGCTCAAGGAACAGGCATTGGGCTCAAGACTGTTCTTTTAAATGTGGAAAATATCAATAGTAAATAACCATTAGTATCATCTGTTTTTCTACCATATTCAAAGTCAGTCAGTTTTATCAGTCCGTTTCTCATGGAAAGTGTTCGCAGCCTCAAAAGTCACCATTGTGACTTTTGGCATGTTTGGTCCTGTTTCAGCAAAAAGACTAAAGAAGACATTGACAGTGTCAACTGAGAGTGAAGTAAATGTATTTATAAACTCAGATTTGTGGAATTAGGTGTGTACAGTTGCCCACATATATTTGCAGACTAACAGGCCATGTGTAAACACAGATGTATTCCAGGTTTCAGTTCATCTCACTTAAAAATTTTGGCTCATGTCCTATTTTCTTTTGGGGATTTAACTGTTTTAAAGTACTCTATTATACAATTGAGTATCCAAATACCTGAGTAGTGAAATACAATAATAACCATGAAACTTCAGCACCATAAACCATGTAGTTTAAGATTGACAGAAAGATATATAGCTTTATAAGGAAACCTACTTGGGGTTTAGTAAATCAAATGGTAAAAAGCTTAAACTTAAAATTCCAAAGACTTTTGACATTATAGATGCTGACAATAATTTAAGAAATATTTTAATACTGTGTATTTTATACAATTTCTATTACTAAAAAACTCTTATGTTGAACTTTCCAAATTATGAGAATCTCTCCCATGTAAGTAATCAGGACTGTGTGTGGAATCTCAATGGGCAATTTTGTACACACTCATGTTACTACCCTGCACTGTTAATTATTCTACCATATTTGCATGCATAAATATCTCTAGTCAGTAGAAATGTTCTTTTACAGGAAAATCTATTAGAAGGGCTAACAGATTTCCTCCTCCTAATACTTTCGTGGGGCAAAGAAACAATTTTTCTTGCTTTTGTGCAGTTTATCATCTTTTACTTTGCTCTTATTTTAAACATGAAATTTCTTTATGCCTTCTCTACTTGCACTTTAGTTGCAGACATCCCAAGGTTATAATTATTGTGTGTTGTGTTTATTGCTATGACTTTTCTTATCACTTGAAGAGGGACTAGAATTTTGTATGTCAAAAACAACCTTTTTTTTTAAAAAAGGGGGATTTTCTCCAAAGCAACAAGTAAGCAACAGTAAGTAGCATTTAACAAAAAATTGATTCTACTCCAGAAACCCTTTTATTCTGCAGATTAGATGTCTCATTATAATGGGAAAGACAAGTTTTGCTTAACTCATAGCCTGTATTTGGAGTAAGTTCTACTTTGTCCATCTACTTTATCCTGATAAGTATCAGAGCCCAAACTGTTGGAGACAATTCCTTGCTTCTTATCTATTCCAAAACATAAGAGTTGCTTAAGACTGACAATGCAGATAATAAAGCTATGGGTGATATAGATGAATCATAGAGTAAAAACCTTTGTGGTGGAATACAGAACTGCTTCAGTGCACAAGATCCAACCTGTCCTCAAAGACATAAAGAGTAAATATGTTAAAGGCAATAAAAGCAGAAATAAGTTAAAAAAAAAAAAAAAAAAACACCTCAGCAGGCCAAAGTGATTTATTTTGTGCCTTTTCAGGTATACTTAGTGCTTTTAGTTGTGTTTGTGTATTTCTTAATTTTCTGTCATCTCTGGCCTTGAAAATTTATTTGTACATTGTATAGCAATGACAGATTCTCTTGTTAGGCGACTGCAGTATTTTACCTTATTACATCTCAGTGATTTAATTTTTTTATTTTTCTGGATTAAATGACATCAAGCGAAAGATGTTGGAGTAGTGAATGTAGGCTTACCTATATCCAGCAATATTGATAAATTCTGGGAGTGTGCTTCTGCTACCATTTTTTAATTGTGTAAATCTGGCATTTATCAAGAGGGAACATACAAGGCACTACCTCTGTAATACTTATGAAATATTAAACAAACTTAACCGTATGAAAATATTCAAAATACTTGCAATAAGTTCACTGAAAGGTAAACCATCATTAATCCAGTTCTCACTTTTCCTGAAGGCTGAGATAAAAGTAGAAGGGGCAGTTTTCTAGATTCAGTTCACATGGCAATGTATTTCTACCTAAAGTATCTTCCAGTGCAGCCAGTTATTGTAGGCAAGTTAACATGTAGGCAATTGGTCACTGATTGGGAGGGTATACTTACATCCCCTCCACAGAGGTGTGTCGTTTGCACAAAAACCTTAGAAAGAGCAGTGAGCCACCTAGACACACTAGTTGCCTCAAGTCCAAACTTTCACAGGGCCCTGAAGCATCAGAGAAGATATTGTAGAAGAAGGGGATCCTCATTGGCAAAATGTTGGTGGGAAAGAGCAAAACTTTAGACTGTATGTAGCATTTGA
This sequence comes from Calonectris borealis, assembly GCF_964195595.1. NCBI lineage: Eukaryota > Metazoa > Chordata > Aves > Procellariiformes > Procellariidae > Calonectris > Calonectris borealis. The sequence continues at coordinate 8,549,038 of NC_134319.1, forward strand.
CTGTTTGATTGTGTTGTATTTGCAATTGCCTGGTACTAATTTCTACTGGGAATCTTAGCACTACAAGAGTGTAGCACTGCCACACACAGTGCATGGTTTTCAGTGGAGCAGTCAGTCCTGGAACACTGTTTTGCAGCAATTCTGATTTAGACGGATTGAGGTCTAATGCTGCGTTCAGGTTCCTGTGGTAGATTAGTATCTCAGCTAGTTTTAGTGCTTAAGGACATCTCGGCTTTCAATTCTTCTCTATAGCCTCTAAACAAAGATGACATTCATACTTGGGGAGTTCTGACATTCAGATTTATTATGAAATTCTAATTGGAAATGACTATTTCTTGAGAAAAAGTAAAATCCACAAAAGAAGTAAGTAAAGAGGATAATAGTGCAGTACTGTGATGGTTTAATTAATATTAGGCTAACCTTAGGATGTCATAAATGTCATTTTCTATTGGCTACATTCAGGCTGAGCTGGGGTTTTAGCCCACAGCTATGTGCGGTCAGTGGGTGGGCAGAGCACTAAGACTGTTCTGCCCGAGGATCATACTGCAGTACTCCAGTGCGCCGCCTTCTTTTCCCAACACCCTGTGGCTCAATAAACATTTTATTTTCTTCCTTTTCTGCTCTTGCTGTTTCCCAGTAGTAGCCCATGGCTAATGCAGAGGCTGACAGATAGGCATGCAAACAAGTTTGAGTACCTGATATAAGTAGGTATGTTTAATTATAATATCTAGGTTACTTGGTGTTTGGAGTTTTTTTGTCTTACAGAGCTCTTTGCATGTATTTGGTACCTAATAATAATACTTAGCACTGTTACAGCATTTACAATTTTCACAGCACTGTACAAACATTGTCTAATTTATCCTATCCATCTCCTACAATACACATATTGAAGTGGCAGTTCACATGAAAGCTTGGGTACTCAGGGCCTTCCCTTATGCTTTGCCACTTGCCCTCAGAGACCTATATTTACCACAATCCCCCATAAATCTAATACTTCTTCTCGTTTTAAAAAAATGCTGAGACAGAAAACTGAGATCATGCACAAATATTTTTATTTTCCCATCTTTATCCTACTGTTTTACATGCTTTACAATATGCTTTTTCTCCAGTCATTATTTCTGATGTATTTTCTCACATGAAACCCAGACCTAATCTCTAGTATTGCTACTTGGTACTGCACCAGTCAAAATTGCCCTAACCTGGATTAGTCTTTCCATTAACTCTAAATTTTGAGTTAATGCAAAAACCTGCACATTATTTCTGCTGGTGCAGCATTGCCTATAAGACACGGGGAGGATGACAAGGCATTCCTTTTTTTTTCTGGATGAAGGCAAGCTGCCATAAGAATCTCTGTGGATCAATAAAGCACAATTTATGTAAATCGCAACAGCTGTCTCCCTTAAATTAAACAAATGGATCTGGTCCAGCACTCAGTACTTTAGTGGCCCTTTCCATTTTGGGCATACAGAAAGTTTCTCCGAGCAACTGAGAACTATACTCTTGCTTCACCTTGGGACTCTGGCAAGTTAAGAAGTGTAATTGCCTGGTTTTTTTCTCATTATCTGTGGCTTAGGTTGGAAAGTACCTTCTGCGGTATCATTTGGATTAATTCATTCACATTTTCCTGTGCTGTTTTGCCATCTTATCCATAAAACCAGGGCTCCAAAGTACAGTAAAAGATAATACAATATGCATGTCATTTTGCTTCCATTACTGTTAGGGACAGTACTAGACAGTCACATCGTATTTGCAGCTCTTATTCATATATTCAGTTTGAAATTTCATATTTGATTCTAAGATAATCATATTTTCATGAAAGTGCTCACAACTTCAGCTCCATCTTTGCTCAGTGAAATTATTATACTGTTATTGGAATAACACTAGAAACCTGCCAGCTAACAAACAGTGAAGCTTTGAGGTATTTAGTCATTTTACATAATATGCTCAGGTAAATTTATGTAGACTTTTCTTGCAAATTGTAGTAGTTTTCCAATTATTTTCTCCCCAACTAAGGATGTTTCAGAAAAAGATGTTAAATTTTTTATGAAATGCTGAAAAAGACTTTAATGTTAGAAAAGAAAAAAATTCAAGCCTTATTTTACCTTACCTTTTCTTAGATAAATAAGTGGAATACAAAGAAGAATGTTTGTGATATGACTTGAAAATGTTAAGTCTGATACTTAAATGCCAGGTGCTTAAAGCTCTCCAGTCTTTCTGAAATTCATGAGAAGTAAGAATATTCATCTTCTTGAGGAGGGATGACCTTCTCAGGATAGGTTGGTGAGAGGGGGAGAAATCAGGTTGTTTGCTTTGTTTTTGTTAGCACATCATGCTGCAATGTTTTGTTTCCCCAAAGTGAAGGAGAGTAGGTTAGACCACTGCCAACATGAAAGCTCAGTAAAAACTTGAAGGCACAGAATGGCAGCTATTATTCATTCTGATTTGCTAAAGAATTTTTAGTATACTTTTAGCATGTAATTGCTAAATATGAATTAAAGAATAAAGCAAAGTTCTTTTTTCGTGTGAATGTTGAGCTACCGATGCAGCTGATATACTGCTTTGAATTTGTCTTCTCTTTTGTGAATATGAATACCATTTGGAATAAAAGTGATTGTAGATTTTTCCACTAATTGAATAGAACTGATGTATGTTTTATTTTTAATTCACTAATTATGGTGAAGATCTTTGTTTTCTGCAGTCAGGCACTAGGAAACAGTATGGCTTAGTGAATACAAGAGTGGACTGGTAAATTTGGTTCAGCCACTGCACTGTGGCGTTGTCTTGGAAAATCATGTTCTTTCACACACACTTTATCTGCTTCTCCTTTGTGAACTGTTCTGCCCTCTCTTGTTGAAAGGTGTGGACTTAGACTAAGATATGTAAATCTTCCAAAGAAAGATTTGTCAAACTCAGAAATTTCCAAAGAAGACTAAGACAGGGCTCACTAATAGCCTTGAAGGATTGGCAAAAACAGTATCAGAATTTATGATTTCTCTGCTATAGTATGAAATGCTTCTGTCATCTGATGGCTGAAAAATAAAATTAATATTTTGTGGAAACACAAATTAAGTCCAGCCCATTTTGTAGCACTAACCATTCCTGGAATCTGAGCTTCATCCACATCAAAGCAGCCTATGCCATCTGCAGCATCAACAGATTGGCTCTCTCACTTTCTGAAATAGAAATAACAAACCAGTCTTCCTTTAACTGAGGCTAATGAGGGTTGCTCCCTGCTACTGTACTTCTAGGGTCGTGACAAAGACCTAGAACCAAGGTGAGCCTCTCCATTCCAGACTCCAGGTGACTGTCTTGGCTCTTCTGAGGTTGTTTCCTTTTCTTTTTTTTTTTCTGGTGATGTGTTTCTGTATCAGATTGCATCTAATGATGCTCTTTATAGTCAACCAGTATTTAGTTTACTGTATCTTATACATGAGGTCATTCTTGGAGTCTGTCTGAACAGTTATGCACTCATTACTGTTAATTTATGGGTTTCAGACACTAAAGGGACTAAGAATATATGTAAAGCTGACCTTACAGTCTTCTTGAGCTGGCACTCCTCAACTCAACTTGAAAATCTCTGCACTGTCTCCTAGTAACAGCTTGTTCTGAGCTCAGAAGACTTGCTGAATTCAGGATCTGAGATAAAACTTTCTCCTAGCCCATTCTTTCTTGTATGGGCAAGATCCCGTAATTAGAAATGCATTGGCAAGCAGGAACGGGTTTGCTTCTCCTTCCTGAGGCAGACCATTTCTAGGAAGCAATGGGGATGTTTTTCTGTAGATATCAATAAAGACGTAGACGAGGAGGGATGACTCGTGTCTAAGCCTGAGTAAGGGTGACCTTCAAAGTCAGCCTTAAATGACACGGTAGACACATATTAAAATAACTAAGGAATATGTTACAGAGCATGAAAAGCTTAATATGTCTTGAAAACAACCTTCAGAAATGCAAGAACATAGGACAAAAGGAAGATAGGAATCACATAAGTCACAGAATCTAGGGCTCTGCTATTGCAAGAAGCATCATAAAAGTCCTTTCAGTTTAAACGCCATCTTAAAATAAACTGGGATTTTTCAAATAATTGCTTAGAGTGTATTATTTTTTTGCTTTCAGAACAGAATGATGTGAACAATGAAATAGAAATATGTGGAAATATTATTAAAACTAACAGTAAAATTGCATTTATGTTTAATATAAAAATATGTAGCCAACAAAGAGAAAACCATTGATTATTCTTATACAATCTTAAATAGTTATTAAGGTGCTGAACCTTTTAATGAAGAACTAGATTATTTTTAGAGCTAACACAAAGTAGCAAAACCTCTTTAACAAATTATCCTTAGGAGATTGTTAGAGTTTTAATCGGTTTCTTGTACTTAAACTCATTTTCCCAGCATGATGTACACTATCTGTGGGAGCTTTTCATAAGAAATTCACACTATGATTACCGCACCAGCTATTTCAAGTAAAAACATTGTGAAATGTTACTATTGTTTGGGCAGTTGGAACTGAAATGATTGAGTGAAGGATGATAGTTATGCTGCAGGCTAATTACATGGCTAATGTCTTTGCTTTACATATCAATAGATGCTTCTAGAGATAAGCAATAACTGAGACTCCATTATCAGTCCGATACAATGCACTTAAATTAGCCACCGTTTATGAATACTATTAAAATAAGAGCTGGGTAGTGGTTAGTGATGTTGCACTTGACATGTTTTTTGTTGACTGTCTGTAGGTACTGCATATGGCATACTAGGGAGTTTTGACATAGCCAGAGAAGATGTTTTTACAATATTTTGCTGTTAACTACATATTGATTAAAATCACAGAATTTTTCAATAAAGTATGAGATCAAAAAAGGCCATCAGAACAATGGAAAAAAGGCATTGGAGTTGAATATTACCTTTGCAAATGCAGTAAACTAACTAGCAAGGCGTTACATCGGTGAGAACTTTCATAGCCAAATGATGAAGCTCATTGGAGCAATGCTAATGAGTGCTCTGTTTCAATTTTTGATATGGAAGACCACAAATTTTCAGCTTTAAAGTCAAAATGGAAGAGATCATCCAATGTCTGAAAGTGCTTGCCATATGTTTTCATAGACACTTAAGGAGTTATTTTACTTGAGTGAAAAGCTTAACACAGATTTTATGTTAAGCAAGATATTGTCTCTTTGGCATTGGCACTGATTTCAGTGTGTGTGGGAAAAGTGCACAGGAATGTCATACAGGCAACACATGGATTAAAAAGAATTAGGTTTTGCTGACAATATGCCTCTTCTAAGTGGCAGCTTAACTGTTTAAAAGCAAAGATTAAAAAGGTGGGATTAATTATTAATTCCTATTAATCACAGAGTTCTTATTAGGCTGTTGTTCCCTCCCCCCCTTCTCTGCACTGGGACAGCACAGTGCTCATCATATGGGATACTTCACATCTTTTGACAGTAATGTTGAAGCCAATGGTGATATCCAGAACTGATTAATATCTGGTGACAGCAGGCTTTTTTTCACCTACTTACACAACATCTCGTCTCCGATAATATAAAATTTATAGACCAAACTATCAATCTTCAATACAAATATGATTTTTGCTGTGCTGTATAGCTGTGTAAGCTAGAAAAAGCATAAACTGTACAGTCAAATTTCAAAATGCTTTCTAAAGCAAATGCTCAGGAAAATATTATCTAATTAAGTGGAATCAATTTACAGCAAATGCTGAAATTCATTAGACTGCAAATCCTTGCCTTAAAAGTAAACAAAAAGGTGATGGAAGTATCTCAGATGTGTTCCCTGGCTACCCACAATATTGGACAGAAAAAGGAGCACGTAAGAAAAACCAATCAAAAGAATTGCTCCATGGAACTGCACAAAACGAGGAAAGGTGTATAGGGTGAGGATACACAAACGAGAGACAAGTATTGTGAACCTTTCCTTAAGGAAAAAACTGAATGCTACATGCAAGGGAAGAACTGCTATATGTGTAGTTTATACATTATCGTTTAACTGAAATGTTCACCTAAGACTGCTGGAGCAGAATGATGGTTAAATTATCTTTTTAATATATATTGTGATTAATTCTTGCATTGTGTTTTTGCTTTTTATGCTATACTAGAGATGCTTCAAGCAGCAAGGCTTCAGGGACGTTAAACACTCACCTGTTAAATGTTTGCAGTTGTGATCATCTTGTTTCACTTATGGGAGTTGATATTAATATCAATTGATTTCATTCTGTTTCTTCACATCAGTTGTATTCAAGAGATTGATTTTGTTTTTAATCAGCTTTGTGTCATACTTATAGATAAATATGGCTTGTGCATGTAAGCTTACTTGCTGGCTAAGATGCCCAGAGCACAGCATCTCCTTTTGAATACAAAATTGCAAGTATATGTTGCATCCTTTACACCATGCCTAAGTCTCAGGTAGCAGGTAAATGTGAATAACTTGTGGTATAGATGTCAATGTAGGAGTAAGTGCAGAAATAGTCCTTATCCATCTGCATTTTCGTAGACATAAAGCTGCATGCATAAGTCTAAATCGAGTTACTTTTTTTCTGTTTTGCCTAAAAATCTATGCAAAGGCAAAGCTTTCTGTTTTTTTTTACTTGTTAAGAACGGTAGAGCAAATTTTTGAACTTCCTATGATTGCATTCCTAGGAAAGACTATCCATACATTTTCCAATAGCTCAAGTAGAAGAGAAGTATTCCAGCATGCCACCAAGTTGGAAAAGATCTCAGTAACAGAATGAGAACAATTTTCCAACTTACATATTCCAGAAAAAAAAGGAAAAAAAGGTGCCACTCTTCAGAAATTATTATACAGTAATTTATTCAATAAATACCTTGACTGATTTACCAGAAGAGCTAAACGGTGGACTAAAATAACCTTATCTGAGAAGACACTGCGATATCTCCTGCTGTTAAGACTGGTATGCCTTCTCTATACTTGTTAATTGCTATTAGAAAATTACTTTCCTAAAATACAACAGGGTGCTGATTTAACTCTGTCATAGTTTAGGAGGATGATTTTGTAATAATGCTCCCAGACTAAAAGCTATGGTCCTTTGAAACCTCTTGGCAACCTGCATCTTTTCCTTGATAAGTAACTTTGAGTAGAGCAGAGTGGAGTGTTGCTCACTTCAAAGTCCTGCCTTAAGTGCAGCGAAGTATTTTCTCCACTACTGTGTAGCATAGTTTAAATCAAAGGTTAAGATCTTATTTCAGTCCACAGACAAGTCTCTCCTCACCTGAGCCAATGGTGAAAGATACTCCTCCTTTAACTCAGGTCAGACTGCTTTTAGCAGTCAGGATTGCTTTTACTTTGTTCAACCTTCATTTCTTTTCTCTTCTCTCCTTTTCACAAATGGCAATACAGCCTGTACAGATCATCTCTAAAACCTTTAGGGATTTTCTTTGTTCACAAAATCAGTGTAAGAGTATGACCTCTACAGTCCTCTGGATTTGGAGATTCCTAGTGCTAGTTAAACGTGCTTATTGCTTATCTTTGTTTATCTCATATCTGGTTGTTCCATGCCCGTGAACCTATAGCTATTAAACTTTGTGCATCAGCTGCTCTTTTGTAACACAAAGGTGTCTTACGTCTTTTCCAGCTGTGTGTTGAAAAGTCTCTCTTAAGTTCTATTTTGCCTTTAGAGCAAGATTTGCGTCTGGATTTGCCTCTTCATTTCCCTGAGGGGTCTGGGAAGTGCATATTTGGAAAATCTTGCTTTTTGGGTTTGACTTTGGAATGTATCTTTTCCCCTTAAGACTGCTAGGTAACTCTCTTGAATAAATGTATTAATTCCTTGCAATGGAGTATGTATAATGCTGAGGAAGTAAAGCTAAGCACATACCAAAAAATCCTCCCCAGCCCTCAGAAAAATGGAGAACTGAGTCTTGCTGTATTATGCATGGAAAGAAAAGGAGGAGGATTTAATGCAACTTTCTTGATGGTCAGCTGCAACCTTGCTGCCTATAATTTGATTATATTACTTTTTACTATAAAAGTAAAAAAATGTCATTATAGTCATATGAATTTTTAGACCTTTTTTGCAGTCCAGTCAGAGTATTTAATTCTTTGGCAGGTGGAAACTGTGTTTTACGGCCTGTGTTTATTAATTTACATTCACATGTCACTAAGTTCACTAACTAGTTGCTTCTTTTAAACCAGCATCAAAAATGTTTGTGGCCACTTTTTTATTGTGTGCTTTTTAGCCTTTGTATTTACATTCAGTTCCTTTCAAACAATTTTCCTAGTAAAACCAAATAATTTGATGGCCTCCAGAATTCATTCTTAGATGGAAATACTTACTGTTTTTACTTCATCTTTGATACAGCCATGTAGCGTTATATTGAAACACGTAATAGAGTTTCAAATAATTTCAAAGCTGGTTGCATTGTGCACATAGTCAGGATAATTGAGCAGAAATATGTCTAGGTGGTTATCTAATGCAACTCAACATATATAAGTTTTCTTTTCCTGTGCCTATTACATTTGCAAACACATTCCTTTCTGTCCCTTCCTACACCTAAGAAAACTGTCACTACCAACATGTTATACAGCTGTGAGTAAATTCCTGGCATGGGTGTTTCGGATTATCTGAAATATTTTTGAAAAGTAATGAATTCAATATGAGACTTAAATTTGTCTGAATTGATTTTCTGACAACACTACCAATGATGTGCGTTATATAAGTTTTAAGTTATCATTTTGTTATTGTCCTTTCCATGTCACCCATATCTGGAGAGTATTATTGTTGCTACTCTGGTAAGCAATTGTTGGTGCTCATTCTTTTAAAGGGTGCGATACTTTAAATTCAAGAACAGATTAAATTTTGCACGTACAAAAAATTCGTCTGCTATATTATAGCCTTCAGATACTGCCATCCAAGCTATCAAGAGCAAACAGCCTCATCGATAATGATGTCTATCCTCATTCTATGCATGTAGCAAAACTCTCTAGCTTTATGGAAGAAAAAGTCATGGTGTTCCAGATCAGAGGTGGCTGTAGCTAGTGCAGTTTACCTCTGCCTGTTTAGTAGAGAATTTGCCGGTTTTGTCAAGAGCTGCCCAGACATCAGAGTTCTTATACTTTGTCTACCAGCTTTGAGGATCACTTCTATTTTTTCCCAGTTCCATTGCCACTGGACAATATAAGATTACCTTAGCCAGTAGCTGAATATCCATCCCAACATCCCAACTCAAGGGATTTTCTCAGAACAGTTTACTGTGATAAGAGATTCATTCTTTGCTGTGTCTCAGAGCAAGAGAGAAAGCTCCTGGCCAGTTTCTGGTTAAAGCATCCGTTTAATGACAGACAACAGTATAGCAGTGTTTTGCATGAACAAGCAAGGAAGTGTCACATCAGCTCCTTAACGAAAAGGGGTGATTTGTCTAGGGAAATAGTGCATTTTCGCACAGAATAACAATATCCGTGATTCATCTCCTGTGCTTTAGAAATACATTGGCAGGTCATATTGGCAAACATTTCTCACAAAGTCTAAAATGGACAGTCAAGGATTTGATCTTTATGTCTGCATTGGATCAATGGAATTGGCTATTTAAATGCCATAAAGGTCTTTCTTGCATTTCTTACATTTGTAATGCTCCAGAGCAAGACAAAGTATAAGTTTTTAGGGACATATTTTTCTAACACCATATTCAATAGAATTAAGATCTGTCAAGGCATGGCTCTTACCAATGTTAACTGCAATTTTGGTGTGGCAGTGTTTGTACTCACTGCTCTCAGTCGTCTAGGCTGAACAAACCCAATTCCCTCAACATTTCTTCATATGTTAAGTTCTCCAACCCCTTAATCATCCTCGTGGCCCTCCAGTGGACCTTCTGCAGGTTTTCAGTGTTTCTCAAGACCTGGGGGGGACCAAAAATAGACATGTTATTCCTGGTTTGGCTGAACAAGTGCCGAGCAGGGTGGGATGTTTATTTCTCATTTAATTACACATTTTAAAGAATCTTGTTTGTTGGCTAAAGCTGTATATACTCACTAGCTCTATTAAAAACACTTCTTAGGAGTAAATCTTGAAGGTGCTTACGTTTGTTATAAGAAATATTATTACCGCTTTACAGATGGGAAGCTGAGGCATACCATGGTGAAATGATTTTTTAAAGGTCATCTCGCACATCGAGTCTGGGAAGCATGCAGGTATTGGATCTTGCTAAAGTGTCACACAGAAAAGGTGCTAAATCATATGAAAAATCAACCAGTCTTCTGATTCTTTATAAAAGAATTTCTTTTTAAAGCTATCTGACACAGATATTCACTGCTGAATAGCCTGAGATCACAGTTGATCCTTTTGCTTCTGGTGCAAGTTACTATATGAGTTCCTATCATATCAGATTTACTTTATCTTGTCCCTGTACTTATAAAGCCAATATTTTAAAAATTTTAGCATACAAAGTATCATCCTTCTCAAAACACCTTATTCTAGTATCTAAGAAATCACTTGTGACAATTTAACAGTTGCTGCTAGCCTTGTCTGTGTCTTAAGGATGTATACAGTGTATTCCACAAACTGCATTGATTCAAGATTAAATTCTACTTTTATAATATGCTGAGATACAAAAAAAAAAAAAAAATCCCCCCACAGTACTTCATATGATTGACTGTAAAACTTTACTTGGAATTATCAGTGTCAGTTTGGTGAATTACTTCACTTAAAATAGAAACAGGTCACATGGATTATAATAAGATTCTAAATGCTTTGGAGACAAGTACTGAATGGAGCTTCACCCTACAGAAATATACTTGTCTACCAAGGAATAATTAGTTTCTGATTGACCAGAACTCAGTCTTCTGGACTGCAGTGCTATGCAGCATATGAAAATGAGTGTGGAACATACTGAAAACCTCAGGCGTAACTCTACAGTACATTTAATTCATTGTAGCCTATTTCCGTGGGTTGTAAGCCACATCCTATTGCTCCCTAAACTGATAAAATATAAACACCAAAACCAGTGTTTGTCTGCCTTGCCCTTCTTCTCCCCCTTGTACTTTTCCCAGTGAAGCATAAATGATTTACATTGGTAATGTGGGTGGGTGGCTGTGGTTTACAATACTCTTTCAGGAGTCTTTCCCTAGGTCTTCTGTCTGTGTTTTTTGTCTCCTCTCCAAGTTCTGATGGGCAAGAGGCATAAAATGTCCACTCAGCTCCATTTTTAATCTGAACCATGTTTTCTGATGTACACATAAATTTAGTCATCATCATCATCATCATCATCAAGAGGAGCTCTTGTTCTCGCAAAAGGAGTTGCCATTACTAGTGGAAAAAATATTGTAACTGTGATGAGAGACCATGACTATCATGTATAGAAGGCTAAATTTACTTAAGCAAATTGAACAGAATTTAGATTAAGGAGAGGAGAATAACAACAGAGAATTACTATTGAGGGTGATCACATGTCAATATTCGACTTGGTAAAAAATATTTTCATTAAATATAAAATGTGTTGGACTCAGTAAGATGTATATAACACTTCAGAAATGAAGTCAGCTTGCAATGATTGAACCAAATAAATATACGTTAGTATGCCTTTCCTATTAATTTAATTCAAATGCAAACTAAATAGTCATAAAAGTGAACATTTTTAAAAAATCTCCATTGTTAAAGAAAGTTTTATCTGACCAGACTACAGACTTAGGAAGATTGCTTTCAAAATATGATACTATTTTTAGCATTTCAAATTTATTGGAACTTATTCCTGGAGGAAAACTATTTTTTGGCTATTTTTTGTTCCCTCATTCCAAAATAATGATTCTTTTTTTGAGTGACTTTGCTAATGTTTCCGGGAAAGTGAAGTGGATTTGTGTGTCTTCTCTTTTTGTGCAGCAGAGAGGACTTTATGGCATAATGTTATAAAAGTTTTTCCTGATAAAAACATTTCTGCTCATTCTTATAGTAAACTGTGAAATAAACTATGTTCAAACTGAATGTCTTCAATTACAGAATATATTCCTTAGTTGCTTCTCTGCAATTTTCATGTATGTGTACAGTAGACTTTAAAAACAAAGAGGTTACATTTATGGTACTCTCTGGTATGAAAGGCTTTCATAAGAGAAAAGATACATCTGTAATGAGAAGCATAACTCCTGAACACTTAAAATGTCCCTGTGTTTAATGTCTGAACTGACGTGTGTGTGTAAAATTAATAATTGCTTGAATTTTGAACAATGAAAATACAGGGGAAATTACAACATAACAATGGAAAACTATGCAAGTGAAAGTATCAGCTGGAAGAAAAATAGCTTTATTTGACAGTGTTTTGACATCATTGATGTACTGTTGTCACTGGAGACCTTCCTTTCTGTGTTTGTGATATACTATTTCAATCCATATTATCCCAATAGAATCACAAACATTGAAAAGATCTGATGTGTGATAGTCTCTGACTAATGTGTGAGTTGACATGTTGATTGTTCTTTCATATCTGGGACTTGTGAGAATTCTGTTTAAATAGTATATGCCAATACTAATAAAGGATGCACAGTTGTCAAAGGGGATACAGGTGTTTTGAAAGTGATTAGCATGTAAAGAAGCAAAGTGGCTTATCTACTCCATTTTGTACAAAGTGAAGAAAACCAAGTGCAGGATTAAATGCATCTGCAGCAGTTCCTGTGTTAAGTGACAAGTTTATCATCATCATTTAATAGACTGATAATACCAATATGTATCCAAGAGACCTCTTGTAATCTAAAACTTTAAGGTTTCTATTTTGAGAAATGCACATAATTGTTATAATTGTTCCTAAGTTTTATAGAGCTATATCAATGGATTTTTTTTCCCAAAAGACAGACACTCATCAAAACAAGCAAGTCTGCGGAAAAGGGAAACAGGGAAGCAGGGGAAAAATATATTAGGAAAAGGTAAAAAATTGGTGGTTACTGCAACTGTCAAGCAAATGGACTAACCTGTCTAGGAAATCTATTTCTGGGCAAGCCTACAGGTTCAAACTGGTAATATTTGGTGGTCTGCAGTTCAGGTCTGCTCATGAGTGATAATAAGTAGGGGAAGGAATCCTCCTCTACTGTCTCCCTGTGCCACTTCCATTTTTCTTTGGCTTGTTGGCGGTGTGGAGCACAATTTCCTCATCATAGTAGGCAGATTGGAGCACAATGTAACAGCTACGTCAGGCTTGTAAAGAGTTCTCTTTATCATCAAGTCAGTAATTTTACAGGTTTAGGCCTGGGTACAGCGTAGTGCAAGAAAGCCCTTGGAGAAACATGGGCTGAACAGGAGGGAAACTGCCAAGACCAGGTCAGCTTCCACTCAGGTGCTACTTAAAAAAGCAGAGAGAAGCAGGAGATATTGGTGGAACAATTCGGTGTAGAATAGTCCCCTGAAGACAGACTATTAGTCTTTTGCTAATCTCTTCTGCTGTCATCTGTAATCTCATCTCAGGAGCCCAAAGGCACTGTGATGTGAGAAGACAGTAAGCAAAGATGAAATGTTCTTTCTTTCCTACAAAGCCTAATGAGTAAGAACTCTTCAAGTTTATTATACAACATTGGTTGAATGCGAGAAAACATGGGTTTGAGTTTGAGAACAGCACACTGATAGGAATTTCCATATGCAGTGATAAAATTTGCAGGAGTTTCTTTCTTGCAACAAATGTGTATCACTAGTTCATAAAGAAATAGTCTTCTTAAAGCTGCTGTGTCTTGGCTTTATTTTAGATACTTTTCTTCATCCCTGCCAAATGCTTCTTCTTTAGCTTACCAGTATGGATTAAAGGTATCGGTATATCTGAAGATGAACAAGATGATTTTGTTTGCTATCTACATACTGTCTCTGGAAAATGGGCTCCATTTCTTCATTTAGTTCACTAGTTACTATGTTTCTGGTAAATATTTCAATCCTAGGCATAAAGCAGCAGATGGGAATAAAAATTGTGGGTGCCAGGATGTGTGGGAGAGAAAAGGACTGTTAAATTATGAAAGGGAATGCAGTACTCAAAGAGAATAGTCTTTGTGGGGAAAGAGGTAGACTGGACAAAATCAAAGGCAGGACTTAGGGTGCATAATGAGAGGAAAAAAAGAGATAGAAAAAGTGGGAAGAAAGAAGGAACAGCAGACTCCAAAAATCAGTTAGATAGAAAAGTTCTCTGTAATGCTATGGAGGAAAGAGGAAGCACAGTGCAGACGAGAAAGCAAACAGTGGGTGGAGAGCTGTGCTAATGCTCCTAATCTTCTCATGTGCTTGTTTGTTCTCAGCGAGCTTGTATCTTTGACACTGTACCATGGAGACATACATACAATGTTTTTTTCAGAGACTGAGCCTCACAGATTATTAGTTTTAGGTTATTAACCCAGCACTCATGGCAAGACAGGTTTCCACAACTTCACTTCTCAAATGGTTAGAAATAGTCATCTAATTCTCAGCCTAAATTTATTCTATTTTCTACCTATTCTTGCTCTGAGTTTTTCTTTAAGATAAACACTTTGTTGCCTTCCTTGTTTCCCAATTTCCCCGATATATTCATTTTTCTAGCTTAAGCAAGCCCCACTGAACTGCTCTGTAACAGCTCCCTTAACGGCAAGCAGTGCATGTTCAACGCAGCGTCTACCTAATCCACTGCCGTTACATGGCCTGTCCTGTGGTAAAGCTCTTACTCTTGACAGTTCCTGATATCCTATATATAATAGAAATAAAACAGGAGCTGACAGTTTGCAACATTATAAATAAATACCTCATACTGTGAGTGATACACAAATGTTGTATTCCTTTAAATTGTAGAAGATGAGGCTTTTAGAGTACGATACTACTGGCATTTTTTCCTGTAACAAGAAACTTAAACTTCAGGCTAGGGAATATTAAATAAATTTCTCAAGCTCTAATGATATCTTTTTTTTTTTAAACAATGTTGAATTGGAATTGGTGACCTTGTCATTGCAGACATTGCAAAATTTATTTTACAATTTCTTCTACCAGCATTAGTAAAGATTATGTTGTGAAGACTGGCAAAAAAATGCAGCCATCAGTGTGTTAATTTAAATATATGTTTTTATGACCAGTCTGATGAAGATAACTCCAGATCTCAGGAACCATTTAAGTGACAATTAAAAAATAGTATTTGATAATACGCCTTTCTGTTCATTAACATCAGCAAAGTTAAATCATATTAAAAAAAGTACCAAACAGAATTACCTATGCAGAATAATTTCAGTTTGCAATCCCAAAATTTTCCTCTCTGTCTCTTTTTTTAATGACAACCTCTTATTCTTCTCAGAGTATTACTGTAAGCTACTTTAAGTACCCTATCATTAATCCTGAAATATGTATATATCCTCCTGCATTATTAGTCAGATGAATGTGCTGTAGCTCTTATGATCACCTGAAGAAAATTACAACTTTGCGAGAAATATTTATATTGTAAATTTGCAAAATATTACATGATCTTAAGTGCAAATACATAATTGCCTCCTATTACAGATAAAAAGGATGTGATTTTCAAAAAATACCTCCAGGAACTGGCAAACAAATGGTGCCTAAATTTGGATTTGGATTTATGCACCAAATTTTTGTAATCTTTGAAATCCCTCCAACCGTTAGGTGTCTGAAGTCTGGTAGGTACCTGAGATTTTGCCCCTGAGGTTCTTTCTGTGCCGTCAGTTCAGTGTATGCCCAGAGCTGCCCAAGTCGTGTGCAAAGACGTTCGTTCCTGGCTACCCTAAGTGCAACCTCTATTCTGAAAATAAGCGCTCTTTCAATGATTCTTTCTTTGAATTTAAAATGGAGGCATATATCTTCTCTGAGCTCTGGCTCAGGACTAAGTGATCCTAGGGGAAAGCATGTCCTTTCAATACTGCCTGTGTTTAAGGTCTACTCTTGTTTCTAAGCTTCCCTGGTTTCTCTAGCCTCTCCAACTAGCGACTCCTTGCTGGGAATTGCTAAAGAACATAGCCTTTCCCAAGACTTTTTTAGGGAACTGTGTCTTCCACCTGAGGTTCATGTGCCTGCTCCTTAGATATGAAAAACTGTTGTGTCACAGGACCAAAATCTCTTGGTGGTCCTGAACTTCAATTGCCTTTTGAATTTCAGGGGAAATTGTGTGCCCAGCCTTTCTAGGTGTCTTCCAGTATCCCAGGGATTACAACAGGGGCTCCTAGAAGACAGTTGCATCTAGCAGTGCTTTATCTTTGTAGCTGCTAAACTGAATTAGAAGAGACCATTGTAATCGAATCCAGTACTCTCCAAATATCCTTCTTCCACATGGGCAGATGCTAAAATTGTTCTGTGGCTATCTTGTAAATCACTCTTCTCATTCTCACTCTCCTGTAAATGATAAATAAAACTTGTACCTGAAAATTATCTTGATACTTGAAAAAATCCCCAAGTATGTAACCATAACTTAAATAAGTAAAAACTCTGATACTTATTCTACTGTATATTTCAGTATTACAAGATGTAGTGATGCTATTTTTACTAATTTCATAAAGAAAACTAGTAACTTAGTGGGAAAAAAAGAAACATATTACAGTTTTAGCTTTTCTTTTCTCTGTGATGTAATAGATCTGTTCAACTCTAACATGTTTTTTATACCTTTTATTGAGACAAAACCTGAAATCCTTATTCTTTCCTTCCTCAGGACAATCTCCTTTTAACTTCAATGAGATAATGAGGCTTATGCTGCTTTGTAAAGTACTTTGAGATCTATGGTGAACAAGATTTAAATATTATTGAAAGGGAAATTTGATTGAGTTTAAATTAAATAAGGAACTTCAGGTTTCAGTTTATGGAGATTGCTCTTTTTTTTGCCATGTGCTTCTCTATGCATTCATAAACTCTGCATACTTTTGTTACAGTGTGTAGTGAATTACTCTGCCTTCATGTAGAAGAGTGTAGGAGTGGTAGTTGTGGCTGGCCTTGGAGCAGGGGCTATCCTCCTGCTCTTATACACAATCTGGCACTTACTGGATATATTTGCTTGCAGAAGTACTTGTTTAAATAACTTGACATGTGGCTGCAGCATAACAAGTAAAATACAGATTCTTTATTTCATCTGCCTTGAATAACAGTTTGTTCTATTAGGTAGGGCCAGCTAGGTCAGAGCTTTAATGGAGAAGTCCTATAAGGTAGATCACAAGTAATTTTCAGTTTATGAACTTGGTCAAATTAATGAAACATGAATAATGTTGCTTATACAAATAATAAACAATTTCATAAAAATACAGGCATGTGTTTTGAGAGAAAATGATAGATGAAATGGAAATAAAGATGGAAAAAGGCAATCATATCAGTTTCCTATTGATTTTTATTGAATGAGTCATATCTACCACTTAAGCATTTTGTAATCTACTAAAAATGCTTTTATAGTGTAGAAATTTCATTTTATGAGTTTGACATAATGCAATCAAAACATTTAGGCTAACATCTTCATACTAAGAAATTTTGTCCACATATTATTTTACAATTCTTTTTGATCAAAGGTAATATTTCTAATGTATCCATCTAGTTATATAGAAGTATCTTAACAGAAAATACCAGAGTTATGTAGTAACATCGTATTCATTGTTTACCGGTGTTCTGGGACTAGAAAATAAACTTGTGAAAGAATATGCTAAATTTAAGTTAGTGTTGGAATGTATCTTGACACGAAGAGGATCTACTGCCACTTCCTTTGACACTCATGGAAATCTTATCATTGACTTAAAGTAAAATCAGTTTGGCACTGAAACAAAATATGTGAGTTATTTATGCTTCTCTCTCTCTTTCTCTCTCCCAAAACAAAAAGGAAGAGGTAACTAGAGGATTAGGGCTACTCAGATCTGGATCATACCTTACATGAAACTTCACACTCTCAGCCATTTGGGAGAGGAGGAGGAAGGTGGGTATAGGGGTAGGGTGGGCTGGTAGGTGTATGGATGTGTGTGTAATTCAAGTATGAGTGCAGCAGCCAAAGAGCTCTGCTGTAACTGAGGAGGAAAAGGATGCACTAGTAACACAGTGATGTGTAACTTCTGTGTTCAAAATCCGTTTTCTCTGGCATTGTTGAGGGGATTTCCTCACATAGGCTAAGGCAATATCATTTCTTTTATGTCTCTTACCAAACTGATACTGCACTGTCAACTGCTTATTCTACAGCCATTTCAGACTGAATGAGGTGGACTGAAAAGGAAAAATTGGCTTCTTTTGAAAACAGTTGAAAATGGTTATCTTCAGTGTTGCCTTTGCCTTAATGACAAAGTGGCTAAATTTAATAAGTGATAAGACAATAGATTGCATTGAGTTACACAGACCAAGGCTGGAAGGCACTTGAAAATCTATTTGCATCTGCCCACCTGGTAGGTAGAAACCTTCCATTTCTGTTCGCTAGCACAGCCCCTTTAGGGAGTGATGGTCTGAAGAGCTGGGCTTTGAGGTACAATAATTCTTGTAAATGTACATTTGAAAATTTCCAGACACTTAATGTGTTTAACATTTCAAACTGTTTGCAATATTTGTGGAGGCTGCAATTCAAACTATATTGGATTCCTGTATGCTTATTTGCAAGAATTTGATTAAGGATTGCTGCAATGTCTGAATTGCAGGCCGGTAAATTATATAAGACACTTTATTTCTGTCTGTCACTGTATCTATCACAGATACAGTTGACTGGGTCAGAATTCCTTCTCTAGGTATTGACAGAGGAGGCTGCTGCGTTTTGGCTACTACAGCAGATCTCTCTGTACTGACGTTCAAAGCTATTGTGTCCCAGTTGTGACTTTCATGAGGGAAAAGCATCCAATTTCTCAAAATGTTTTGGGCACACTATCTGTGTAATGACTCTTCGGAGGTCAGATACAAGTATCGAAGAGATCTTTCCTCTTTCTTGTTTTTGTTTTTTGTATATCTGCTTTGAATAAAACAAAAGGTGTAAGACGTCCCTATTTAATGAAAAAGAAAGAACTCTCAGTCAGTGTTGTCAAGGGACAACATTTTGTAAAAAGAAAAATATGGTTTCACAGGGTAAATGACACCTTTTATAGGTTTGCAGGAGCTTTGCATAGAGGTACCTAATATTTTCATGACAGAAATCTTGGTCTGCGAAGTCTCTATGCATGTCTTTAGCCACTTGAGAGCAAAATAGGAAAGAGATCATCTGAAGTACATATAATTAGCATGATCCTAAACGTCATCTTTTTGTGAGGAGGAACAGAGGCAAAGATATTGTTCCAGAACCAAGGCTAACGTAACTTCCTGAGGGCTGTTCTACACTGTATTCAAAAGTAATGCTTCCCCATATCGTTAATTAATATGTATTTAAACACTATATTTACATATTTAAACTTAAATAATTAAGACATTTGAGTATATTTAAATCCAAATATTTATACTTAAATAATATCTTTATTTGCTCAAACCAGGTTTTATCTCAAATTTTAGGGAATCTATTTAGCCCTCAAGAAATTAATTTCCTCTTTCTCAAAGTCTTCCATTTGAAATGGAAGTCATCTTGAAATGAGAGAAGGTTTACCTTTATGTACCCAAAGCAACAAGTACTTTGTGCTCAAATAGAATTTTTACATCAAGAAAGCAGGTAGCTGAGTGTACAAATGAGCATTTACCTGGCATCTAATCAGCTGCTGTGCTGAATTCCTGGGTCCTGAGGTTTTAACAGGTCGGTACACATTAACTAAATACGACTTTAAAAATTTTCTTTAGTGTTTCAATTGAGGAAGTCCGGGACAGTTGCAGGGCTAATATACAAAACAGGTTCTACATATAAAACCACATAAACTTTATTCCAGGGCTTGTTCAAATTAGTAAGAATCTTTCCATTGACTTGGATGGACTTTGGATTGAGCTCAAAATGGATATTTTTGTTTAAATAAACAAGAAACATATGGTAGACAGCTGATTCTCTTTCTGTTGTTTGTTCAGTTAACAGCTTCTTTAGAATCACTACATTTGTTATTGGAGTATATAGATTAGGGATGAAATTAAATAGTCTTCAAATTGCCCACCCAAATTTGTTCAATTCTTGGAGGAAAACTGAGTAAATTAATCCCTGAGATTGGTGACCAAGATATCTTCATTCAGAATATTCATCCTTCCACATCTAGGCTGCTTTCCAGAGACTGGGGCATTTTTTTTCCCATTAGTAAATTCAGCTACTGAATCATTAGAGGCATTTAAAAAGAAATGTTGAAAATTCAAAAATCTAAATGCATATTATGTGTTATTTAGCAAATATTTATTTAGCTCCTACCAACACAATTCCTTTTTTTCATGTAGTTTGCTGCAGGTGTAATATATCTCTCTTTCTTGTATCTACAAAACATTAACGACTTTTCTCTATGAAGAACGCTTATTTCTTATTCTTGTCTTGCCTATGGCTGCTATTGCAATATGGCATTGGTGGCTGATTGTCTTCTTCTAAAATATATTCTTATTTGCTCACATATTTCCATGTCTACCAGAATATTTAATCACACAACGTGTCTCCAGTGATAGTGGCTGTAGGCTAGTGCGTACTGCAGGGTGACCGAATGTTTTACTAGGTGGATGTTTTTTTACATAGAGAAGGCAGCAGCTGTTATCTTCCTTCAACCTGGTATGGCATATTAACTATGCCAGCAGTAAGCCGAGGCCTGCTCTTAACTATTTTTATTCACCATTTTGCATTTATGCTGTTGGGACGTTCTTGTTTTGTTTCTAGAATGACTTCATATCTCGGTCAGCTTTGCTTTCTTTTCTCTTGTGTTCTTCTCTGTTGATATTTTTCATGTATTTTTTCTCGATAATTTCTTTTTATCCTCCACTTCATTTCAGCAGTTCAATGCCATTTAGAAAGACGCTGCACCTTTTATCTGACTGTATATATCATACCAGCTAAACCTATTGTCCATTTAACTTCTGTATCTTCGGTTTCTCTTGTTACTCTTCATTCTTTCTTGTCCTAAAGCTTCTGTCTTCCTTCCTCCTCTCTTCCAGCCTCTCAGACATGTTGCGTTTCTGGCTGCGTATTTCATACTGCGTGCATACACAGCAGACCTCTGCTTGCCACAGCTTGCAGCACCACGTGGCTTGCCTTTTGTGATCACTTCAGAGAACCAAGCACTCTTTGATGTATCAGGGGGAAGGGGGGGAAGTTTTACGCAAATTCTTTTAAACACATAGGCCTCCTTACTGTCTTCCATCGTTGCTATTTATCATATTGCTGACACATGGATGGAAGCATTTTCCTTTTATTTTAAGCCTACGCTATGCAAAGACACTGGAAGGCAATATATACACTACTGCAGCTTATGACAACAGCAAGGTATTTTTACAAGTTTGAGATCTTACCACTGTTAAATAAACTAGGATAGTGATGAGGATGAATAAAGTGAAAGAATCTATAGCAGCTGCACATTTTGATAAGGAAAAAGATAACACAAGAGAATGAGGTAAAATGTGTATAGCTGTAATACCTGCGGCCACAGTTGAGATTGGA
This sequence comes from Calonectris borealis, assembly GCF_964195595.1. NCBI lineage: Eukaryota > Metazoa > Chordata > Aves > Procellariiformes > Procellariidae > Calonectris > Calonectris borealis. The sequence continues at coordinate 8,570,468 of NC_134319.1, forward strand.
CACCATGGTACATTACTTTGCAATGTATACATTTACCAACCTATATAAAGTCCTTGCTTTGTCTTTGCCTTGTCAAAGGCATCTGTGAGAAACAACTGCATAAAGAGGTTTTAGACAAGACTAAAGCACAGGAAATTGGGGAAGACTGTGCCAAATAGTAAAGCTAAAACATTTATCTACTTACTTATAGTTTGGTTTTATCCTTCAGTATGGCTTCAGTGTTGATATTTATGTCAGCAGGATGATTTGTGCTGATATCGCTTCAGTCTGAGACAAGATGAGAGGCCTAGACTGACAGGAGAAACATAAATATATATAAATTTGGTTTATGGTTTTCAATTTGTTTGTAAATATGTTAATGGTGGAATTCAGCAAATACATTATGACTAAAAATGAAGATGCCTACATGTGGACTCCTCCCTATAGCGACAGTTTACATGTGCATCTGCAAAGTGTACACCCCTGGCTTGGACCTGTAATTACTTTTTTTTTATACCTCTCAGAGCTGAAATATGAGTGCTAATTTAAATACTTATACTGCTTTGTTTTCCTCTTAAAATTACACCCACTTAAAGAAGAGTTGGGCTTTGACTGTTGAGAATCTGCTATATCAGGCAGTGTAAATTTTTAAAGGATGTATGTTTTGCCTTTCACTGAGAAAAACAAGTTATCAACTTTACTGGAATGTAGATAATTTGAAGAGATGGGGGGTATGTTTCTGTCTTATCCATTTATTATTATCGATTTATTGGAGCTATAAACACTCTTTTGTTGTTAAAAACCTTGAATATAACTCATGTCTATCTATTATGGGAGGTAATACAAAAGACAAGCAGAGGCAAAGTGTTCATAGCCAGGTAGAAGTCAAAACAAAACTGTTCAGCAAAATGAGGCAGCTCATACAGCTCGGCAGCAAGCTTGACCCCTGGGCAGCCTGAGAGGCAAGTTCGTCAAGAGCTCACGTAGGTGCAGCTAACAGGCTGCTGGAGATGCGACTGAGGAGTCTCTGGGGACACCTCTGCCATGGCTCCTATAAGGTATTTGCTAGAGTATGGGCCCTGCAGCTGCCAGATGGGCTGTCTAAGGTTACGTGGACATTGGGCTTTGGTGTTAGAGCAATTATAAAAAGAAGGTAAACCCACCAGTTTCCATAAGAATCCATACAAGCAGTTAGCCAATTTAGCTTCATAATGCTATACAAAATTATAAACTCCATTTTGTCTATATGCAGTGTCCCTGTTACTGGTATGTTCAGTGTCTCCAGCAGGAGTTCTGTGCAGGCTGAGGGGAAATTTAGCCTGATGAATCGGCATATGCTACAGCAGATTAAACCTTAATGTTCACATCATCATCAATTTTATTTGGTCATTTCACCAATTTTTTTCTTCTGCCAGAGTGGTTTGGGTCTGAATTTCAAGCTATGCCTTTGTTAACAACACTAATATAGGTATAAATCTTGGATTCATTCAAGTGCATACTCCTGTATACATTTTATAATCTTCTAATATATTTCTAAAGCTTTAAATATGTGTTTAAATGAGATTATGGGAATTTACCAGCAAGTGGAGCTTCTCCAAGTGAAGGTAGTGGTTATTCTTGTGTGTTTTACAAGTTTTATTCAGAGAGAACCTGAGAGTCTGGAGAGAGGAAAAGGAGAGTTCAGATTAAAATGTAGAAATAAATGGCAAGTCACTGATATATTCCAGTGGCTTAGGCGAGTTGTATCTCCCTAAAACTTTCTTTTCTGTGATGCCTATTTAAAACCTGACAACAGTGGTGTTCTCCTGCTCCAACTACTGCCTACTACAATGATCACAATCATCTTGTCACCTTCTGTACCTCTCCATCTGTCTATATTCCTCCGTTGTCTTGCAGATGGTAAGCTGTCTAGGGCAGAAGCTATGTTTTTGTTCTATACTTACACAGCATCTAGTGTATAGCACTTGGTACAATGGAGTCCTGGTCAATGACAAAAACTATGAAGTCTTATGATGATAAAGCAAGTATTATTGTCAACTTCATATCTGCTAGAGAGTTTAGTTATGTAAATAACTAGTTTCCCCATGAGTTTTATCAAATATTTTACATTGTTAAATTATTTACGATAAACATGTCTTACTGCTCAGCATAAATTTAAAAGATAATTTTAGCAAGGAAAGAAAATATTTATGAAGAGAAACCGGAGGCAGAAATAAAAGTGGTAAATTAATGAAAATATCCTGATGGTGGCAACAGTCCAGATGAGAATGATCTCTTATCTCAGACATCATTTGATATTGCAAGATAGTGTTGCACCTGTATATATGATGTGCTGGGTTTGCCCACCTTTATGATCCATGGCACAGCTTGGGAATAGTGGAAGACAAGGGTGTTCTGAAAAGATTTTGAGGGAAAATTACCTTGAAGTACAATAGCCAGTGAGGAACAGGGATACAGTAGTGCTGCTGGGAGGTGTTAATACCATTTCAAGTTTTACTGGGGACTGTAAGAGCAAGGGGGAAGAAATCAGGGGCATTTGGGATGTAATAACAATGAATAACCTTTAAAGAATTGCTTCAAGATAGAGGTAGCAAGAGCAGACAGAAGAGTCCATGGCCCTGAAGCAAGAGGCCGTTCATAGCAAGATGTGCCATTTTTGACTGCAGAAAACTATAGATTTGCCTTGGGGAGAGGTCCCTCATGGGACAGGAAAAGGTTGTAACAAGTTCTTTCTATACTGTAAATATCATATGTCAACTCCATATTGGATCTATTCTCTGCTAGTTTATGTAGACTAAAATGTCAACAACACACTTCCACTCAGTTTTATGTCACTTTCACAAAAGCAACTATTTGTGATAGCTAGATTTGTAAGAAAAGAGTATTATAAGGATTATAAGTGTTTGGCTAAAAATGATCCAGAAGATTATGGCCCTGGCCATGGCCCTGGAATCTAGTTTTTAATGCAGATATTATTTTATATTGACATTATAGAAATACAAGCAACTTCTGTATTTTACAAAAAAGATTTGTGATACAAATTGTATACTCATTTTTACATTGTAATATTTTGGGAATTAATATTTCTTCCGACAGGGATAGAGAAAAAGAAAGAGGTATTGACCAAGTAGAAAACGTAGGTAATGTGTTTGTACAAATCATGAGGAATTGTCAATAAACAGAGTTACCTTAAAAATGCTGTCAGTATGGACACATAGCTAAGCTTTGCTGTTTTGTTCTATACAGCCCCAAAGTCCTATATCCTACTGGACTATGAAAAGTGGTCTTGCTTTTATATTATTATCCTAGATTCTTGCATGATTTTTCTGTTTGTTTACTCTGACAGAAATATTGACAAAATAAGAGGTGGTAGCATTGATTGTGGTCATGAAGGCTTTTGGTTCAGAAGAGTGTTGTCCAAAAGGCAGGATCATCTTTAGTCTTTGTAGCGGTTCCCGATGGTCTTGCTCCTGGGACATGGAAGACCAGAGAACTGATGCTCTCATGGCATCATTCTCACATGCTCTACAAATCTGGCTGGAGCCTTATGGTCTAGCATATTTATTTTTGTGTGTGCTTGTTGTTCTGTCTTCTCTTCTCCGATCGTTTTCACAACTACAGACAAAACACATTAAAACTATGAGTTACTTACAGTGGCAGACACCAAGAAAAAATTGGATAATATACTAGGTATTGCTGTATTTCAATTATGAATCTTACGTTAAAGGCGGCAAATAGGTGAAAAACTCTCAGGGATGCTATACAAGGCCTTTGCAGAGCTCTTAGGCTTTTGTCAAATGCAAATATCAAGACTGCACTGACAAAAAGTGATGATTCTGTCAAGTTCCTCCATATATACAACATATACTCCACAAGGTTTGAAAAAAAATTGGCAAACCCAAAAGCTGCTCACCACAGAGATAAACATAAAGCAGAAGCAAATGTTCATATTGTAGCAGATAACTGGTCAAAAAAGATGGAAAAACTTCAACATGCTTCTGTTCAGAAAAAATCTGAAGCTTCTAAGACAGCTTGAAAACAGTCTCTGGCTGTAAAATTAGTGGTGTTATACCGTTCTGTAGTGAAGACGGTCAAATGCTGTCAAACTGAATGAAAGGAAAATCCTCTGTCACTGGCACAAGTATTTCAACAGTTTAATACACTGCCTAAAGATGTAAATGAAGTTCTGCTGTTCCCCACATAGAAGCAGCACTAACATCCACAGCAGTTTCTTAAAGCTCTCGTGTAGATATCAGAAGGTGAAGCATCAGGCCCCGGTGATATTCCTCCTGAAACTTTCAAACGCAGAAGTCAATGCCTTGTCTAAAAGAAGGAGGAAAAATAATAAAGTTACATTTGTTTGCGAACTTATGGGGTAAGGAGAAACTTTCTAAAGAGTTCAAAGACACGGAGAAAACATCTGCCTCTGGAAACAAACGAAAAACACCACCTGTGCTGAGTTAGTCATAAAAATATCTTTTTCTTTAGCTTTTTCTTTACCTGTTGGACAAAATTCTTTCCTGAGCAATGTCAGGCATGCTATTGAGTTTGCTGAATTTCCAGTCAAATTAGCTTTTGATCTAGGTAAGGCACAGTCCAGATTACTTTTTGCAATCAAATATGCCTTAAAGTGAGTGCAATGAACACACTACAGCTTTATAGAATTTGTTTCAGGAGTTTTCTGCACAAATTGCACTGTCAAGATAGATACGTGAATACTGTCTTCTTTTATTTTCTCTTTTCCTTTTTTCTTCTTATTTCCTAATGGAGTGGTAGCAAAGATTTTGGCCAAGATGGAATGGCAGGAATGTTCACTGCCCAAAATGGCAAGCACCATGTCTTTGTATCACTCTCATCTAACACCTTCTGTGCTGTAACAGCTGGATGATGCCTATAGAGACAGCAGAAAGCAGTAGATGATAGCGTTTCCCACTCTCAGACCTGCTTATTGAAGGCCACGAATTTGCTGTCCTGCAGTCTGCTCATTGCCAGTGACTGCAAATTCTCGGTATGCATAGACTGTTGGTGGTGTGCACACTTGAGAACATGGAGTGTATTACTGACTGTTTTAGTTCTGTTGTCACGTTTTTTGGTCTGACATCAGCACAGCGAAACACTAGTTCCATTCCAGCCTTGCTCTGGTGAAAAGCATGTGAAGTTAAAATTGGGAGCTGACAATGCAGTATTGCAATCTCCCAACAAATTCTGCTACTCTGGTAATATGCTGTCTTATGCTGTATCTTTCTAATCTTTTTACACATCCAGGACATTCAGGGCATGCTTTGGAGAAACCTACCAAAAGCCTTTTCCTTTGTACATTTAATGTACAGTGAATAGCACAGAGAGAGAAAGCATTGAAATTCGATAAGCATGTGTAGAAGGCAAGTGTTTGATTTGTAGAGTTGCTGTCCTCTGTGTTGGGAACTATAGCCAATGATAGTCTCTTCGTCCCCCCCCCAGTTTGAAAGCAAAAGTGGCACTGCACTACAGAAGTGGCAGATCAAAGCAACTGCCATGAGTACAGAGGGCACATCTGTGACATCTGGAGCTACCAGTGTGCTGCAAAAATTTCCCTAATTTCTCAGGGAGCCCATTATGCTGACTCTTCATATACAGAAACAAAGAAATCTCCATGATGGTATTTAAACGATAAGAAATTACTGGATCTCAACAATAAGTACTAATAGGAGAGGAGAAAGGATTTTAAATATTAGTCTACAGAAAAGTGGTTCTAGGTATCACTCTAGACTGCTCTGAATTTTGCTTGTTGATTCACAGGAAACTCAGTTGTCACAAGAGGCTGCTGAAGCATTCATAGGCTCTATTTTTTTGTTTTAGGGCTTGTATTTTTGCCCTTTAAATAAAAAAATAGAAAAGGCATTACACTCATGCTTCACTTTTTCCATCAGTAAACTGCAGAAGTTCCAAGAAAGAAGCATAACTATTTTGTATCTGAGAAGATTTGTTTGGAAGTTTTATTATGATCAATGTAAATGGTCTATAACATTCCTTCCTTGTTTAGGAACCGTTCACAAATTTTCAGAGTCACAGAAACTGGCAACAACAGACCAATCTGATTGTTATGTTTATTTCTATGCTATATCTACCTATCACTATTTTTCAGAACCATTCCCAAAGTATCTCTGGGGTTGGAGACAGAGAACTGGAAAAGACAATGTTCTTTGGAACTGAAGGAATACGTTCTGTTTAGGATACCTCCTAATGCAAAAGAAGGAAGATGACCTGTGATCTGGAGTTCTTGGGGTCCTACTGCTTTTAGCTATCCTTCAAATTAAGGTTGTTAACTTTTGTTAGAAAGACCTCAGCTGCATGTGGAGGTATCTTTTTCTCTAATTCTCTGTCAGGTAATGCCAAAGGGATGCATCCATCACTAAGCACTAAGAAATGCTTCTGGATCATTGTCAGGTAAAACATTTGGAAAGACCTGTGAATATACTGAAAGTCAGACCACAAGTATTTGTGCAACTTTACTGTTAATTTGAAGATAAATTAATCAAGTGGTAACAAACAATACTATATGCCAGATTTATAAAGGAAAGAAAGAATATGCAGTTCAGCTATGAAAGAAACACATTTAGCAATGGATATCTCATACTTCCACTATCTGGAAGATGCATTGCTATTCTTGGATTATATGAGGAAGCAGTATTTTCATCAGGTCCCAAATTGATGGTCAAATGAATTACGTTCAAGTGAATGTTCAAATAATTATACGAAGCACCCAAATGGACATTAAAGGAATGGGGTCATCCATCATCAAACCGTTTGCATTAGAGAAACAGAAAATTGTCATTGTTTGGGGTCTCTCTTGCATACTCGCATATCCAGTATTCTGGGTCTTTATCTAGGTTGGCTGATTTATTCATCAACTCAATTCACAGCCAGTTGCTGGCTGTGAGCCACTAATAATGGATTACCTATGCAGAAGCCCTCAAAGACAAAAAGAAGATAAATTTTTATTACCAAAGCAATTTTGGCTCTGCTGTGAATATGTATTTTATGATCTTTTGTTCCATGCTAGAGCAGAATCCTTTCTCACCTGGAGGTTGTATTAATGAAGACATGGTAGGCAAGTAGGACTGCTGTGGGTTTTTTCCCTCCTAAATATGACATCATCTCCGTGGATGTTGAGGGCCAAAAGACTCTGAACTCAAAATCTGAAGAACTCATTTTCCTGTGTAGGAGGTAATTAACATCTTCCAAAAATGGGTGAAATTGACCCCAACGAGGATGCCACATGGATTCCTTTAATAAATCTATTCATGCACTTTCCTCCTCTTTCTCTGCCTCTGATGAAAATTCAACATAAAAGCTACCAAGTACAGCCAATTCACATGGCATTAAATCAACCAATCAGGAAATCAGAAAATATATATGTTACTTCCAAGTTACTAGCCCTTGGTGATTTCTTTCATGCTCAAACTCTGCATACAACGCAAAATAATTTGTAAATTTTTTCATACGTGATTACTTATGAGTTTCCTCTGAGAGGCAAGGCAGCCCCCACAATATATTGCTTTTTGTTGTTCCTGAAGTTGCCCAGTGCTCTGACTTCACCTTCAAAATGGATTAGCACAGTCTTCCTGAAAGTGATGGTGTGATTAAATTTCCAAAATATTTTTTTCTGTTCCTGACAACTGTTAATGAGAAAAACTATTAATGAGAAATATGAGTCCAAACTGGGACCACAGGTGACTATTCTCTCTCACTTGTAGTACACTGCTAGCTAAGGCAAAGTTATTTAATTGGTTCCTAAGCACCTAATTTTTATGAGTGGGGCTTAAGTGCTGAAATATAGGAAAGTACATTTCCTTGTGCTTGCTATCAGCACAGTAGCATATAAATGTAGTTTAGAGAAAATCCTAGAAAGCTTCCTAAAATCTGCCTTCTTTGGAAAATGAAAGGCATTATCCTGTAATCTTTATTTTTATCAGAGAACAAAGGTTTTTTTTGGGAAAAGCACAGTACTCATTTCTCATTGCTTTTAGTGGGAGCTTCACATAAGTGTGGAGGAAGAATATGTGACCTTTTTTTGGGGGGGGGGAGTTTTGAAAATAATGCTTAAAATCTCAGGAAATATGACTGCTGTGGTCTAATACATGGTGATAGTTCTTACAGAGTAGTGCAAGGAACTGAACTGATATTGTATCCCTGTCATCTTCATCCTGTTACTTGTAATCCTTATAAGTGGAGATACTGATTGACTATGTATATGAGATTGTTACAAATTTCTGTAAAGTAAAAGCAAAGCAGTGTTTTCCTTTTCCAAACACCTAACAACAAACAGAAACAAGAATATTAAACAATAACACTGTACATTTGTTATCCGGGCAAAATTTATAATCTTTACAGGTTTATTCTGATGGGCCTTTTTTCCCCTCTTTGAATGAACGTTAAAATAAAAGGAAGCAATATTTTTCACGTTAGTTCATTGTCTTTAGGAAGCAACATAATATAAACTAAAATTATGTCTCTGATTGCTTTCTCTTGAAATGCAATACACTTCTATGAAGTCTTTGCCCTGATCTCTCTGGTTTGTATTTTATTTTCACAAAAAGAATAACCTGCAGAATACCCATGATGTTATTAAAGCAAAGGAAATTTATTAAAGACTGGTGTTAATAAGAGCCAAATTGCGACTGATATGGATAACGTTTACCAAACGCCATAAAAAATAGAACATATCAGTTTAATGAACAAAGTGTCATTACAGTTTTTATTTCTCAAAGGGAAAAAAAAAGCATAAAGTGGAATATCTAGATAAAACTAAAAATATTAGTTCTTGTATTTATTTAATACAGATATTATTAAAAAAATTATCAATGTAGACTTTATTTAATGATTGTAATTGTTTAGCATGATATCCTGAAAAATATGTTTTTTTCTCCTCCAAAGGACAGGGTTTATTAGAGGAAAGAGCCACAGTGAACATTCTGTATTTTAACACTAGTAGCTGAACTTTTGACAGTGTCGAATTGACGATGGTGTATGATGTAGTTTCTGTTATTAAGAGATGGGAATCCTCTTCAGGGCAGCTGGCTTCTTGGGGAAAACCCACTGGGTATTTAACTTCGCTTCTTTTCTTTGTATATCCTATCCTACAAGTAAACCTTTTCCTTTCATAATTATTTGTTTAGTTTATTTAGGAAAAAAAAAACAACTTCTGAAGTCCATTAAAACTGAATAAGCCTGCACTATCCTATAAAAGAAGTGGGAACATAGTTCTTTTGGAAACTCCTCTCTCTATATTTTTAGGGATTAAATATAGATCATCTGGAATTGCTGGGGAATAGTACTTACACAGCGTGTACTGTCTGTCTTCTGCTTCATAAGTCTTTTTTGGTCTCTACTTGCAGCCCTTCTGGAGGGATAGGTACACAGAACAAAAGCCAACCCAAATATTTAAGACTTAGCAGCTTTCAGCAGCAGTGGCCATACTTGTTCTTGGCATTCCCCAGTGCTTTGGACACCTAATGGACCCATTTGGTGTATTTATGTAGTCAATTAAGGGATAATGGAGAGCACATTTCAGTATTCAGTTCTTTGTACCATTGGTGATGGTACTGTTTGAAACTGGGATGGTCTGAAGATCTAAGAAGAGCAACGTTTAGAGGGACAGGTGATATGTTAGATAGCTGGAAAAAACATACAAGCTGTGTGACATACAACTGTCTTGCTTTTAAAATTAAATATAAAAATACTTGTGTTACATAATGCAGTGAAGGTGGGGAATCTTCCCAAAGCCAGAAAATTCAAACTGAAGGCTGATGTTCTATCATTAACTTGTCCTCTTGTACGTGTCTTTTTCACCACAGCATAAGTGAAGTATGAAGTGTCATCCTTCACTTTGAATTTTTTGGCTTTTGTCAGGTTCTACCACAACTCTACTGTATCAGGTGTTCTTGTTGTGGGAGTACAGGAAGAATAAATGGCAGAAGACCTATATAGCAATCCCAAAACACATCTGTGTGAATTGTACAATGACACTTAGGCTTGACAAGGGGAGTAAAGAGATCAGGTTGTAGCTCAGAGTTGGATAAAGAGAAATTATTCTGTCCAAGCACTTCCTCTTTTGAAAAGACCTTGAGGGATTTTAAGGAGGAAGAAAGTGATTTGATGCCCACAGAGAGGATATAGGCTTTTAAATTCTTTAAAACTGTAATCATCCTTTTATTAGGAGTTGGCCTGCCATGAAAGGATCCTAACCCATGGTTCAGGCTTGGTGGCATAACTGCAGCACAAATACTTCTAGTAACAATAATCAGATTTGTAGAAGGCACTGTTGTAAAAAAATCCCTCCTCATAAAGGAGATGGAATAAATGATAAAAATAAAATATCAAACAAAGGAAAATTATGGTATTCTAATCACATGAACAGACAAAAGAGACCAGAAATAAGAACTGTGAAATCAATGAGACTTTGTCCTTTTGTAACATAATTTTATACCAATGAAATTTTACTGACTTCTGGATAGTTCCTTTAAACTTGCATAATTTTAAAAATATAAAAAAACGTGTCTTTTTTGTCTTTGATTTCTGTGTTTTGGTGTTTTAGGGTTAATTTTTAAAATATATTTCACACAATTTGACTTTCACATGCTGCTTTGTTAATGATAGTCTTTAAAATATGAGGATGCTTGCATTTAAGGTTCCAAATATGTGCTTTGTATACTGAAGTCAGATGGGAGATGTTTCCATCTACCACTGATGGGAGATGGTGTCTAGATATCCTTATCCATAGCAGTTGAAATAAAGAAGAGATTATGGCTTATAATAAAAGCTTATGCTAATGAATGAACTTCAGTACTCCAAGGTGCTAAATCTACTTGCCAAAAAAGGTGTCATAAAACACTTCTTTTTCCAGCCAAAGAGAAATGATAGAACAACGGAAAATTAACCATCATATTTTAAAAGCACTTTATCCACACATACTACACATAAAAGTAACTGTACAAATCATTTAAATGTTATATCTATTAAATGGCTGTGTATCTATGGCACAATTTTCTTTCTAAAAAGCACAAAAAGCCCACAGCCTTTGGAAAGGTATTTTAGCTCTTGATTCTCTCTCTTATGCGTACGTAGCCTCAAAGGTCTTGTTCACTTAAGTGTATGCTGTGAATTATTCTCTTCCGATGTGCTGTGTCCATACCATGTCTGACCCATCCAATGGAAGAAAAAAAGGTTTCCTCAAGCACATCAGTATTTTCTTCAAAATGGTCATTTTCATATTTTATGCACCAAAAAGGGCTATAATACCTTCTTGCAAATAAGGTTATTTTTTGTAATTTTAAAAGAGAAAGAAAAATAAACTCTGGGTGCCATCTGGTAGGATATAGGAGCTGCAGGTAAGCACACTAATAATACTTAATGCTACCATAACATGCTGTGTTTTCAGCACTGTAGGCACCAAGTGATGAATTCTCAGAGCATTTCCTGTGCTCAAGGTAAATGTTACTAATCTCTTTAAGGAATCTTCTTGGTCTTGCTGAGAATAATGCCTGTGTGCTTGCCAGCCCTGGAACCCCTAAAATCGGCTTAATATTGCATTTGCTGAAGTTTGTCTTTTCTCTGTCCACCCCTTCTTTTTCCTGCCCTTTTCACCAGCTCAGACTCTGCCTCTTCAGACAACTCCCAGTGAAAAAAACAGTCAAGTTAGTGGCTTTTTTTTTCTGAGAGATCCGGGTGAGCACAAGGAAATGGTAAGCTCCTGTCATGGTGTAAAGAAAGGCAGCTTTCCTTACAACTGTCCAGCCATTGCCCCATAGAAATAGTAAATACTGTTCTGTGCAGCTTGTTTTTGTAGTAAATATACATACGTATTTGCCAAGCTGGAGTCCCTGCACATTGCTAAGTTCATGTTAGCTAAAAGAGACAGGCAGCAGTAAGTGTAATATATTGTTACAATTAATGTTCTAGCCTGTGACCATGTTTAATTAATTATTTGTATCACACTAGCAGTATGTTTAGTGTATAATTAATTAGCCTGGAAGCAGAAGAGTGAGGAAGAACAACTTGCAAACTGGTGGTGAAAAGATTCCTGGCATATGATAGTTAGGCTGGTTCATTCTGTCTTTCTTCATTGTGGAAGCTCTTCCAGTGTTTTTGATTTAAAATAAACAAAATTCATCCCTATGTGTTTGCTAAAGAAATTAATGCATCTTTTGTTCTGTGTGGGACGTTGTATTAGTCCCAAGTTAGTGCAATATGTATAATACAAGTGCATGAATTTTTTTGATCTCTGTGTTACCTCTTAGGCAGGAAAAACATCAGCTCCTATTCAGTATCTGTCAATGCTCCAAGTGGATGTGTTACATTTTTCTCACTTCCCAACATGACAGACACTGGGACTGTGGCTGTGTCTTGGTCTTTCTAGTTCTGGCAGCTGAATTCTAATACTTGCTCGGGGCTTTCTCTGACAAGTGCGCTCTTTGGTAAGGATGCAAGAAGCTTCCTCTGCCTTTGCACTTAAAAGCACTGCAGAGGCAGCTCTATTGCTGCTCCCTGGGGCACATGGACAGTGAAGCAGGCAGGAGGGAAGGCAGGCCATGCCCTTGCCTCTCTCTTTCACTTGACCTTTGTGTCAACTCACTAGAGTTGGTGGAATTAGGGGAGCAGGCTGCACCTTTTCCAGAGAGGTAAGCCAGTGCACAGAAAGACTTGCAGGGGAAATCAGCATAGCACGGCATTGACGTTTCCTCCAGGAGTGCTGAACGCACACCGTGCAATCTGGAAGACACGAACCTGTTGCCTGACACATATGCCTGCTGAGGTATTAGGGGAGTAAGTGTGGGAAAACAGACCCTTGTGGAAAGGTACGTAACACAAAATACATGTAGGTTGGAAATGAAAAAGTGGTGACTTGAACATCCATGCTCAGTCTAGCACACCAAGACTACTGAAGTCAAGGAAAGATGCCACTTTATAATGTGCTGTTAAAGTTTTTGCTCTATTAACAATAGGGTCCAAGTAAATTAAATGCTGATTTCACTTATCCTGTTGTTTTTCACTGGGTTTATCTAGCTTGCAAATCTGTGTCGTGACTGCATGAATGAGTCTGTGGTGATGACAAATAGCCGTATACACATAAAATGTGACATAAGAACAATGTGGTACGTAAGATTCCTACTGGTAAATGCTGCCCAGTTTTGTAACTTGCTCAATGCTACTGAAATCATAGCAATAGCATTAGCAATTCAAGTCAGGCATAAGTTTTTCTGTATCTGAGTAGAGATCCCTACAATGCTTACACTCCCTAAATACAGATAATTAGAGGCTGTGGCATAATTTTCTTCTCCCTCAACCTAAAAGCAGTCACGAGTAAAGTCACTGAAGCAATTGGTTACTGTTGCATAAAACTAACAGAATGTGTTGGGCCTACGGTGAGATTCTTAACTTGAATATCCTTGCATTTATTTGGGTGGCAGGATCTTTACATTAGTTCTTAGGTTTTTTTTTTTTTACTTAAATGGCATAGTATCATGGCAACTGTTATTTGTAGGTGAACACCAGCAGGTGAAGGGAACAGTTGTGATAATGTCTAAACAATAGGTAGGAGTGGGACAGTAATGCCAAATTTGAAGGGTTTTTTTTCCTTTTTTTATTGTTTGGGGAATAAAGGAATCTGTGCTATCTACTTTGCTTATAATTCACTAAAATGGGTCAATGCTTGAGCTAGCAGTTGCTCTGAAATTACAATGACTGACTGTAATTAAGCACTAATTTGTAGTCATAAAAAAGCCAGATAAGGGGCTATCCACTTCATGAGAGATGAATATAATCAGGATAACTGGCACAGCTGGTGGCCATAGTCTGTCCTCAGTGAGCACACACAATTTCCATAGTTCGTAACAGGACTTAGGTATCTACCTCGGAAGGTGAATACTTAAGAAAATTTCCTTTAGATCAATGATTTGAAGCATTAAGCTTATAGAGTGCAGGGACAGGCTTGGGGAACACAGTGCAAACATTTATTAATTATACAGCATTAGCATTCTGATGGATGTCATGTAAATGAGTCAGGTAAATGTGTTTTGCTTTTCTAGAAAAAGTCAAGTTTTTTTCAGAGGACTATATCAATGCTGAAAGTGCCATTTTATAAATGCAAGCAGGAATTGACTTCAACTCAAGCCATTCTTCAGTTATATTTGAATTTGTGGACTTATTTTCCTTGATATTATAGGCAGACCTAGCAGCAATACCCTGTAACCTTTTCATCTGTGATATTCAACTAACTTCTGTATGAAAACAGTCAGCTTTAGTTTTACTGCAGAAAATATATCTATAAAACCCTGTTAACTGTTTTCCTTATGCAAAACAGCAATTATGACCTCTTTGACTTAGCACTTATTCTACAGAAATAAGCAATTGCCATTTGGCTCTATTCATTTTGTACTTTGTTTCACACTTTCTTAAGATGTATCAGCAGACTTTTAATTATCCTGCAAATGATTCTATTAAGCATTCTCCTTGCATATTAAATGCAGAAGACATTGTTTTGAGCTTCCTTTGCCTCCTGTGAATAGAATGTGGGCAGACATAGAAAAATCAAATTATTTTACTAAATGAAAACAACCTGAGCAGAAGAAATCATTTTGAATAATGACAGCTTGGGTGAGAGTGTCACCATTTTCTATCAGTTTGCTCTGCATCACATAGGAGCTCACTTGATGGAATGTTAAAAAAAAAAATGTGTCTAGTAAAAATAAGCTGTGACAGTCTCTAAGTAAATGTAATAAATCAGGAGGATTTTCAAAGGGAATAAAAAGTGTCATTTATGATGGTTACAGCTTATACGCCCACTATGATTCCTGTACTGGTACAGTTTATACTCTCCCATGGTAGATAAAATTATTACTTGATCTGTCAAAATGGAGTGACAAAATTTTTGTGGGTAGACAGCTTACTTAAGAATAGTAAAGTTCTATTGTGTGTTTGCTATCCTAACTCAAAGTACTGCAGAAAACAAGAAATATCCTATGGCTAGAATTAAAGTCAGCAAGGTATCAAAAGTAAATGAAGTGCATATGTTTTGACAGTGGGAAGGAATACTTAGCCTTTGAGATGGGTTGTGGAGGAACGTAATGAATCGGCTATGATTTAGAGCCTTTAAATTGTGATTAGGAGTCCTTCTAACTCCTTAAACTCACCACGAGCTGCAGCTGAAACCTGAATAAAGGCCAGACCTACTCTTCTGTACCCTTTTTTCTCTGCTTGCACATTTCGAAAGAAATGTTGTGGAGTTACACTTCCTGTGCTAAATGTGGAGTTGGAGTTCTGTGCTCTGTTAGAAAAGGCATTTAGAGGATGAATGCATTTGCATATTTTCTGAAGAAATGATCACAGTTGAAAGGAAAGGATGGTTCCAACATCAGGAATAAACCCCATATTTCAAAATTGTTACTAATTCCCAGTTACCAGATCCCACTAGTTCCCACTGGGCAACTTAAACCCCAAGTACTCTGGAAGGAACACGGTTTTAAAAATCTTGTAGTGACTGATCTATAGTGACTAGAAGTATACCTTCACTTACAAAAGAACTCCTTTCTCTCTGGCATGGCTATCTATTGAAGCTATTTTCTATTCATGCAGCTGCATAGAGTATTCACGTAGCTTTGGTAAGGGAAAAGGGGAGCCGAGAGAGAGGAAGCAATCTGAATTGTGAAACTTTTCCCTTCTCTTCAGATGAAAGACAAGCTGTAAAGTGGGTATCTGGACTTCCCAAAATGCCTAGTAAGACACTGCTTTGGGGCTACCCATAGTGAAGACGAGCCGGTTTTCATGGACTTCAGCTTGCTTCTGCTGCTTGTAGAGCTGCAAGAATATTTGTTACAGTGCCTGTGGCAAGTAGAGTCAAATTGGACTTCTCCACATGAAAAAAATGGGCATTCTAGGAAGAAGAAAATGTTCCCTTGTACCAACAGAAAAGTCAGCATAGTGTAGTCTCACTAGGCGAACAGCAAAATTCATGACAAAAGTAAGCAGAGGACATCAAACACACCATAGATTTTTTTTCCAAAAGCAGAGTCTTCTAAATATAGATTATAGTAATTTACTTTCAAACAACTCATTTTCAGCATCTGACATGTTCATTAACCCCAGGTAGAAAAATTATTGTGGTGCATTAATTTTTCACCAATGAAGACATTATTCATATTTGCAAGTATCATTAGTGTCTGCCACTGAGGTAGAAAAGTCTTACTGTCTCTCTCCAAATGGAGGATGCATTAGAATGTTAACTAGGGTCTGCTGAGTTCTGTGGGTTATCAACCCTTGCACACTTTTATGCATTGAATTTTAATTAGACTTTTCTAAAAGTACATCATTAAAAGACATGTTTTATAAGTGAGTCAGACAGATATGTAATCCTTTAGTAAAATAAGGTAAAATGTACAAGGATTTAGTGTAAGTATTCTGATAGTTCTTCTGACAATATGAAGGGTACAAGTTCATATATTAAACTGTATGTGTGCTCAGCAATTATGAGAACGAAATGAGACCAGAGGTAGTATAGTCCACAGAGGGGGGAAGGGAAGAAGGTTTCAAAGGTGCCAACAGCAGCAGGTATCGAAAGGTAAGTGAGATCAGAGAGACTTGGGTGTTTCTCTTCCCACTCTGTTATGATAAATCCCTTACACAGTACATTCCTAAAATAGAGACTAAGTATTGGGAAATGTCTCAGAACGATTGGCTCCTATCTTTCTTGGACGGTTTTATGTACGTTCCTTCTACTAGATGCTCATAAAATCTTTTCTGTTATCAAATCTTTATTTAAATGGTTTTGCTTTGGATTTATCTATGACCTATTTTTTTAATCCTTCATGGAATAAAGTAGTCCTTCTTCTAGCTTTTGTTAAAGACATGATGAAAAGGAGAGCAAGTTGAAGCAATGTTGCTCTACTTAAATTGTTTCACATTAAAACAAGGATCAATTTTTTTTTCACTGAAGTATAAGACTGTATACGTGTAGAGTGGCTAATCTTTCAGAACATTCTTTTTTAGGTAGAACGGTGAATGCGTGTCTTACTGATAAATATGACTAGATCTTAGTCAGGAGCCAAGGGGAACTGACGTTCCCTTTAGTAATGCTTGTAAAACTTTGAATCAATTATTCCCTGTTTCCCCAATTCCTTCCCCTTTTACTTGCAATGTCCAATTTCTACTTAAATGAAAGAGGGCATAAAGTAGCTCGATGCAGAACCGGCTGAGGACAGTCAGCAAGTTCACTAACTGGAATCAACGCAGCGTGATGGAAACCATACACAATTCCTTTTCCCCCCCAAGACTGCTCCAGTTTGTTTTTGCATCTTTCCTGATATTTTTCAGTATAATAAAACCGTCAAGCTGCCAAAAGCATCCAAAGAACAAACTGGTGAATCAGTCCAAAGTTATTTTCTGAATAGTCTGTGGCATTACTAGTGCAACTGAGATGGGGCTTGTCTTGCATTGCTTTAAATTAGGTGTCTTGTCTGAGTGAATCTTTTATACACCAGTGGAGGCAATGGAAAGGGACAGTCACTTCCAAAGAAAATGCCCATTTTTCAGGGTCACTGAAGGCAACCAGACTCCTGGGTGTAGGATTTCATCAGGAGCATGACCAGGGTAGGAGGAGTGGGGCATCTCTGGAGGTGCCCATCTCCATGTTGACAGTAAAGCAGGCTGGAGAACCAGCTTGGCCTAGAGCAGTGATGGTGAACCTTTAAGTGTTTGTTTTAACTTGTTTTAACAGTTATTGTTAGACCATCCCAAATAGTGGTTGCTGGAGAAACTTTTCACTACACATCAAAGCCATAGGCATAGACAAGTGATGTATCAACACAGCTCTTTAACTAAGAAATTACTTATTTTCCCTTAATCGGAAGATTGCCCTATTAGAATTTAAGAATGGCTTAGTCCATAATTTCCTCTACTGCAAGAGAAGAATGGGATATTACCTTCTAGGGCACTCCTGTCTCCTCTATATATGACCTTTATCAAATTTTTAGCTGGTGAATGATTGGATTTGCATGAAGAATGCCTAAATGTTAAATGGTATAGCATGTACCTAGGAATCTGATGGCAAACTGTGACATCAGATTTAAACCTTGTCTTCAAGATGAAAATAAAGAGTTATAGCAGATTCATCTATTCTCAGTAAAGAGCTCCACTATTAGGTTTGTAACTTACTATGTTTTTACCACTCCCTGTAAGGTATGTCAGATCTTTATGATTAAAAAGAAGATTTTTTTCTTTTCTTGGTAATGTAGGTAGTAGTATACAATATGAAATGCCATGAGATTCTCCTGGGAGATAAAAGACCTTGGGAAGAAGCATTGTAATGAGTAATTGATGTTAAGATTGTGTGAGAAGAAATGAACATATGCAGGGGTATACAAAGAACAAGTGTGATTATTGTCTCATATTGTACTTGTGTAATTCTGGATTCTGCACTAGGTTTCAATGATGTGACTCCAGGTAAAGTGCGAAGGAATCGCTTGGGTAATGCTCATGTTGAGAGTTTTGGAAAAGGGTTCTTAATGTTTATTTACATTGGATAAACAAGGAGAAAAACTGGACCACAAGTAGATGTGAGCAAGTTTTACTGTATCATCATTTATTCTTTTGCATTTAATTTCACACGAAGATGACAGTGCCTCTGTGGAAACTACATATACCAAGACAGCTTTTGTGGCTACCCATTTTGAAGTCCAGTAAGGTAGTGAATCTGTATGTTTAAATGTTAGAATTGGTAATACAATTGGGAAATGAAGCCAGGAATACATTTTGAGCTTCGTATATCAAAATAAAATAGTCTTTTTAGGGCTTTGTTGCATTACTCATGTGCTTGCCTTGATTGTAAAAACTCAGCTTAACTGGTATTTAATTTAGTCTTGCTATCTTAATGTTTTTTAACAATGGTAATAAATCTTATTACTGATTATATTAGTATTGGAAACTAGTCCAAGTCTGTTTGGTTCAAACACCTGTTAATTTTTGTACATACGAATGATTTGATCACATAATTATATGATGTTCATATAGAATGAATAGTTGAATCGTTTCAGATGTTGCTTGTTTAATTTCAGTGTTATAATTTGGATGTTCTGGACATAATAATAAGTCCATATATGAAGCATTTGTATAACCATTTTTTCAGTACAGTTTTTCCTATGAAAAAAGTTTCTAGGAACTAGAAAGCTAGTTGAATAGTTAACCATTGTACAATTTAATTACACCTAATGTTATTTTTCTGGCTTTTACACAACACAAAAGCTATGTATCGCATTTTCATTTGTTTGTCTTTGAGCTCAGCCATAGAAAGTTATTCCTATCTCTAGATAGTTGTATTATTTAAGCACTTTTTGTTTTGATGGAAATTACTTTTGTAGGAAGAAATTTACCGCTTTGACTGCGATCAGGGCCACAGCTCAGTCCGTAACATTCACTGCTGACATGCCTATTTCCTACCTGTCAGAATGAAATACTAATGGTAGGTCCTATCAATTCTGACATTGCTTTCTTATTTTTTATATCCAAGGTCACTTTGCTTCAAGTTTACATTTGGCATGCAAATAGAAATGAAACTATAAAAAGGATTATTATTTTTTGCAGCAAATTTGTGCCGATCGTGTTTTATTTTAATGTTTTTCATTTCAAGGAATAAAACATTTGAAAAATTTAAGGTGATAGATAAGGCATTTACTTGTTGGAAAGCAGCAAAAAGGTGCTTTTTCATCTTTATTATTAAATACACATGCAAAATCAGACTGGCTAATCAGCTGGTTCTTTTCTCAGCATCTATGTTATTGCATTCATGTTTAAATGAAGCATTTGAAAGGTATTTAAGGACTATTGTCTAACTCTTACAAAATATCTGTTCACAAAGAGTCTAAAGGACTCTATAGGAGTCTTTAGTCTCTATAGGAAAGGGAAGCGATGGTCTTTTAGGGTAAAAGACATTGTATTTCTCTTGAACACACCAAGGGAGTCTTGCATTTCAATTCCCAGGGCCTATTTTTCAGCAAATCTTTGTTCTTTAATCATAATTTTCGTTATTGTCTGCTTAGTATCGTGTCCTCTTTTTTATACTCAGAAGTGAGAAGCCTTGTTTATGCTTCTGAAGGCTGGAAGAATAGCACCATGGGAAACCAATGTCCTTGTTTTATCTGTATGCTCAGGTGTAGTACAGGTAAAGCTTCTAACATTGCACTGCCAATGACCCCTATCATATTTTAATGGACTCTCTCTTTTGGGTAGCCTGAGAGAAGTAATTTAGCCTGCTTAAAGTTGGTATTTTGGGGGAGAGCTTTCTGTCTGTTATATGTTTCCAATTGCAGTTCTCATGATCTTATACAGAGATCAATCATGTGTTTTATTTAGATGATTTTGTATGCGTGATTTTTTTAGTGTTTCTTTGTTTGTTTCTAATACAAATTAAAATTCTGAATCTTTAGCCAACTGGAATAAGGCTATTTTAGCACTGATTTGACAAAGACAGTCTTGTCGTAAATTGGGACAATATAAAGGTTTTGTATAATAACCTTTTTATTTATTGCAAAACTATGAAACATTGTATTTCTGTTGTTAAGAAACGCCAATAAAAGGTGTAGTTTTCATGGTACCAAACAAGCTGCTCTTGTGAAGGAAACTCAACACCACAGCTCTTGGAATTAGAGTGTCTGGAGCACCAGAATAGACCTTAATAAATAGGCTCTCCTATGTAGTTTTTGCAAGGGAAGGGATTGCCTTCTAGACTTCATCACAGCGTACTAAATTTTAGATCTATTCCATTTTGCAATAGTAAATTGAGAGAATGCTGCAGAATACCACTCTGTTTGGGATATTCAGAAAGAAATAGCAGGTTTTGTAAACTCATTGTCTTTCATACTAGATAGGTCCATATATAAGTGTTCCTCGGTTACGTTCTTTGCAGAGTCAGCCACATCCTTATTAGCTTTTCATAGGTACTAGTACAATTAAAAAACTTCCCAGAATATAGGTGGTAAGTTTGGTCTGGTGGTCACCTCTATTCATTATTCTTCTGTTTCATTTCTCATCATGCTGCCGCTACATGCAGTATTTGATACTGATAGTGTTGCTTATTGCATTAATGTAATTCCAATTTACTATACTTGCTAGTCTTCTCCCTCTTCCACCACTAGATGATATGTTTCAAAGCAGGGGTATATTTCAGAAGGGTTAAATATGTTAAATATATATATATTTAAATGTTTACTATTAACAAACAACAAGTAATAATGCATAAACATAGGCAAAACTGTTCAGTTATATTTATCTTACTACAGTTTTCAAATACCATCCTATATGCAATCTGAGCAGTTTCCCTTCCCGTGAAGTAGAAATATAAATGCATTCCTACATTGTAGAACATTGTTTCATAAGTCAATACTTATAAGACCTTTCAAATGCTCATAAGGAAGGTTCAGAATAAATGCAAAGGATTAAATCATTTAATAATGAATATTACTACTACTGCAGACTATATCCCTTGCTTAAGTAAAACGTAAAACAAGTCAGGATTTCTCTGTGGCACTGAATTCGTGCAGACCCGTATCATCATTGGTTTTGCCTACTTTAGTGGATAAAACCAGACAAAACCTCCACTTTTTGGGCAATTTTTGTTATAGTCAGGATGGTGATGTGTGGCATAATTTCTGCAACGTCATCCTTATTGGAGAAATTCCTTTATTAAATTTTGTTTTGTTGTGTTTTATTTTTGTTAGTATGAAAGGAGATTTCATGGGCTGGAGAAAGCAAAACAAGAAGTACCTGTTATTATCATCACTTTCCTTTTGACAGTCAGTGGGACTTTGTGCTGCTTTATGTAATTGCCTTTGGAATACTGTAGAAGTCTGGTTACTGAAGTAGACAGGGTATTTCAGCAGACATTTTGGTCTAGAAAATAGCTTGACAGCTTCAAAATCTGCAGGATTTTCTTTGGTATATTGAGATTTCTCTGATCTCAGGAATGGGAGAAAATACGCACTTATGGTAAAAGAACACAGCATTGGGAGGATGCCGACTCTGAGGTCTGCCCTTGACTTTGCACCAGGTATTTGAAAAGCCTTCAGCAAGATGCTTAGTGCTTCCATCCTTCTGTGTCCCACCTCAGAAAGGTGTAGGTGTATTTCATAATGTTGGAAGACACTGTGTCCTACGATAGGACATACAAAAAGGTATTTTGCTTCTAGGGAAACTGATACAGCCCATGGTCTTTTCTGTGCTATTTCTTTATGCACAAGTAATTTTTTTTTTCTTTTTTTTTTTGGATATAAGCTCAGTGTTATTCAATGGCAGTAGCCTTGCAGGGTGAGAAAATCCATGGAAGGCATGGAAAGGACCGTTTTGCATGTTGTTGTTAAAGAAAAGGTCTCAAACTATTCCCTTCTTGAGTAATAAGCCAAAAGCTTCTATTGTAATGTGTGTACCCGGCATTGTATCTTTTCCCTTTCAGACAGAAAGGAGTAGACTTATTTATCTAATCTGTCAATCTAACCTATGCATTTCTGATGTACACATTTACTAGAGGTCTGAGCACTGTTTATGCTGCTCTGATTTATAGAGAGTTCTCACTGATATATGGCCTTGATGTTCCTCCTCTTCTGTATTTTAGCTGTCGGTGGCTCTCTTTTGACTGTTATTTGTTAAGTCTTGTTACTACTAGGCTCTAATTATAGCTCCTATTACTTTTAGGAAAATGCTGAAATACAAGCTCAAAAGGGGCTTTAGAAGTGCATAAATGAGAATTAGAGATGTGATAAGCACTCATCAATAGGCTACTGGGGCTTTTCACTTATCATCATTCAAATAATAATTAGAATATTTAGATGCTAAGTACAGATCTGAGAGAGAAAATGAAATGGAAAGGTTTTTTTTTTTTAATGTATATACAAAAAAAATGTAATAAAGATCACTTGTGTGGAGTCACACACAGTGTGGAGTTATGTATGTTTTGCCTTTGTTTTGCAGAACTGTTCTTTAGAGGAAGTAACGCTTTTTACAGTAAATGAAACTGCTAAATATGGATTATGTAGGAGTTGAATTGGTAAAAGACCTTTAGAATGGTTGTGTATTTAAATGCAAAAAGGAAAGGGACAGTCTAAATCCTTATGGTAGGGACAGTCTAAATCATTATTTCAATCTGGTTTTGAGCATAGACAACTCTCAGGGGAACTTTTCAAAACAAACAGCATAAAAGAAAGGAAATTCAGTAATGAAATAGAGCAGACTATAGTGGTGAATAAATGGTAAATAAAAAGTTAAATTAACATTTTCTAGAAATATCTGGAGCAGTCACCATTATGGACATCTCATAATCCATGTGTGAAATCGTTACCAACTGCCTGTGTTTCAGGATCAGGAAGGTTGCATGGAAGCCATGCAGTTAACTGTGGTCGCAAAAATTCTAACTTTGCAAGGATGAATCTAATTCCCTTGCCATTTCTTCACAAATATTTGAAGCAGCAGAATTGCCACTGCTGTATTGGTGCTAAGACCAACGATTTACTATAAGAAGTTTTAAATCCCCATCTTACAAAGCATTTAATTTTTATAACTGAAGCCTTGCTCTCTCGTGACTATTGACTCTCCATGAGGCTAATTTTGCAGTAAATATTTTTTCCTTTGCCAATGTAAATGTTTCTGATTTCTTATGCATCTCACCCCCCCTCTCTATATGCCTAGTGATCTTCCCTATAGATCCCTTCTGTTTGGATAACTGTGTGCATCAGATGGCAAATAGTTGGCTGCTGGTTTGCATGTTGCAGGGATCAATCCTTCACTGATAGGGCAATGGACTGGATGACCTAAGATATGTCTTTCATCTTTATTTTATCACTGCAAAATGCAAGTGGGCGTGCAAATCCTAGCTCTCTGCCAAAGCCATCTGCTCAAAAATATTATACAAACAGACAAAGAAGGTTTAAACTAATTACAACTTTTGTCTGTTTATGAAAATTATTCTTTGCTACTGCAATCATATATCTGGGCTTCCCCTAGTTGTGTCATCTTTTTAAATAAAAAAAAAATCATCTGGGCACAATCTGAAGACTTTGAGTATTTTTTGGTGATTTGTGGATGTCCCCCAGTCCAGCAGGAACACTAGCAGGTTCTCTGATGGCCGGTCAGTTCAATGCACTCATTGCCTGAAGACTGCATGTGTTTTTCCGTAGAAGATCATAGATAGCAATATGGAAACCCTACGTTAGGCTCTTTACTGAACTGTTGCCCTTGCCTTGCTTTTGCACTTTAAAAGGCTGGTCTCTAGGGAAGAGCTAGGGTTCACATTGATATACAACTTTATCTTTGGCCCAGGAATCTCTTTACATGCACAAAATAGTGTATTTCACCTGTGTTGAGAAGAACAGTTCATTTCCTGTGGGCTGAAGAAATTGGACTGAACATAACCTCCTTCCAGGGGCTGCCAACAAACCAGAGAAGAATGGTCCTTCTGAACTTCCATGATCTCCTCTTTTCCCCAGTGCTCCCTCTGTCCTGCGGGCTGTCCGATCTCCTGATCTTATCGAGAAACACTTCTGGAATGAAGTGGACAGTTTCCTTAACTGGGATGAGTTGTCCACTCTTTTGCATGGCCGGGCTGTGCTGGACAGCCATTCTCCATCCTCAACTTTGTAGCAGCCAGATGAGGACTGCTGCCTAGCCCCATCCAGCAGGTCACTGAGCTCACACTGAGGCTGTACCGTGTTATTGCTGGCTTTTTGGGTGACAGATGGAAAGCCATAAGCTTTGTCACTAAGTGTTGTCTGAGCCAGTAACAGTTGTATGTGCAGTTCAGGGTGTTGGTGTGTTCAAAGTTTTATGTGTGTGTTTTTGTTGTGTTTGTGTGATATTGTAAAAAAGAAAAAAGAAAATATTCTCTTCACTGGTTAAAGAGAGCTCCCTTTAAAAATTGTATATAGAAAAAAAAAAGCTGTTTACATTGTATTTTTTGTTGACAGGAATTTTCAGTTTAAGTTTTTTTTTTTTTTTACAAGCTTTTGACCAACTCTTTATGGCTTTTATCTCTGCAAGTGGTTACTGCAAAAATATTTTTAGCCATATATTGTTTTAGAGGTATCAGCTCCAGTGAAACTGTCCTCTGTATCTAAATAAAAGCAAATTGTTTGCTCACTGTATATAAGTGGAGAGTTTGATCACACTTTTAACATCCTCTAAAGTAATTACATTAGTTTTCTGTTCCATCAGTCTGTATTTCAGCATATAGAAATATTTTGCTTTCAGAAGTTTTTTCAGAATGGTTAAACTACTTATTCTGATTATGTATATGCATGCTGCCATTTACTTAGTCCTTAGTCTCTGAGGGGCTAAACTGCTGAACAATGCTAAAGGCTGAGCTTAGTACAGGATATGAGAATATTTGCTTAGAGAGTGTGAGGTTGGTTCATTATAGAAAACAACCACCATATTTAACTAATTATTGGAAAATTTTTAGCATTGTATTAGTACAAAACTAACAATTTTACAACTAGCTTAATAAACAAATAACAATTAAAATTCCACATCAGGCTTACTTTACAAAGTTACCCCATCATGCCTAACTACATATTTGCTATCACATACCGTTACAAGTTTAAAGAAGCTGGTGGTTTGTCTGTTGCAAGAATAACATAACATTCTTATAGATATCAAATACAGTGTTGGCTACAGATTGTCCTGTATTGCCTTTTGCTAGACTAAGAAAAGTAAGACACCTTGCTTTGGGATTTGCAGAGGATGTTAGTGTCCGTGAGCACTTTTGTCTTATGGTTTAATGAGGAAAATTAACTGAATTTGGAGAGGAGTCACTGCGCTGCTTTGGCATTTTAGTGATAACAATGATATGTCATCCTTATCTTCTGCAGGTTTCATGTCAGTCAAATATTATTCAGCCTGGACATTCAAAAGGTCCAGGTAGCAGCTTAGGTTTTCATGGTTGTAAACAGTTTTAAGAGCAACAGACTAGTATGGCTGAAGTGGCACTATGGGCAGGGCTGTTAGTATCCAAATTATGAACTAGTGAAGCCAGCTGGGCACCGTGAATGTTTTCTGCTTGCGTTGGTGCCAGGTGCGATGATGGCCAGGTAGAAGTGGCTGATAAAGGGGCAGAAGTTTCACTCACTGAAGCCATTGTAGGTAAAGACTAAATACTACACAAGTTTCTCATGAACTAATGCTACCCAAGGAGTCCTCTCCCTAGGTTAGACATGTTATAAGGCTGGCCACACTGTTCTGTGAACCAGCAGCCCCTGGTAGCCTTTGCATTTAATGCATTGCTTTCCAAAATTGCAGCTCCGGTTCGAATTTGCAGCTGCTGAGATTGCAAGCCAGGGAAAGCCCAAGAGCCAGCTATGAGCCCACTGCAATGCTGCAGTCATGACATTTGTGTGCATTTCATACTAGTAACATAAAGGACTGCACTAAGAACCCTGAAATTAAGGGATTTCTCTGACTTTATTCTCTTTTTAATTATAACTAAATAAAATCAGAAACCTGTGTAGATACTTGCACAGATTTTAATGCATTTGAAATGCATTTTGATGGATGTTTCCTTAATAAACTGATGATAATCACTTTCTTATCTTACATCAGTGTTTTCTCCTTTTTACTGTTCTTAAAAAAGTTGAATTATTTTGAAAAGAGAAACTTGTCATGAAGGGAGATTTTCATCACAAATTGTCTATATTATTTCATGTGCAAACTTCAGCTTTACCTTTTCAACTTCCTTGTACTGTTTTATGCCTTATGACATTTGTGTCAGATCTATTTTTGTTTCACAATGCAGGCTATATTCTTGTATACTTCAGACTGTATGTCATCTTTCTACACTAAAGAGAACTGGACAGAGGTTAGGATGCTATCTTTTTCAGGCTAATTAAGTTCCAGCATAATCATTATACATAGCATATATTTACTTATTTAATATAAAACTTGCTTTGAGCAGAAGCTTGGATGAGATAACCTCCCAGGGTTGCTTCTGACTGGAATTATTCTGATTCTATGAAAACAAAAGTTGAAGGTGTGTGTTTATTGTAGAATGAAATGTTTCATTGCCTAAAATTCTGTTTCTGAGAAGTCAGAGTTCATTGTAGAACATTTTGACTCATGGTAACAGAAAATGAGATTTCCCGGAAGAAAACTGTAACTCTAACATACACACTACTGGGCACAACTAAATACATGCTTAAAATTCCCATCCTCCAGCCTCTAGGACCTCCATCCTGCAGAAAATACCTGTTCTTTTCAAGGCCATGTAGCCCACAGAAGGCAAACTTGTTTTTCTCAAACGCAGTCCTATCCTTTTTAAAAAAGATTGAATTGAAGTGAAGACTATAATTTAAAAATAAAAGTCCCCACAGTTGCAGGTTGTGGAGAATTCATGCTGTATAAATTTTTTAGAACACAAATATTTCAGTGGCTGAGTTGATGGATGAACTTGGCAGTCTGTCCTCAAACGATCCGGGATTTTTAGAAAAACAAAAAACAACACCCTTAATGCCAGGCTCTAAACTGTATTTAATAAAAAATAGAGCTGTGTGCAATGTGCTTATTTTGCTTTTTTGCTACGAGGCCCATTGCTGCATTCAGCCATTAGCTTCTACCTCATTCTGTCAATATCCAAGATAGGAGAGCCAATAAGCCACCCTGGCTGCCTTCAGGAAGATGCATACTAAGGAGAGAAAAACAGCTACAACTTAGCCATGACTGTCTTAACTCTTTTTCCTCTGGGTTGACTGATCATGGTTATTCTCTCATTTGATCTAGAGAGCCTAAAAACTAAATCAAACGTGATCAAAACTCCCTTATGGGACAAGATAGCAACCTAGCATAGGGCTACTGTGAGCACCGTATACATATTCAGCCACTAAGGAAGACATATGAGCTTGCATCTGAGGTGGATAAAAGATCTGTGGTTTTTGTACGCTTAACCTTCTCTGGTTATGTGAAGTCAAAATAGATAATCCCGGCCAAGCAGGCAGGAAGGGCAAGGGAATACGAATAGGCTGTGAAGAGATCACGGCCTCCATTCTTCGTAGAATCATTTCCATTTGGTTTTCTAAAGCTTCCAAAAGTGCAGGTCATCTGGCACCTATGTTTGACAGAATATATAGAGAGTCTTCTGCCTCCATGTCCAAGCCCTTGCCCAGTAACATAATTTATTGTTTTGTGTGCATGAGATTCCACAGAACTGCTTATATGTGAATTATTAACTGTCCATCTAAAAATGTATAATGCAATTTAGGATAAGATTATAACTATTGAACTTCACAGTTTCTTCTCCTGCAGTTTCTATTGCCTTTAAGATTGGGAGCTACAAGAGAAAAGTGCATGAAGCAGTGGTTTAGTAAATATGCAGGAAATTTAAAGCCAGGAAACTGGTCCTTGATTGTGTATCCAGCTGTGCAATAGTTTACTGACTTGGTTTCTTCCTTTCTTAAATTGGTCTGTGTCACAGGCAGTTTCAATATAAAAATATACACAGCTGGCAATAAATCCACATGCTTTCTTCACTGCACTGGTTATAATATGTCAATTTTTGTACAGTCAATCAAATAATATAAGTTACATAGCTTTATTTACTGGAGAGTACTACAAACTAGTGCTCCATGTCATTACTCAAAAATAATTAGAAAAAAATAGTTTGGCAGGGTTTGGGGTAAGAAGAAAGCAATTTAATTTCTCTACAGCTTAGGGTTTGTGCTCAGTTAATTACAGAATCATGGAATCACAGAATAATTGAGATTGGAAAGGACCTCAGGAGATCTCTAGTCCAACCTCCTTCTCAAAGCAGAGCCAGCTGTGAAATCAGACCAAGTTGCTCAGGGCTTTATCCAGTCGGATCTTGAAAACCTCCAAGGATGGCGATGGCACAACCTCTCTGTGCAGCCTGCTCCACTGCTTGGCTGTCCTCATGGGGAAAAAGTTTCTCCTCCTATGCAGTCAGATCTGCTCTAATTTCAATTTATGTCAGTTGTTGCTCATCCTCCTGGGATGCAGCACTGTGAAGAGCCTGCTCTCTCTTCTGCATAACCTCTTCGTAGGCACAGGGATCTGCTGGTAGGTCCCCATGAAGCTATCTCTTCTCCAGGCTGAACAAGCCCTGCTCCTCCAACCTCAGAGCAAGTGCTTCAGCCCCTGACCATCCTGGTGGCCCTCTGCTGAACTTGCTTCAGTTGATCAATGCCTTTCTTATACTGGGGGGTGCAAAACTGGGCAAGGGCTGAGTAGAAAGGGATGATTGCTTCTCTAGATCTCCTGGCCATGCTCCTGTTCATACAGCCAAGGATGCTGTTGTCCTTCTGTGCTGCTTAGGCACATGGCTGGCTCCTATGAATCTTGGTCCCTCCCAGGTCAGTCAGTTCCCAGCCCCTTGTCATTGCAAGGGGTTGTAGGACTCTGCATTTCTCCTTTCTGAGTTTCATAAGGCTCCTGCCTGCCCATTCCTCCAGCCTGAATGGCAGCCCTGCCCTTGAACACATTGACTGGTCCCCCAAGTCTGGTCCCCTCTATCTGCAAAATATTGCTATGCATTTCTAATACAGCCATATCTGCTATATTTATTATAGTAGAAATAAAGCAATACAATTTAGACTCCATGTTTTGACAATATAAATTTTTGTTTATATTGTAATTGTAAAGATATGGAGCAGAAAGCTTAATAAAACTTAACTTAATCATATTGACATTTAAAATATATAAATATATCTTTGTGTGTCAAATATCTATTTTATTTGGGTTAAATTTTAATTCTTACATCATGCTGTCCACATTAGGACCCTCTGTGTTAGACTTCTTGTTGGAAAAAGGTAGATACACTACTATCTGTTTCCTGAGTGTATTACTAAGTCAGTACATTGGCTGTAAAATGTATGATGATGTCCATTTTACAAATGGATAGGAAAACTCTAAAAAATAATGGTTTGGTGCAGAGTCCCATGGGGCTGGAAAGGGAAGCCAAATCACAAGTCCCATTCTACTGCCCAGGCGATTAATCTATCTTCTTTCTGGCAGCTATTTAATTCAGAATAGATTTAGATCAGAACTTTTGTTTGAACACAGTAGCCATTTAATCATGCCAAAATGTTTCCACTGTTCCCACTTTTTCTTTCATTACATTGTGTGCTAAAGAAATTATAATCAGCAAAGCACTAGAACTATCACCTGGCTATCCTAAATCATAATGAAGTACTGTGTGGCATTTTACTGTTCCAATTCCTGATTTGTGGTTAAACTTGATATGCAGCATACTGAATTCACATTATTGTGTAAATATTCTCATTATAAGCTATAATTTGGTTTTGATCTGAAAAGGTCATAAACATGCCATCAGTTATTTCATAGTAGTATATAACGATTCATTGTTTTTTTCTTCACTTAGAATGGGAGGTATCTGCAGTAACTGTATGGTAATGGCTGGCAAATGTTGACTTTTATCAATGGCTTGTGTTTGCTTCACGCCTTCAACTCCTACATATTATAGCAGTGATTGCTGTTTCTTTTTTATTCTATGGTGGTTTAGTATTATGCTGGATATACTACTTTGCATAATGTTATCAAATTCCTACTATTAGGCCTTGGAAAATATTCAGATCAGATTCCAAACTATTCTGAAATAATGGTAAGTTTAAATCTAATTTGCAGTCAATCATTCAAGGTCCATAAATGATTGTCAACCATCAATTTCATGTATCTTTAATTCTGTTCTGAAAAACAAACATTTGAATTTTATCTGTTTCCTATCTTATCCCAAAGTCTGTTTTTCACTTTTTCTTGTTTTACTATTCCTTCTGGTCCTGTCACAATCTCTCCATGAAAACAGAGTAATGACTGTGGTACAGAAGCTTTTATGAGAAAGCGCTTTAGCATCTCATGAGACTGAGAGGAGGAATTTGTACTCGTACTGAGCCAGAAAGTGAAAGAAGTAACAGGTGACTCTCACATAAAATCTTCGTGATAGGGAAGGTACTGAGGCAGCAAGAACAGAAAATAGCATTTTTGTTATTTTAGTTCAAGTTCTTGCAAATTATAGGTAAGTACTGCTAATTATAGGTAAATACTGCTTGGAATTGTCCCAAATACAAATGCATGCTTTACAATAAAATAGAAATGCAGAACAGGAAGAGTTGTTAAATATACAGGATCTTTGGGGGCATGGCAGAAGCACGGATCCTTTGTTCCGACTGCATAGTTTAGTTTAATTAGCCACCAACATTGCACATCTATGCTGAGACCTGTGAGATTAAGCAAGAATTAGCCACTGGCTAGGACTGCCAAAACCTACCTACAATTCAGAATTTTGCAGTACTGCAAGCAATATGTGTTTCACCATTTGAGCACGCAGAGAGGAAGCAATTGTACTGTGGGTTCTTCCCTGAACTGTTATGGGAATGGAAATGCCAGGTGGCACAGAGCAGAAGCCCATGCAGCGAGTTCCTAATGGAAAGCAGGGAAGAGTTAAGAGATGACACTTCCCACCAGCAAGCTGTGACGGGAATCTGAACCCCAGTGCAATGTGTGTGCATTAAGTGATACCTCTGAGTCAAACTTCTAAGTGAGGCTGTGCAACTTGTTGACTCATGGCTTTTTTTTTTTATGTGCCTCTTTGGGCTGCATGTTAGCTGACAACCTTTTCATTTTGGTGTTGTTGCTCTTACTTTATTGGTGCAATTTGCAGGAATAAGTGCACTACATAATCCAGAATTAAGAGGTTTGATGATTAACTAACAGTTGTATTTTGTGACTTTGCTATCCTGCTGGTGAAGTACATCCTCTGTATTTAAGGAGTTTTTCTGAAGACCGTCACATAATATGGCTTTTATTAATTGCATTATAGGAGCATTAATAAACCCAAATCATAACTGAGGAATGACCATACTGATGTCTGAAGTTGGTGTCCCAAATGCAGTTGAGTTGTCATGTTAGCTGAATACACTGGTGCTATCTTACAAATCTTCTGCTCAGACATTTCATTACATGCCCTTCAAAATGTATAGGGAGGTAATGAGCAAGGATTTTGTGTTATTTGAACTCTCTTCATACACAGCAGCAATTGACTGATGTGCTTTTTTTCTACCATTATATACAAAAGGAGCAACACTCACTTTCCTTTTCTGGAGTATGTTGAAAAACACTTTTTGTGGCTTAAGACAGCTACTTTTATGCAATTTTCTCCTGCAGCTTCAGAATTTTGATGTAATCTTCAGGGATGTGCTGTGGATTTAATCCTACCAACACTGACTTTACTCCAGCCAAAGGTGTTTTAAAAACAAAAGCAAATATATATCTAAGAAAAGTGCCTCACTTCCTCTGTCAATCAAAAAAAAATTTCAGGATTCCCTTCACTGGGATTCTCAACATTTTGATGATAGGGGAGTGGGTGTATTTACTACATAAGTTTTAGATGAAATTCCTAGACTGTATTTGCTGTGTGTTGTCCAGGATTTTAGTAATGGAGATCAAGCAGAGAAAACCCAAATTTTTCTGGCAGACTACTCTTGGCATCCGTTTGTCTGGAAAATCTTCATATGGCTCATAAAAATCCATTTATTTCCACTATTGTCTCACGTGACAGAAAAACCCACACAGCATCCTTATCCTCAGGTGTTCCTTATATATCTGGATAAGAAAGTCTTATAGTTCCTTGTGGCTGTTCATTATTTGTACCTCGACAGAGAAGTTGATTAACAAAGAACATTCACTTTTCCCCTTACTTTTATTCAGAAAAAGAAACAAATTATCTCCCTCATTTACAGTTATATTTAATTCGTGAGAGATCTTGTCTTTTTTCTGAGGACCAGGGAACAGATTTGTGTCCAGATAGATAGTTTACAAGTACCTGCCTTCCTGAGTCTGTTTAAATATGCCTTAAATATGTCTTAATCTGAAGATTTACACTTTTGCTTTTAGACCAACAGCATACAAAAATAATAAAAATAGTAATTTGTAAGACAATTTTTGTGACAAAGGAAATTATTTTTGTATAATTAACAGAACGTAGAACATAAGAATGATCACTTTTTAAAACTTCTGCCTGCGAATGCTTCTAAGTAATTGCATAATACTGAAGAGAAGCGTATTAGTATAAAATGCATTGCTATTTTTCTTGCTATTTATTGTTAGTGATGGATCTGTACGTAGACATCCTTTATATGTCAAGCTATTTCGAAAACAGGTGCTTGCTTTTGCTGAAAAGACACATGACGCCGAGGGCCGAGGAGCAGTATCATGTCAAAATATCTGAAAGTCAGCAGGAAATTCTTTTCTAGTTAGAGGGCCTGCGTAAAACTCAACATTTCAATACTGCCTCATTTAATTCAGGATACAAATGAGGATTAAATACTGCCTAGGACTACATGTAGGGCTTGCAGAGTCCAAGAAGAGGGAGAAACAGCAAAAGAGGTTTTGTATAAGCATAAAATTGAAGCTGGGAGTAAGTTCCCAAACATTCAGGATAAAAGAAGGTGGTAAAATTTGTCAAAAAAAGCCCTCTTTCTTTATACTTAAACATGCTGGTTAATATTCTAGCCTGACTGAAGTCAGCAACAAGCTCCCACTGACATCAGTGGAGCCGGGATTTCACACTCTGGCTGAGGGAAGCCATAGATCTTCTTTATTTCCATCTTTCTTTAGAACTCTGACTCCAAGGAGCTATTTGCTTTGCATTTGACTTTGCCCACGGGAGATCTGCTTTTCACTTCAGTAGGTGCCGATCAGTCCCTTCCTGCCACTGCCTGGCATGAAGCTAGGAGGCTTCCCCTGTGCATCTGTGTGTGGAGGTGCGCCCGAGAAATGGTGATTTTTCCTTCTATCCTTTGTGATTACGTCAAGGGGAGATGTTTATAAATGTGCTATTTTTATTTGGGGTTTTGTTAAGGATGTGGTGTTCTGAATCAATATGTCTATTTTAACATTAATCACCATACTACAGATAGGACTGCCAAATGACTACAGCCTATGACAGAGCCCAGCAGAAATCACCAGTGTTGGGAGTCTGTGGTGGTCAGTCTTTATGCTCAAGAGCCACAGAAGAAAGTGGTATGGGAACAAAGCTCTTTAGGTTTTTGGTTAATTGATTATATTAAGAATTTTTAAAAAAAGTTTATTCATTTAGCCCTTGAAAGTATTCAAAGAACTGCCAGTCTCTTTCAAGGCAGTATTTATCCTAATAAATAAATAAAAAAAAATCTGCACTTTTCAAACTTCCCTTTCCCTGACTTTTCTGCCTTCCTCCCTTCCTTTCCTCCCCTTCCTGCTCTTTCTGTTTCACAATGGCAACTTTTTTTTTTTTTTAATTTCCTCATTTAACATTTTGTTTGCGCATGATGTTGCTTTTCTGTTTAGGAAATACAAAACAGTGAGTATTCCACAGCTGCAAAGTTACTACTGTCTTGAGGCTGACACAGATACAGAGCTATAGTCTGTTTAAATGGAGGTTAAAATTTTATGTAGCAATTAATGGTTAACTGGGGGTAAATGATCCAAAATTACCCAGCAGGGTCTTTGTTGAACAGAAACACTGCTTAATGTCCCTTGTTTACTAACAATCTGATGATGAGTGAGAAGACATTTCTTTTTGTACACTGTCAGGTCTACATAGAAGCTAGGATGTGCTACTTTGGTACACTGGCAAAAAGATGAGGGGTGTTGTAAGATGCCCTGGACACAGATTTACTCTCCTTACTACACCACGTTAATGTTCAGGATCTATGACCAGCCAGTGAATACAGTCCACCACTAGAAAGTGCTTAACGTTCTGGCTTAATAGAGACCTAATAAAGTTGTGATAGTTGCAATACAATGCAGACTTCAAAAAGTCAGCTCCCTGACTCCTGGACACTGCATGAAATGTGTGAAGACCCACACATTTGTTTGCCAGTTTGATCACTCAGAAAAATTACCTTCATGTCCATAAATGTAATGTTCATCCACATTCTGGACATCAAAAGCAATGCAGGTAGTGGTTTAAATCTGGGTGGTTGGGAATGGACTCCTGGTTTGGGGAAAAATTTCTTTTGGCCCTCCCTTCTTGCCTTTGGGTTTCAAGGTGAGTGGGAGAAGTCCAGAGGCTGCATCGTGGTGCTGCAGCTGTGGGAATGAAAGAAAAGATGGGAAAGGACTGGGAAGGTGTGGCAGCAGACTGCACCTCCTGGAGGTGAAAAGAAGGAGGGAAGGGGGACATGAAGAAATGCTTTTTTAAGCAAGCTGATTTGTTTTGGAAAGTTTACATTAATGGACACTCATGACTTAAGGTTATTGTAGTTATCTAACTATGCTACAATTCAGACACCTTTCGAAAGACCTTATTTCCTATATAGCCTGCAGAGCTAAGTATCGGTACTGTAAATATTGGGAAGAGGTAAGTATTGCCAGAAAGTGGTCCAGAGCACCTAGGTCAAATGCTTACAGTTAGAGATGGTGATGAGCTGGTTGTCCTTTGCTATTTCCTCTAAATGGGAGATGTTTTCTTCCCCTCTTAAGGTTAAATACAGTCCTGTGACCGAAGTACAACGTATGAAATCTTACAGCATAAGATTTTCCCCCCCTACTTTCCACAGCAATGCTCCTAAGTTATCCACAATATAAGACTTAAAGCAAACAAGAGTAGCAGTTAAATTCTCTGCTGTGCATTAAATGTACAAATACTGAAAATTAAAATCCTATTTGCAGCATGCATCCCAAAAGGTTTAAAGATTGTTCTGCAGGGAAGAGTGGGAAGGCAAATGTCTATCAATGCATTTTATATATATTACCTGTGACAAATGTTTCATAGACTTGAGGAATAGAAGGGAAAAGAATCCTGGGGAGTGAAGCAAAGGGCTGCTTGGTTTTCAATGCTTGTAGATCAATTTAAAAAATAAAATGGGGAATATCTGATAAGCACTTTAGTTTATGTGATAATAACTACCAGAAATTTTCTGTAAAAATTAGATTCATAATGTACATTCATAATGTAATCCCCAAAAATCTGGTAAAAAATTACAAATAGCCACTGATACAAAATTCAAGCGTGGGCAGATTACATTTCAAGGCGACAAGCCATTTTGCATTTGCTGGCAGGAGCTGGCATCTGTTTTTAGATGTAACATCCTCAGTATAGCTGAAGAGCCTCTCAGAAAGAACGTTGCTGGGAAGAGCTCCAAGTGAAGACAAAGCCAGGTTTGCAAGATGTGGAAGTGAGCTAGCATTAGACTTCCACCACTCAGCAAGACCTACTATGTGTGTAGTGAGCTCAGCAAGGTACAGAACTAGTTCATATTTGGCAGAAACAAGAGTCACTTGAGCTTGAGGTTGTCATGATCTTTTCCAAATAGCTCATTACATTTGCAGCTTCCAGGTGGGCTGGATGATACTTTTTGGTCTTTATTACTGCTTCTTGGATGACTGGGATTTTCCCCTGATGTTCCTCAGCTTGATTGTGTGTGACAGTTCTGGCATTGTCTTGGCAAAATCGAGAACTGGCAGAGAAGTGCCTGAGCTAAGGAGTCAGAACTCATGCTACATGGTGTCTTTACTGACACCACACTGTTAAACTGCTCAGAAAGACAAGATAACACTTTCTTTTTCTTGGCCTTGTTGCCTTGATCCAGTAGTCACATGCTGAGGTGGGACTGTCAGAGCCCTGACAGCTGGCATGATGACACACGTACATGCATCTCTAGAGCTTATTTTTCAAGCTGACTCCTCAAAGGGGTTGAGGATGTGAATGACAGTGTCTGCCAGGCTCCACTGTACCTGAGTCAGCACCAGCTGTCTCCAGCCAGAAAGCTATCAACTATTGTTTGTTCTTCTGCAGGCTTTTCAACATGCAGTATGTGGTCTTCCACCTTGGCTATGCCCTGGGAGAGCTAGCTCATGAAGAGGCAGAGTTTGGAAACAAGATTGCTAGTGTATTTATAGTTGCAGAGTGTTCAACTGGTAATAAACCTGTCTTAGTCCTTGAGAGATATTTCAGTAAGAAGACTCTTTGGAATGATTTTGTTTAAATAATGCATCATGCATTCAGATGCAAAGGAAATGTAAAAGGCATCTTGCTAATCACATTGTAGTCAGCAGCCAGTTACAGCAACAGCATAGTATAGACAAGGTCCTCTCTGACAACTGTATACAATTATCTCATCTGGTAAATTTTCATTATTTGAACATGCCCAGGAAGGCATGTTCCACCCATCTGTCAGCTGCTGCAGGCCAGGTCATGCACAACCCAGGACATGAAATCTTTGATGGCTGAGTGAAAAGAGAGCCTGAGCTGTGACATTCAAAGACCACATACATGCTAGTAGTTATTTTCTGGTTTTAGCATGTCTACTGTTCACAGGCCACCTTGTCAATTTGCCTGGGATCATAGTATTTAAAAGCAGAAGCAGCTGTGGGAGTATTTACAATGGGAAGGATGATACTGAAATTCTAGCAAGCACATCACGGACCCAAAGTCCAGGTACTCTGCTGTAGGTGTTCATGCTTTCTCAGCTGGTGCAATTTTTCTTTGAGAAGGGAGCTTTCTGATGGTACCTGTTGTATCTAAGATCCATGGTCTTCAGACTCTTGCAGCGCTCTCAATGTGGCTGATGTGAAAGTCTCACTATGCTGTGACCTTAATCTTTCCTTTGATACTTTTATAAGCTTCCACAGATGCAGTTACAGCATGCTTTTTTTCTGACTGACATACACTGACCAAATACAACAATCCTTTGAGGAATTTTGACTTTCTGGTGTTTTTGCAGCCATTTCTAGCTCAGTAAGAAGTCCCCTTTTTTTTCCTCTTGGACTTTGACTAGCAAGATCTAAAGGGAGGTATATCTCTTGCAAATAAGATTTTTATCATTACAGTAATTAATGAAGAGACTGTAACTAAAAAGCTTCGATCAGTTGGTTCATTGAAATGGTAGGTGGTTGAGACTCCTACACTCTCAGACTTCAGTATCCAAACAGTAAAAAAATAGTTCAGAATGACAGGCTTTACTGAAAAAAACAAATTTAGGTCAAGCATTTTTCATATCCTTGTGAAGCACTGGTATCTGTTCTTATAAAAATAACTTGTTGAAAATAATATTTCATTTATATCCTATAGAATGTGATGAAAGCAATTTGTTAGTTGCTGTGTGGTGGAACTCTACTGAAATAAATCCACTGTATCATGTATCCCAATTACTTTCATTCTAAATGCATTTCCAAAGAGTACTTTTTAAAACAGTCACTTAAAAGCATGCAAGTGATCAATGTTTCTTTGATTCTAACTGCCAGATAGTGAGTTGGGTAGTTATTTTTATCTAAAAGTTTTCAGTCTGCCCATACAACCTAGAAAAATGGTGTTTGTGATCAGGGAGTTTCACCTTGGAAAATAAAAAGGAGTCTACAAAAATACTGGAAACACATTTGCTGAGCTGCAAGAATTCTTTACTGGCTATAGACTGTCCATAAAGAAAGTATCTAATTGTACTAGACACACTTTGGAAACTTTCCCAGAGGAATAATAGATAAGTTAACGGAGCACTTTTTAATTTTGCAAAGTGCACTCTTCCTTATAATTTACTTAATATAGAAATTTAATGTACTGCAGTTTACTGAACAAATTACATTTAAAGTATTTCAGAGTTAGCTTGAAAGCTCTGCTTTGGTAGCCAGTTGGACTTTATTATTTGATTATCCAGATAAGGACAAGCAGTAACAAAGTTCTCTGTTTTAAGTGGTTCCAGGGATTATCTCTCAACCATTACCACTGTTAAATGCAGAATTTAAATTCCCAGGGAAAAAAAAAAAAAAGAGTAATACAGTAGTGCTTTCCTACCTCTGCACTAGTTAATGCTTAGTTTTCATTTGACCTAAATCTGAGAGGATTTCTTGTTTGTTCCATACCAGCTTTCATAAAGGAACTATACCTTTCTGAAATAAAAACCTAAAGTTATAGGAAAATATAAGAATGCTAGAAATGAATATGACCAGAATCAAATGCCATCTTTGCATGTACTGCAGTCCAGCTAACTGAGAGTCTTTTCCATTTATTTGCATGAAACGTCACAAAAAACACAATTCTGGATTAGAAGTAACAGCATATATAACTTGTTTTCATTAAACCATTGTCATAGACACGATTCATCATAAGCGATACTTGTGCCCTGCCCTCCTGTAGGGCAATCATGTAATTTAAAAAAAGAAAACCCACAATTTGTTTTTTAAATTATGTTATGGTTTTGTTATCAGACAACAGGTCAAATGAGTGTTTGTACTTGGAATGACGTAGACTGTGGCATAAATTATCATAGGCTCCAAAGCAGCTCATTAAAAAGTTTCATCTGTTACACGAAGGAGCTGTACCCTTCTTCTGTGTCAGAAGTAGAATTGTGGGCCAAAATCCTTATTATGGAGGTTTTTGCTCTCTTTTACGTTCCCTGGGATGGGCACATAGATCACTTGGAGGAGAGACTTATTTAAACTTTATGAAAAGCCAGTGTAGAGAGCAGAATTTTGAAGTGTTGTTGAAAATCTTAGTGGCTAAGATGTACTGCTGCACATTTCACAGTTTGAAGTTTCCTATGAATGGTTTATTTATCAGGAGGAGTCATAGAAAAGACAGGGCATCAAAGAAAAGGAAGTATGCCTGAACCTTTTGGTGTCTGATACTGTTGTCTTCTACAAATGAGAGTTTGAAGTTATACAATGATGGCAGCACCTGGAAAGAGCTTCATGGGATATGGGAGAGGACGGCAAGAGGGCTGGATGAGGGAAGTACATGACAGAAGACTGCAAAAGCAGGCATTAATGAAACCAGTTCATCACATTAATCACAAAATAGTCTTTGAGTCAAATTCACAGGCGGATGACAGATTTTGCGATGAGGTGCCTGTGGAGTCTGAGAATCATCAAACTGAAGAATGGCTCAGACACTCGCAGCTGGGTACTTCCAGCTAAAAAAGACTACACTGGCAATTCCTCAAAATATCACCTGCTCTCAGAGGGTCTCACCACTATTGCTCTTGAGTTTAGTTTCAGCAGTCCACTGACGGTTAACCAGATAATCTTGGCTTGACACAGAGCTGATTTTGATGACAGGAATGTTTCTGAAACTGAAGTCTGGAGGGGTTGTGTAGTCTGTTATCTCTGCAATGTGCATGTGTC
This sequence comes from Calonectris borealis, assembly GCF_964195595.1. Taxonomy (NCBI): domain Eukaryota; kingdom Metazoa; phylum Chordata; class Aves; order Procellariiformes; family Procellariidae; genus Calonectris; species Calonectris borealis. The sequence goes on from NC_134319.1 coordinate 8,610,575, forward strand.
CCTTCAGGCAAGACATGGGCTCTCCGAAGGAATTTTAGTAGACCTTCTTTTTGGTGAGGCATCAAAAATTCTAGTGATCAAATCTATTGCATGCTGCTATGGTCCAGGAGAAAAAAGTAAACAAATGCCCTCCATCATCAAAACCTGAACAATGTTAGTAGGGCAATCTCTAGACCTAGTCCTTGCTGCAATCCACATTGGGCTAACTGAAGATCTTGAACTCAGTCAGATGATATTTTAGGCAGCCTTTGATCAATTTCTGTATGAATATGTTCAGAAAACAAAGTTTAGTATTGGATGGTAATTGACTGTCCGTTTTATCAATGAAGGTAAGGAAGGTGAAGAAGAATTCACTATTAGGCAACCTATTGTATTCTTGAAGAAGAAAGGTCATATTGTTGTCAAATTGGGCCAAGGGAGGAATTGTCACTCCTACACTTCTTTTACTGGAAGAGCAGACGTGGAATTACTAAGAATTGGACCATGTTTAATATTTTTTGTGGTGCAAAGCCGTTGAATTCTTAGAGTGAAATCAAGCTGTTTCCTGGCTGGTAGAGGGACATTGCTTGTGTATTAATAAGTATTCCAAATGTACATGATCAGTGAAGTAGGTAGGTAGGGTTTTTTCAGCACTCAGATCTGGGCAGTGCTGTTGTCTGCAGATAGATTGATGATACATTTCAGAGTTTGAATAGCTCTTTGGTGTGAGACTTGATGGCTGGAGATGAAGAATTAAGTTTTCTTCATCTGGCATATAGACTCAAGATAATCTCAGAGAAATATTTTATGCTTCTGCTTCTTTGAAAAACATATATGTGCTGTTTGCTTTTAGCAGAAACATATAAATGGATAAATCAGTAAACAGCCTCATGAGATTAACATTCAATTAATGGATGATTTCCTCTATACAAAGATTTTTATTAGCATTATGATTATTGAGAATAATTAGTCATAGAAGTCTATACTATCATCAAGTTGAAGAACATGACTGGATCTAATTAAAGCTAATGTGAAGAATTGGGTATTGCATTTTGACTAGGATGGCAATGCAAAATCCCATGCTCTTGTCAAGTATGAGCTTCAGTGACATCATGTGGTCAGGACACACTTTGTTTCATTTGAAAGAAGGCATTTTCAAAAGCTAAGAATGAAGACATACTGCTTTCCGTAAACCATACATGTGACATGTGAGCATATAACCTATGGCTATGGCGTGCCATCTGCAGGCGTCAAAGATCACACTAATGACACGGAAACCTGGAAACCTTATGATGAGAAATTAGAGAGAAGCTGAAGAAACTCAGTGTCCTTCTGTCTCATCAGGTGGTTCTTCAATTCAAGGAGGAACTAAAACTATTCTTCTAGACCAGGGAACAGCCAGCTGGAGGAAAGCAGCAGCCCATTTCCTAATAGTTCCTCAGAAGTGTGATTTTATTATTGGAATACTGGAAGTAATTTCTGCCTACAGTTGTGGATTGAGTTAAAAACATAGTTAAATACAGCAACTTGTTATTATTCACAGACATGAAGAAGATATTTAAGGTAAAGATGATCATTAATTTCCCTGTAATGACTAATGCTTTTATATTCCCAGAGGCCTACCACTTCTTTGATGAAATACCTGCCAAGCTTTGGCTCACTCGGGGTTTTCTGCCATCTTAATGAAACTATACTTGTACTTCTTTCAGGGAAAAAAACCTCTTGATAATGTTGATACAATGCACATGAAGTTGTTATAAAAGAAATGAGATGAGCATGTACATAAATAGTTCAAGATAAAATCACTGCCCACAGCTGAAACTAACTTTTTTTTGGAGGCTAGAAAGGCTTAGGTCAGAGTTTTATTTTTTACCCCTATTTATTTTTTACCTCTAGCAAAATGTTGTAAGAGACAGTCTTCAGCCTGTTGGGAAGTGGCAAGTAAGATTCATGGGGAATAATCTCACAAATAAGCCAGTACGTAGATTTAGTGGGCAGATTAACATTTTGTGTAGCAGCTCATATTCCAAGCCATTATCCCCAATGAATTTGATTGCAAGGAAATTAATATAACCCAGTTATAGTGTTAGAAAATTAATAATAATAAAAAAAATTGTCTTAGCGTTTGTTGCTTCTTCTGAGTTTTTTTCTTTTGATATGCACATAGTTGGTACAGACTATCAATTGTTTTTGTAATGAATATTGGAAGTCATTTAATGAAACCAACTTTCATAGTCTTCCAAAGATAATCACATGTATATCCAAAGAAGATTGACTTCTACCTTTAACTTTTACATTAACATTTTTCTTTGTATTTAAAGAGTGTAATATTGGGACTGGTAATTTGAATGAATTTTGTATCATTTTGTGTAGGTTGCTACTGCTGCTGGGTGTTAGCAAGTGCATCACTAATATACATTTAGAAGTTTTGAGAAACTGAATTTTTAAACATTTTGTTTCTTTTCTAAACAATAATTGTTGCCATCAGCTATTTTTTCTCCCATGTTTTTCTCACAGATCTCCAAAGAAAAATTAATATTTTCAACTTGCATGAATCAAGATAGAAAGGTCTGAAAGACAGGCTTAGATGCCTAGAAATACCACTCATCTCATGAGTGTTTGGTATTAAAATCTACAAGAAAGTGGTAGAATGAAGGGTGAACAGATTTGAAAGCTCACAACCCAGTAAATTCTAAAAATCTGCTCTTTCTTTGTTTAGATGGAAATTTCAGAGACTTGATAACACATCAACTGAGAGATAAGCTGGAGGTGTGAAACAGCTCAGTCTATCTATCTCCTTTTCTTTTTTTTTTTTTACAACTCCTCCTTATTTTATTCAGGTGCATTTGCAGTCAGAAGCCTCTTATCAAATGTGTGCTTATATTTGAAAATGACACACCTGCCCAGTATCTATGGTAACAAAGGCTCTCTTCAATCTCAGACTTCTTGGTGCTCTTTTCTGCCTTTTAATCCCCTGGAAGAATAGATAATAACAAGTATTTTTAACAGTTTGTTTTAATTTCTGTTGCCATGTCTTTGTAAATTTTCTGTAATGATCTGAGCATCTTGCCAATATAATCTTTTCTCCAGTGATTATAGTGGATTGGTCTTTTGTGATGATGCAGGGCTTTTGTTTTTCTCCTTGAAAATATAATTAAAAATGCAAGAAATGGTAAAATAAACATTGTCTTTTTAGAAAAGAAGAACGGCAATAAGAGAGTTATGTATAACCTGTATAATACTGCATCAAAGAATTCTGCTTCTGATTCTGACATAAGAAACTGCAGATCTATAGGGATATTGCTTTAATCAAAATGATAAATAAACTCAAGTCCATTTTTTATTATGGACAACTGATCCAATGTACTAAGCTCTTTCCTCCTGTTGAAATTGATGAAAAGGGAGGGTTTAGTATCTCACAATATCAGTTAGCTTGGATCACTCCGCAGTGAATCAACACACGATGGAAAATAATCAGATTAATAACTTTCTGTTTATTTATAAACCCTGACAATTAAAAAAAATCAAAAACATAAGGTCTGTTTTTCCTCTTAAAACCTCTCTCACTCTTTTCAGAGTTATAAGTACAGCCAGTATTAGCTAAAGGAAAGGGCTTCAGTACCATCTGTTTTGCCTGGTTCTGAGATTCTTTCAGCGAAATCAGAAGACAGCCTGGGCATATTTTGAGTTTAAGTGGTACTGTTTGTACATTCTTTTAAATCAAGGTGAAGAGACAAGTCCCCCTGTGGAGTTCAAGAATCACTTAGCAAACCAGATCCTTGTCAGAAAACATAACAATATTCTTTCTTTATAGTGCACTCTATTCAAGGCTGCCTTTCATAAGACTACCCATAACATAAGGCTGCTATTCTTCAGTTTCTTCTGCTCTCCTATTTCTCATTTGACAAGAACCTTCCAACAAGTGCAAAATCCTTCACTTCTAAGAACAGTCTTTCTATTAAAATGTGATGTAATCCTCATCTATGTCCTACTTATGAAACCTCATAGACCTAATATACTTCACGAAGGTCTATGGGTTAGATTTTGTCCCTAAGAACAGCGATGTAAATCTCAGTGAGTTCACTGAAGTTACGGTAGATTTACACTCGCATAGCAAGGCAGTGGTCTGCTCTATTCGGTACATAATTCTTTAACCACTGCGTCATTTTAATAGGATGGTTAAGGATGTGATGATTTATTATTTTGTTCTCATTACAGCGCATCAAATTTGGATACACAATACGCTGGGATTTGTGTAATGTTTTAAGGAGAGAAGACATTCTGAAACAAAATTACTGGAATGCATAGTTTAATCTAAGCCTATAAAGAGTTTTGCAAATGAAGGTGAATAACTTGGATGGAGCTGTAAAAAGAAAATCTGTAGAGGGATTCAAAGAGTAATACGGTCAAGGTAGCTGACTCGGAGAACAAACTTTGCAACAGTTTCTTGAACAGCTATGATCTGAGCAAGGATACATTCAGAGAAGACATCGTAAGGGTTATTGTGACATTAGAAATGCAAAATAATGGCTGAGAGGATTCACATCTGCAAATAGCCTCTAGCCTAGCAGCTTAGACACTCAGCTGAGAGGTGGAAGGAAAATTTGGAATCTGTTCCCTGTTTGTCTTCAGAGCAGTGGAGATATCCAATGGAGATTTTCCTGAGATTTCCCGAGTTCTAGGGCCAACATCTCATAGATTTTAGTTAGTTAGTTTGTTTCTTAAGGCTAAAGAAAATCTACTTTGAAAACAACAGATCTTCTAACCTACTTTTCGTTCAGCTATCTGGCTGGGAAATCAATTATTTGCACATCTCTGTTGCACATATTATATGTCTCTTATTTCTCTTCTACTGCTAAATCAGCCTTCCCCATTGTAGATTGTTTCTTAAGTTTATGAATGATTTTCAAGTGTATGCAATGACCGTGGGGAAGAAGGTTAGGGCTGGACTGTGCTTGCATGGAGTTGGTCCACTCAGCTGGGCCTTCTGGAGGGAATCCATAGCTGAGAGGTAAAAATGGGACTTCATGATGTCAAGGTTGTAGCACTGTTTTAGGTGATGCTGCTTCTCTCTCTCTGGTGAGCAATTTAGCTCATGTAGTGGCTGTGGAAGGCAGAATAGGTCAGGCAGTGGAGCATGGGTATTTTGCTTGCCACCTATGAGGAAACCTCTCTGTTCTTCTTCAGACATGAACAGCATTGATTACCACCTGATGCTTAATGTTCGGACTTTGCTGACCTTTGAATGGTCGACCTTTGTCTGAAGGTTGACCTTCAGGACTGAAGAGCAGAGGTAGTTTGTGCATATAGTTGTATGTGAACATGCATATGTACATATATAGAAATATGTATATATTGAGTATTTATATATTTTTGTAACTATACATGTAGACTGCACTTTATCACTTTTGTTTAGTTTCTACTTTTGTATTACAGAGTCCATGGAGGGTAGTGATAACAGGGAGCAAAGGTCAAAAATATTAATAGAATTGTTTAATATTATAAAAGAATTATGTTTTTCAAGGTTATTCTAATATCCTAGTCAATAGTAATATCATCACAGTGTCTTCATGTAATCAGGTTATGCTTAATAAAATATAGTGCTGAATACTCGAAATGAAGATGGAATAGGAGAGGAAGATTGTGATAAAGAAAGTAAAGCTGTCATCATCATTTTATCAAATAATATCTACCGAACAATGGCAAGGCTCCACATAGGCTCAGTGGCCTGATGCACAGAGGTCATCCAGAGATAACGTCCTTCTCCATCACCATTTCAATTACCCGGTTGTTTTCAATTTTCTTACAGAGTTGGCACGCATTTTAGAAGCCATGGGGCTTACTGCTTGGAGGAAGACAAATTCTCTTCATTCAAAATACAAAATCATAGAATAGCCCAGGTTGGAAGGACCTTGTGAGAACCCTTTTGTGGGAAAGGGAGCTTAGATGAGATTATGTAGCACCCTGTCCAGTCGCATCTTGAAAGCCTCCAGTGATGGGGACTCTAACATGTTCCTGGGGAGGAAATGAAACATGAAGAGCTATGCAGTTTTCCCCAGCTCTGAAGTGTGGGTGTAAATACTCTTTCTTGAAAAAGCTGCTTGAGAGAAACTCCTCTTTTTTTACTCCGACACTTTCTACAGCCAAACAAGACAGCGATCCACAAAGAAATTTGTAAAGAAGACAAAAATGAGTGTGGAAGAAGCTGAAGACTGGCAGAACAAAGGAAATGGTATTTCTAAGGGGAAGAGAATGTGATTGCTTAGGAAATAATTAGACTTGTTACTTAATAAATAGTGTTTCTTCTATTTGTTATGTGGTTAGAGCTTGTTTGGTGTCTATGAGGAAATAATTGATTTGACTTTTAACAGATACTTAATGAGTTATAGAATAGCTTAGAAATCTTCACACTGTGAATGGAATTGTTTTCACAGCTGATTTGTGAAATTTGTGAAGACAAGCCCAGAGTTCAAAACCAAAAATGAACTCCTCCTACATGGAAGGTTTATTTGGATCATTCTTCTTGCTCAGCCCACTTGTAGCAATTGGATTAAATCTTCAAGACAAAATGTTTCTTCCTAAGCTTAAGGGTGTTTGAGCCCAAGGTGCTGTTGTGAGGCTCCATTTGAAATTTTGTTTTACAAATAGTTTCATGCTGATTGACAATATCATATCCTCTTGCATAGAAGAAAACGCGGGCACGCTAACTGCATTTTGGTGCACAGTAAATTTCTGATGGATGCACTCAGAGCCATGATTTTAAGCTTCACTATATAATTTTATCTTGGATTATTAACACATTAATAGCACATAGAGTTTGGTTTTTTTAATTGCATGGAGACTACAAAATGCAGTGAGTACTTTTGCTGCATTTCTACGCCACTTTCAGCCTTGTTACTCTAAACAGAAGGGGTAAAAAATCTCTTTTGCAGGCTCAAGGGTTTAAATCTCACTAGGGAAAAATGTGACTGTGGTCAGTTACCAGGCTGTGAGTAAATGCTGATTCATTTGAAAGTAAAAGAAAAGAATCTTTTCTCCCTAACTCCAAATGTAAGGGAAAAGCTGGATATACAGTCTTTAAAGTAAAGGTGTTTTTTTTAATCCCCCTTCCCCCCCCCCCCAGTTGATCAAGACTCAAGGCTGATTTGTAACTGATAGACTGTAAATTTTGGGAAATATCTATAAAGAATGAGGTTGCTTTTGCAGCATTTGATAAGAGCCTCTGTGGTGAACAGATAAATGAGAAAATTATTTTTTCTGTCACTATCCAGTATTAATATGTTGCACATGATTTTGTAGGTGCTACACATCTCTATAAGTATATGCTTTTAACCATGAGAAAAGGTTTTGCCAATAAAAGGAAATCTCTTTCTAATGGAACTAATAGATTGAAACGTGGGGTTTTTTTATTCCCTCCATTTTAAAGGAAACCAAACATAATGCAAGCGAGGGATACAGAGAGTCGAAGAGAGTGACTGAAGGAACCAGTGTTTTCAGCACACAACTCTAAATACCATAAATGCCATTTTTACTTGCTTACTGTGATTTATTACTTTTGTTGCTGTAGCATTCAAGGACCTGAAGACCATTGTGCCAAACACTGCTCAGACTCATGAAGAGTATTTACGTAGGCTGGGGACAACTCATGTCTTTGGTCACCAGTGACCAAAGGCATAGGGGTATCCAGTGAGTGGGAACAAATCCAGACCATAGAGAGGAAGCACACATTTGCAGCAGTGGAGCACATTCAACTTTTGGAACAACTGACTTAGGAACATAATGGACTTCTCCACTATTTGTAGCCTTTAATCAGCCCGGTATCTTTTGTAAAGATACATCATTCCATCAAAAATTTTAGGTTTGATCAGAGATATGGGGTGATGATACGTGCTCTGTGGAAGGCTAGGTAATATTTTTAATGCAAAAACAAAACACGCAACTTCTATTGTGTTTGCAATCTGAATATATCACTTAGTCACCCTTCTGTAACTATCCTTTTCTTCAGAATAACCAAAATTTTCTTTTGGATAAGATGAGGGCCAGAAATGAATGTAGTAGTCCAGCTGGTGGGTTACAGATAACACGATCATAAAAATTAAAGTTATACTTCTGGTAATTAGGAAGTTTGCTTATTCTATCATTAATTGTGCAGCTGTTTAATTTAAATATAATCTGATTCAAAGTGTTAAAGTTTACTCCAAGCTGAACGCTACTGTTTTCCCTGCAGTCTGCAGCATTTTGTCAGGGAAATATAAAATTTGGAAATAAAAGGAAAACACCATTTTTTGTTTGCAAAATTACATGTTATGCCTATCTGTAATTTTTTTTAATAAAAGGAACTTGAAGTAATGCAATTATTTCTACTGGGAAAGCCCCTCAGGAGCAAGTTGTACACAGTAATTATGATTTTAGACTGAGCTGACATCTTTACTAAGTTTTGCATTATCTTACCCTATATTAAGTATGTTCAGTTTTTGAAGTGGGTGTTTCAAATGTCTTCTCTTAATTATCACTGTGTAACTGAAGAAAAGTACAAACTCTCAGCCCCATAAATGTGAAGACTGTTTTGATTTGGTTTGTTTTGATATTGTTTCTCACATATAAATCATATAGACACATCTGTGACTGAAATGGGGATAAGCCTCCTGGTGTTATCTTATTTCTTAATTGTAGGCTCTCATTTTCCGAGGCATGTGTTGACTTGGTCCTTTCCTTATCATGCCCTCCTCTGTTGTTTACTTGCTTATTTGCTGGCAAAGCTGCTTATATTTTAAACCTATCTAGGCAGAGCAAACTTTAAAAATGCATGTCAGATTTGTTTTAATTCAGAAACCATTTTCTTTAGCAGCACATGTAGGCTTGCTCAATTTTTTATTTTTTTTCCCTTTTTCACACTAGAGTCATAGAAATGCCTCCTCCAGATAACAGAAGGAGGCAGGTGTTATTGAGAATAGTCTTTGTGAAAAAGTGCAGCCATTATTAAAAATACTTTCAGATAAATGTCAGTCTTTATACTTTCTGATATTTAACACACATTTCAACTTTTTTTCTACTTGAGTACCTGTGGTGTGAGAGGGCTCTTTGAAATGAGCCAGTAGGATACAAACCAGAGCTGCATCTGCTGTTATGCTACTAGTCCTGAAGTCCCAGACTGAGAAAGCCTTGCAGGATTTTGGATCTAAGCCGCATATTTTTCACCTGGCTATAATATTATTAGGAATAAAACCCCGTTGCACTGCCTGTGGTTGGATGCTCTTTCACCTTAGCACTTATTCGGAGCTTTCCACTTGATCATTGCACAGTATCGTATGCCACTTCATTTGCAAATATACTTCCAACTTTATCAAGATACAGTTTTTTCCAAAAAAGAGAGTGGTTAAAGCAGGAAGGACTAATGAAAGCAACAGGAGAAAGCTGATGCATTGGCAATGAAGCTGCTCTTCCCTCTCTTTTGATTCTCTTTCCTGTTTATCCATTATCAGGGATATAAGAGTAATTGCATTTATAAATAATGTTTCATTTGATGATAGCAGCATTTTACAGATATTAATTAGTTAAGACTAATAATAACAACCTGGGAAGACAAGTTAGTGCTACTATTTTTGTTTTGCAGATGAAAAGTGGGGTTCACAGAGGTCGTATGGTTTGCCACAAGGTTACAAAATGCATCAGTGTCAGAATCAGGGCTGAAAGATGGGACTGAACACTGCTCCTTCAATAGTGCCCAGTGACAAACCAGCCTCAGCTCTGCGTCACAAATTTGAGAAAACATTTTTCCTGCAATAGTGTCTTGATTAATCGACTCTTGCTTGGCAGTGCATGTACTAGCAGTGTCTCAGAGTCCTAGTATCCTGTTTTGTGAACCTTTTAAAGGTCGTCTTCTCCATTTTGCACAGCTGTCATATCCTGTCACAGTTATTTCATGACTAAGTAGAAAGTATATTTTGCATCGAGTTTAAATGTGCCAAATAAAATGGGGAAATGGGAAGTATAGGTGGATGAAAAAGTAAAGGTTTTACCTCATAGACAGTACTGAAGATAATCTTCCAGATGTGATAAATCCATGTCTTTAGATGATTTATGTTGCAGTTAGCTGTGCATCCAGGCAGAGAAAAATTAATAGAACAGAACCTGAAAGTTTTGGAAAACAAACAGGAGATAAAAGCATTTGGAAACACAGAAACTGTTCTCCACCACAATAATAATTTTAAACAATTCAGTCCTGCTAATCAAAAATATTCTGAGAACAGAAAACAAATTCAGAGGACTCCAGACATAAAGAACAGCAGGAATTTCCAGAGGTTTAAAAGGACCACCTTCCCCAAATATTTCTGAATATGTTTCTAGATAAATGTATAGTACATTATGCATTTTGCTGAAATTTATATATGGGACAAGAGAAAGAGTCAAATAAGAATAATATAATCTATGAGTTTCCAAATAACCTAAAAATATGCTATTAGAGGATAAATAGAAATTTCAGAAATAGAAGTCAGTGTTCAGTGGTTTCAATTTTTAAAGTTGAAATAGACACTAAGTTCAGAGATCCATTTAGAAACATTATGTTGCATGTTACTGTATATCTGCTAGACCAACTACAGCAAATAAGTAATGAAGAGTTTTGAGATATGTTGAATACTGTAAATTTTCTCATTTCTTCTTGCATCTGCAAAGTCATTTAGTGCATATTTTTCTGTAACTTTGTTACACTTACAAACCCTTACGTTATTTAGGATTACTCGTATCTGTTTTTTTTCCAGTTTTGATTTGTGAAGGAAAAAAAAAAGGTAAGACTGGACAATGTGCAAAGAGAATCCCAGTTTAGTGACTAGTTCATGAATAATGACTTTTTTTTTTCTAGTAACATCCTCTTCATGATGTTATTTATTTTTTTATATTTGTCTTTCTAATTAATGTAGATGAAAAATTAAAAACAGTGTTTCCCTTATGGATAGAAATAATAGACTGGCATACTTAATTTTCTGCATTTAGACACCTTCTTTTCATACAGTCTTCTCTGTGAGTAGTGTTGTGGTCACCCCGTATGATTTGCATTGTGAAGATTACAGTTTAAAACTGATCTAATGTAATCCCGTTCCAACTGCATGTGTTTTCATTATCTGATATTTTTAATGTGCTCTCCAGAAAGCCAGATTGCTTTGTCTGAAATTTTAGTACTATTTTAAAGCTTGTATGAAAAAAGAGAGACTGTCCCAACGGGAACGGGATGGCTAAACTAAGAATTAAGAAGAATTAACAAAGAATCACCTGACAGAGCACGAAAATCTTGCTTTTGATGCTGGGTGCAGGCAGAAATCTGTAGGCAGGACTCTCGATGTACAGTTGGGTTTCACCCCTCCTCCTCTTGGACCCCAGTACTGTGTGAATCAAACTGCCTCGCTTCTCTTGTCTAGACAGAGTTTTACCCGGGTTTATTCAAGGAGCTTTTCCTCAGGCCTCCTGATACTCATAGCAATGATACTCTTGAGCCTGCAGCCATACAGAATCTGTAATAAAAAGAATGAGATGCTAGGTATGGCCCTGGGAATTTCCCACACTGTAAACCATACAGGCAGATAGGTGTAAACCCTTGAGAAAACGCTTGTGGAGGCTTCTGCAAATGAATCCTACAGGCTTCGTGCCACTGTACTTAAAACGCCTTACCACTGGGAATAACACTGGAACTGGTATTTTCACCCAGACTGGAAGCCACCGTTTAAAGTGTCATTGTACATCCTTTTTCTTAGTAGCACCTCGAGCTGTTTATATTTCATTGAATTTAATAGTCTGTTTTCATGCTGCTGCAGATTTGCCAAACAGTTAATTTAAAAAGTATTAAAAAAAGTTGCTGGGGCTGAGGAAGCATTGAGGAAGCTGGATTCTTCATGGCTTGAAAGATGTAAAGTTGTTTTTTGACTATAAGGTAAATTTGCTGGGTGTTTGTGCTAAAATTATCCACAGTGAAACAGTTAATAATAGTAACATCAGGGAGATAAAAAGTGCAGAGTTCGCACCTCTACCTGTTTGTAGACCTGGGAGGATATAACGCTGTATTGGATTATATGCTTTTCATATTGTTAAGTTGTTAAAAGTCATAAAGGAGGAATACTTCACCGTGATCATGCTGATTTTGTAGCAAAGGGGAAGAATCACAGAGCGCTTGAATACCAAGATTAGGGCAAGAACAACAGACTGAGTTAACGGGAATAAAAACCAGACTGTAACACAGAGACATCTGTAATTACAACATGTCCCTTTCACACGTTTCCCCTCTCCCTGCTTCTGGATAGCTTTAGGAAAGTATTTTTAAGGTAATTTAGGAATGAGCCCAAGTCCTGCCTTTTTGGACTAAAAGTTTTGCAGCACTTCATACAATGCTGGACCACTCACCGTGGGACTCCCATTTACATCTTTACATTGTTTTACAGATATGACTAAACCTATTTTTTCATTAATTAGCTTGTAAGCTTTTGTGGCAGGGACCAAGTCATTGTTACATCTCTGTACAATGCTTAGTCCAATGGGATCATTGCTTATTATTCATATCAGAGCCAGCTTAAGTCTTCTCAGCAGCGTAGGCAAAATTGAATTTTGTTGCCCCTGGGAGAGCTGACAGGGTTGGTGAGGTTTTTCAAGGGGATATGGTGTAGGGAACATGGCGAGCTTTCACTGTTGGGAGTGTCAATATGTTTGAAATGATTGTGAGATGTTTGGGCATGCTGCAGAATAAGGCTGGATTATTTTACCTACTTAATTTTCCACCTCTCTTCAGCTTGCCCTCTCCTGCTGAAAAGCAGGGGCCTTACCTGACGCCCTTTGTCTCACAGAGGCAATTTGAGGCCAGAGCCAGGGATGCTGAATGTTGGCCGCTTCTCTTGCTGGCTGGCTAGGATGAAAACACCCCGTGTGGGATGTGATCCACAGAACCGATGCTTTCTAAGCACAGGAATGCGTGCAAGGCACAGAAATATGTCACACACCACAGTGGTATACAAACACTTAAAACCTACATGAGGGTCATTGTAGTATTGTTACTTCCCCTTTTGTTCCAGCATCTTTAGCTTTGCACAAATCAACTCTGCAAGCAGCACATACACAGCCTAAAAGGATAAAGTAACTATTGTCCAACACACGCAAAAAATAGTTGGGATTTAATGAGCTGCAAGGCTAAGCATTAGCATGCTCGCTACCTAGAAGGGTCTTTGCTGGCTAGCAAAATCTCTGCAAAAGCCTTTGTGGCCTGTTGGAGCTCCTCCTTGGTGTTGCTGAGTTGCCATCTTCCACCTGCCCCAACATGGGCATGGATGCACACACCTCCAACGACTGAGCAGCTCTTGGCTCTCAGCTCAGCCAGTGACCAGAGTACTCCTGACTAAACCCTGTTTTTGTTTGTTTGTTTGTTTTACTTTGTTATACCTTTCCATGTTGGTGTCCCTCTGTAATTTCACCTTTCTACAGACTTTCTCATAGCTCTGTCTCATGATTTTAGCAATTTCCTGAGAAACTGGATGGCAATAGGGGCTGGGATGGCTGCTGACAGAGGTTACAGTATGGACCTTACCTGAGCTTGGCTGGTCTCTAGTGTGGGCTGCATCACAGCATCACAGAAGTGTAGAAATGAGAGCTGTGTGGTGTGGGTCAGCGCGTTGTGGAGTGAAATGAATGTGGAGGAGGAATGGAGACTGCAGTGTGAACCTGTGTCATGTTTTGCAGACTTACAGGAGGGCCCAGCAAGTGTGGCATCTCGTCCTGCTTCCTTAAGACCTTGTCATGCTCCTCAATAGTGTAATGGCAAGCAGGGACTGTGAGATGAAAGCCAAAGTAGAAACAGTGTGGATCGTAGATACAATCCTAGCGGAGCTTCCAAAACCAGAACTCTTTCAATTTTTTTTGTTGCTAAGAAATACGAAAGTATGACAAATGATAAGGTGACTGCAGCAAACCGCGTTATCCATAGTCATTCAGATAGGTCTCTTGATTGTGAAAGAAAATAGTGTTGTCTTTCAAGGTTCAACCTAGCTAAAACAATACATCTGGAGAGGAAACATTTATTGCCAAAAATGTTCTTCAGCTAGGGAAAAAATTATTAAAAGCTTTGTTGAAAAGGTATATTCTTCTCTATGGCTACTGATATTTCAAAACAACAATATCAAATGTTTTTAATACTTTTTCATCCCTATATAGTTATTTGATTACTTTCAAGAAGAAAGTGAAAGTGTCTTGGAAATATCTGGTAATATAAAAGGTAGAGTGTGACCAAATGTTTTGAACTTTGAGAGTGTGTTATCCTTTGCAGCTGATAATGCTAGTATTAACTTACAGAGGCACCAGTCTGACTGCAGACTAACAGAAAACAAGAATAAATATTTGCTTTCAGTTATTGCCCTTTTCATAATATTCTGCATAATATAGCAAAATAATCATTACTTATAGGCATGTAAAGGAGTCCTGATAATTTTTTCTTGCAATATTATTGATATCTCAGTTGGTCAGCGTTTGAAACATGAAAATGATGAGACATGTCCATGGGATAATTATCTTTATATCCTGTAGTAGAAAGGATCTTAAAAAATGTTCCATCTATAAAATTTTTCTGTTGTGGGTAAGTGAAGATTACGCAGTTTTAATCTTATAATTCTTTGAGAATAAAAAAGATGGGCATGATTCAGAGTTTGTTAAATGTTACCTAGGTTTCTGTTACAATGCTTGAAAACTTTTTCTGTTTCTGAAGCTGTCTCAAATATGATCATTGCTCAACTTTGACATAATGCCTTAATTAAAGGGTAGGTTGCAACAACATATTTGCAACAAGTTCTGTCAAAAATGTAACTCGTCTGAAAACAAATCCTGATAGAACGGAAAGGAAGGAAAAGGGTTATATTCAGTAACAAGTATTTGATTTCAGAAAAGAAAATTACCATAGCCTGTAGATTTTCATGCATATTTTTGGAGTTTTCAACTAGGAAATTGTCAATCTTGAAATCTTTTTTTTCTCAATTTCTTAAAATCTGTAGAATTTATATCTGTTTTTATCTTCAAATACATCAAGAGAAAGAATAGCTTATTCAGTAATGCATGTAAAGGGCTTTATGGATTTATTAAAAGAAAAGATGGATTATGAAGTTTTAAAAATGATCATAAATCTGATTTGAATAACATATACAAGCTTAGAGTAACTAAATTTAATACCTGATAGTAGTAGAAATGCACATCTTAGGGAAAAACATGACATACTAAGTAAAGTGCTGTTTACTTGAATTATTAGGTGTTACAGTTTTCTTCTTGTGTCTCCCCCAGGTTGCTAGCCAACAGGGTAGCCTCTTACTTCCCCATGTGTAGAAAACCTTACAAGTTCTGTGTACCCAAAACTGTGACCTCCATTTCTACTAATGTGGCATTGCTCTTCACATACTAATATTCTAGCTGTCCTTATTATTGTAGTTGTCACTCCTCATTTGTTTTTATGAACATGATTCAACAAGTCCCAAGCAAGGTACTTGTGCAAAATGGTGCCAAAGAGTAACTGAAACATGGTAGAGTGGAGTAGAACAACACAGCTTCCAAGATGTTATAATTAACTTTGACATGCTAATAGTTATTTAACATAGAAAATGTTCTCTTTCTGATATTAAAAAATAATTTGGAGAGAGGTGCAGAATGACAGAGAAAAGATGACCTTTTCTAAAGGCACCAACTCTCATCTTGCAAATTTAAAACTACAGTAAGTTGCAAATATTTTCTGCTTCATAAAGGGAACTTGTGAGGAAGAAGCATTAATTTCTACCTAATATAAGGGGTATGTATGTTACATAGAATATAATAAAGAAAAACTCCTGGTAAATGTGAGCCTTTTTTCTGGCCGGAGCATATTAATGAGTTAGAGGGAAAATATGCTGTACTTGAGATTTTGGGGAAATTGGAGTTAATCTGGCTTTGTTTGAGTTTCATATGGTTTCCTTGGAAGACAGTCTTGTTTATACAGTCGCTTGTGCATAAATGTCTTGTGGAGTGGTAGGGGTTTTGCTTTTGTTTTTGGAAATACCTTGTAAACTCAGTCTTGTTGCAGATTTTAATTATCAGTATTTAATTGATTACATGCATGAAAGAGGATATGCATTTTCTTTTTCTCTCTCCTTTCCTCTCATTTTTTAATACAATATAGGCTGATATACATACATAAGATCTGTTTTCAGACAGATATACATTTTTAAGAAAACACAATTACCAATGAAAATTCTGCATTCCTACAAGTTGGAAGATAATAATATTAGAATCATGTTATATAATGATATAAAGGATTTATGCAACATTTATTTATACAGATATCTGGATCTTACTATTGGTATAAGAAAAAGAAAATAATGCATTGGAAGTAAATGAATATTTAATTAAATATGGTTCAAACTTCTCTGGTGAGAAGGTGATTCCCTTGATAGTGGGATTTAAACCCTTATCTCTGCTCTATGACTTTGGACACTGCCTTGTAGTTGGCAGCAAATGAGAAATTTCAGAGTAAACAGCTACAAGCAGGCAAATATCGTAGACAAACCCAGTTGCTACTGCAGTTCTTCTGTGTAAAAGCTTCAGAGATATGATTAAAGTTGAAACCTAAATGGAGATAAAACAAATAGGCCGAAGCTAAGTCTAAAAGGTAAAGCAGAAAAGGTTTATTTATTTTTAGGTAATGACATTACCGTTTAAATTGCATTTCATCTCATTATGGGACTGTTAACGTCTATTACCTCTTTTTCTGACATTAAGTTACCATATACTGCAGATTCCAGCTAATGACTTTTTGAGGGAGACATTTAGGACATTTCCTAGGAGAGGTTATATTCATTTTTCTACTGCAGAAAAAGATTGAAAATTTTTTTAACATACCAGCGAGTTAATTTATCTGATTAAGGATTAATTATGATAATACGGTCCCAATGATTAGCTACCTTCAATGTAAAATTTGACTTCATATATTACAGATCTCTAGATTAAATAGCTTGATAGTCTTTGACCTGGTATTGACCTGATGTTTTGAAAGTACTTTTTTTGACCAAGGTGGGAACAATTCTATCTAGGGCCAAGTTCTGCAACCTCGATTCATGCTGAATTGCATTTTTTTTCAGTCAAATTTTTCTATAAAGTAAATATTACTGTTGGTGTACAAAAGTATTATTCACCATTAAATTGGTCAAATGTCTGTATGCAAATGTTGTGTTGAAGAGCATGTTTTGCTCACAGATGAAAGCTGCTGGTTTGTTTTTTTAAATCTAAGAGAAGTAATCTTTTATACATTGAAGTTCATAAAAATTAAACTGACCTTTTGGTATTTTTTGTGGGAGTGAACCATGCAGCTTAAACACTTATTAATCCCTTTGTAAGTGATATGACAGAATTCTGTCATAACAGGTCGAAGCATGAAAGTAAATTAATGTTTATACCAGCTGAAACCATTCCTGGTTTCCTGATGAGTACTTCAGTACAGTGGACAGCTTACTTTTCACATAAATAAAAATACATATCAAATGATAGGACCTTCAAAATATTCTGACAAATCCAGTGGTTGTAGCAGAATATCATGCAAAGGCACTGAGCTGAATTTTGACATAATAGCCCAGATTTTGTTTTTCTAGAAAGCAGAAGTTTCTGTTTTTCTGTAGTTTATTTCTTTTCCTTTGGATTTACTCACAGATGATCATCATTCCATAATAAAATGCTTATGCATTAGTAAAGCTGAGGGAAACATGAGAATGCTGAGACAATAGCAAATTAGTTAATAACCCCAGCAAAATTTGTATTAAATATCTAGGGAGTTAAACACTTTCTATTTAAAAGAAACAGAACATAACTACTTGACATAAGAAGTGCATTTAAAGGAAAAAAGGTCAAGGAGGAAATCTCTGTGTTAATATGACCCCATTTAAACACATCCACTTTCATCTTTTGTAAATTTTAAACCACAATAAGTTGCAAATGTTTCCTGCTTCATAATAAGAACTTGTGAGGGAGAATCATTTATTTCTACCTGACATGTATCTAACGTGATCAAGAAAATTTCCTGGTAAATGTAAGCCTTTTGTCTGGCCAGGGTATATTAATGGGTTAGAAGAAAAATGTTTATGCTCTATTTAAGATTTTTGAAAAGTGGAGTTGTTTTGATTTTGTTTGAATTTAATGTTAATGGCAATGATGATGATATCTGATAGATTTCCTTGGAGTTACTGAATCTTTTTCAGGATTGACCATACTGTCTGAGATGGAATAGACTTTCATTTAACTGTGTATATGTAGCCCTGTGTACCGAGCTGAGCAGATATGATGTCTAATTGAAAAGAGCAGCTATGTGGCTGAGAGTAATGGAGATTAATTAATGTAGTGTTATTGCTAGAGAATTGTTTGTGATAAATTTTGCAGTTATTCTGAACACAATAGGAATATGAGAGACTGGATTATAATTGGCATGGGGTTGAAGGATGTCCCAGTTTATTTTCTTTCACTATTGCATTTTTCCTCCCTAAATTGTTCTTTTTTTCCAGACCAGATGTTTCTTCCTATACTTAGTTTTAGTACATGGTTTAAATACTTGACATCAAATTCTGTCAATGTGCAAATAGGTTTAATGTTGCTTTCAGTAAGATTTTCCCCTATATAGACCAGGGCTGCAACTGGCTGGCCAAACATGATTTGTTTGAGTAAGGATTTCAACCTGGAACAATAATGCAGCTTTAGCATCTTCCCCAATAAAATCCCATTTAATATCATTAAATTATTCTCTTATGTCAGTTTTGATTATGTTACAAGTACTATAGAGTTTGAAACACTGGTACAATAATAATATGCTATATTCATAAATTTTCTGTAATTAGTTCAGTTTGTAATTTAAAATATTAAGAGAGAAAATGTTTTTTTTTTGAGCAAATTGCATGTAAAGGATGACTGCAGCAATATTAGTAAAAGGCAGGAAGCTATATCATTGCTAATCAATCTAGAGAGCTCTGTCTCTTACAGATGTCAATACAAAGTTAAGTGCTAAAATAATTGTAGTGTAGGCTTTCTCATAATTACTGTTGTTCATTTGGTATGTTGTGCAAAAAAAGAAAAGAGGAATTTGCTTTGCAGTCAGCAGCCACAAATCTCTAAGGAGAAGGAAAGAAGATAGCAGAAGGCTGATAGTCATCCATCATTCCTGACAATTTCACAGCCTAGAATAACTTGACAGAGACCCAGAACAAAATGTTGTTGAGAATTGAATGCTGCTAAGCTGAGTGAATTGACTTTCTGATGTCAAAGCAGGACCTGCTTGAAGTGGCTGATGATTTTCTTTTCTGATTTCAGCAACACTGATGTTTAAACTGCCTTGTGGTATGAATGCTCTGAGCAGATTTGCAAAGTGGGGAACTGTTTCAAAACTTTCTCTCTAGATCTTTTTAAGGACTTTATAAGGTAATATGATTCTGGTCAGGAAGTGTGTGGGTTTGAATCACACCTAATATTAAAGAGGATTTGATCTTTACATCCTCTTGCTCCAGACAGTCAGAAGCGGGTGTAAGGAATCAGAATTGTTCCTAACATGTCTTGAAACAGAAATTTTTCAAGACCTGGCTCACATAATCTCAATTTCTCTTTGGTGCTGTACTAGCTACCCTTTTATTATCCTTGGATAGGTGGAATCAGTTTGTTACTGGACAAACTCTGTCTCAGTGCAGAACATGGGAATGAATTGACTATCTTTGAATGCCTCCCCATTTTTTTTTAAAAATTAAAACATTCTTGCATTGTGTTTAGAACAGGTGCAAAGTCTCTTCATTATAAAATTAGAATGATGTAAGTTGTTACATAGTTTTTATTTAGGTAGCATTGGTATACAAAGGAGATAATTTTCCAGCTATTTATTTGGAAAAAACATGATACTGGAAATGTTCCTAAATTATGATAATTAGACATTTATTTACCAATAAATATTGCCAGTTTTATCTACTATTCAAAGACTAACCTTCTAAATTGCTTACAACCATTAAAATGCATGAAGAACACAAACTGCAGGGTTTAAATGGAAAGAGCTCTTGTTTTGTAAAAGACATATTATATCTTAGAAGTGTAAAAGAAATGGAATGTAAATAGGATGTGTGGGCTAAGCATGCCATCACTGATCAATAATGCAAAAGGTCTAGCAGGTTTATTTGTAAACCTAACAGCACAAATTTAGTCAGAATGGGGCCTTGTACTGTACACGCAGGTATTTAAAGGTTAGGAACAAGGAATTTGATTAGGCTGGCAAATCCTCTGCTGTCATTCCCCAATCTCTTTGAATTGTTTCCAAATGTTTCTCACATTTCTGTTGTGCTTTTTTTTTTTTTTTTGATTAATGGATGTGTTACCAATACAGTGCTTCATTGCTAATTTAACTCCACTATAGATTGGGATAAGGAACAGACATTTTTGAAGTGCCTTGATTCCCAGTAATGATATTATAGCAACTATCTTTATGTTAGTGTAGTCATAGCCAATATAAAAAGGTTACAGTATCAAGCCTACTAGTCTACAACATTTTATCCCTGTTTCCAGTTTGCTTAAAAAAAGTAACGTATGATGCCTAATAGACTGAGGCATAGATCTAGTATTTTATGGCATCCACTGCAACCTTAAAGCAGCACTAAGAGACATAAAACTGAAAATTGACAAGTCAGTTTTATTGTATCTTGGTGCTAAAATTAAAAAACCCCACACCACCTTAGGTAGCCTAGTGTGGTTCCTTCCCTCTCCCTCCTCTCTTCCTTCTGTTCCCCTCATTGCATGAAAGAAGAAAACTTTAAGCTTTGCTAAGAGTTAAAGATTAACATATTAATAGAGAAAAAAGCTAGACATTCTCCCATTTGAAATTTAGGACAATTGTATTCTGCATTTGTCTAGAAATCTTACCTAATCAATGTAGTCTATCCAAGAAGAGGTTTCTAGGGATAAAATAACTATCATTGTCACATACTCATCAAAAGTTATTTCTTTTAAATGATATCAAATATTTTGTCTCTCATTTATTCTGTTCTTTTTCAATAAATCAGATGTGAGAGCTACAATTTTCAGTGAAGCTCTTGTATCCCATTTACTGACAGTTACGCTGTAACTAGGTAGTTATATGCATTTCTGTGATGTAGAAACATGCAGGAATCTTTTTTTACAGGGACTAAATGTTTAAAAGAATGGATATATTTGTATTTTTATATGGGTGTCAAAAAAGAATATTTGAGCTTTTAATAATTCATTATTTTCATGTACTTTTTAGTTTTATGTTGTAAAACAGAAGTTTGTTTGCAGATTGCAGAGTTTCTACAAATGCTTTTCAAGTGATCTGAAGTTGTCATCTGTCTGACAAAGATATTTTATTTGAGATATTCATCATTTTCTGATGTTTGTGTTTTGTTTACACTGCTTCAGTAATTCACTTCTGGGACTAAAACTTGCTTTTGAGGTTTAGGCACACTGCAGGATGCCAAAGAAGCATCAGATTGTTCTGTATTTGAAAGCTTTTGGGCCATCAAGAGATCAAAAGCTGCCAGAATCAAACCTGAGATCTGCCATTATAAAAAAGGCACTGACAATTCTTATTGTGAGAAGTCGTCCCAGGGGTGAAAGCAGCAAAGAGAACTGAACTGACCTGGCTTTTTCATAAGAAAAATCTGTATATGCAATGGTATATTTCTTTGGGAAAATCATGTATACATATTACAATGAAGTCTGCCATAACACATTCTGGTGCTGAAATAACCATGTTAGCTCACTTAAACATCTATCAAGGTTAAAATAAATCTTAAAACCCAGTTGAATTCAGCAATACTGAATTCTTGGGATAAGAGCTGCCCTGGTTTTGAACTATAATTTACTCTGCTAATCTTGTATTTATATAGAGAAATGTATGAACTGCAAAGAAAATATTTTTAGAAACATTGAAACAGATCTTTTAAATTTAGCAGATCATTTCTCAGGTTTACATTTCGTGCAGATATGAAGGATCATCATTTTTTATCTATTCTAATAAGTAACACAAGTCTTCTCAGCAAAAGTAAGTAACTATAGTAGTTCAACATTGTTACCAGTGGTTATGTTTGTAGTAAGACACTCTTCC
Organism: Calonectris borealis; assembly: GCF_964195595.1. NCBI lineage: Eukaryota > Metazoa > Chordata > Aves > Procellariiformes > Procellariidae > Calonectris > Calonectris borealis. The sequence goes on from NC_134319.1 coordinate 8,632,668, forward strand.
TTTTCCCAGCTGCATTTTAGCAGAGTTTTTTAAATAATAAACATGCTGTTAATGTGATTAAAACCCTGAAGCTATTTACAGAAGTCTTCATATATGTTTATATCTGAATGTCTTTCAATTTTTCTCCTTGTTTGCTGTTGGTAAGGACATAATGCAAAACTACTATAGTTATCACGTTAAAACTTAGCAATAAGATCATCCAAGCAAATGCCTAGAACAATGTTATTTCAAAACGATCTATAAGAATTGTTCAATAAAGAAAATGTTCCTTATATGTATAATTCAGCTTTATCTTTATTGATTTGTTCATATTTTTAATAGGTTTTAGAATTGTCAGTGTTCTAGTAAAATATCATGTAATCTGGTTTATGGTTAGGGTAATAGAGTTACAAACTTGGACAAAATTTTAATCTATCCTGCAAGGTTGGTTTTTTTTCCCTATAGGCATTTCAGTCAATTACTTAAGGGAAAAAAGTCTTAAAATATGAGCTGTGAGGAACAATGTGAGAAAAGGAATTGTTCTCTCCAACAAAGGGTACCTGACTGCCATACATGTTTGGAAGATGGGCATTTTTTAGTAGGGAAAAATCTTCCTGGTGACATCTTTATGTCAGTGTTTCATAAAAGTTGCCATGGTATAGACAAACTTACAATACTATTAAACTGCTTTTATATGTAAAGAAAGCACAAATGCTACTTGATGTGAATGGATTATTTATCTACAGATATTGATCTGAGTTTGTGGTGTGGACAGGTTCTGCGTGCTGTGCTGTAATTGTCACCTGAGGAAAGAAGGTCCCCATTTTGGGGAGTCTTTGGTGGCCAAGTTTGTAATCGGTGCTATCGCAGAGAGCGAATGACTCAGCTTTCCCACTCTGGGGATCTTAGCAGCTGGGGTGAGAGCGTACTAGTTAGATTGCTTTGATTTATGCCAAGGAAATCCCTAATGAACCAGAACTAGGGCAGTGCTAATCCATGTATTTTACCCTCGTGAGACATGCTGTGTGCTCCTCTTGCAGCTGACACCCGAAATCTGAATCACCATTTTATTTCTCACAGTCACATTTACAGCTTAAGTCTTCATTCCCGGCATATCTAAAATTCCTGTTGAATTCAGTGTCAAGTGTGTAAGGAGCACAGAAAAGCATTCTCCCATGTAATGGGTATTTGTGTTTTGTTGACAGAGTGCTGGCCCTATTTTGTGGGAAACTCCTCGTTATTTTTGAAGCTCATATTTGTATTTTTTATTTATTGGAAGTCTTCTACTCATGCCACTACATACACTTATTTTTGTTCATATTTTCCTGCTTCCCTTGTGATAAGTGGGTTCCTCCCCCTCCCCAGGCTTGGCCACCAAAGCAGTTTTTGCAGACTTTTGACTTTGTGATACGTGGTTATCGGCTGGCTCTCGGAGCAGTGTTCATGATGTGATAACTATAGATTTAAGTAAAACCAAAGGAAGAATTGTCATATGCATTGCAGTTCAAAAAAAAAAGTGTAAAATGAATTAGTGTTCTGGGAAGGTATGCTTAGAGTTTAAATGATACACTGGAAAAGTAAATATGATCAGCTGGAACTACTTTGTAAGGGAATTGAGAAATGTCTCGTATCTTGGGTAGCAAATTTTTTTGCTAATACTCTGTATCTTCTGCTGTTATGATTTTAAAATTCTAGGAAATCTGAAAGGAATTATATTTACATATTGTTTCCAAAAAAACCTCTTGAGTCTTTTCCAACAGGAAAAAATTGAACAACATAAAGTGTGAAAGATCTTTTGCAGCATTATGGTTAATATTGAGATGTTGTATTAAAATACTGTGTTGTGAAGCAATGTTATCAATTTTCACATTTCCCCAGAAGGGTTTTCAGCAACTTTGAGTATTCCATCAAACCGGCGTATTAAAGAGTGCAGAATTTACCTGTTAAAACGCACAGAGCATTTGTAGTAGCCTCACAGCTGTAGTCTGCTGTTATTGTTGCTTTGCAGAAGAATAAGCAACCATTTAGAGATGATGTTTTCTCTACCAAGAGGGCACTTTGAAGCAGATTTCTACACTAGCTTTTGGAAGTGAGCTGAAGTAAAATCAAATCTGTAAGATATTGAAAGGGGCTTTGGTCATATATGATATGATTTCTTTAGAGAAGATGTTCAGCTCTGTACCATATTTATCTCTTTTTGGAGACTCATTTTTGGTGGAAAAATACCAGAATTTGTGCTGAGACTTGCTTAGTATCTGAGCAATGTTTCTTGTAACTTAATATAAAAGAATAGTTTCAGCAAAGTACCATATACTCAGTACTTCAAGGCCAATAAAGATGAGTGATCCATTTTCAAATTCCTTTTATTCATACAGCATTTCAGATTGATTTACATAAACTAACAAAACAATATTACACTTAAAGTTGATCTGTAACAGTAATAAAAATGTTCCTGCATCCCAAAGCTGCAGAAACGTCACTTCCAATCTACAGTGATCAGTTGCTAAGGATAAATTGTGCCTATGGGATTTTGGCAAATCCAGCATCTTTTTCCCATATTGCTAGACTGTCTTAAATCCTGAATCAGAAATCCACCCTTATTCAGGGAGGAAGTGTGAATGTTTGCTTAACTTTAAGTCTCTAGGAACACTTAAAAGCGAGGCTAAATATTTATGTGTTTGAGAGCTTTTCTGAATACTAATGTTCTTTTATCCACGTTTAAAGCTCAGTCAGGACATGACCTAAGTTTTACCTGTAGCATTTGAAAACAAAAGGACTTGACAGGCTGGACTGCAGTTATACTGCATTCCCCAGTAACGATGCGTTATCATTGCTGGGTTCTTTTTTCCCCTCAAGTTGACTTAGTGCCAGGGAGGAATGACACCTGTGTTACACAAATGCAGCACAGGGCACATTGCTTTAAGACACTTAACTTTCTTGTTGAAATCCTCCCAGTTCTTTTGTTTAGCTGTTCTGTTCATGACACTGCCAAAACATGTTTATTCACACGCGGCGAATCACCTTTGCAAACAGACAGAGATCATCATTTAAGTCTAACATTCAGCATTTCAGCTTCAGAATGGGATTTTCAAAGCTGTGAGGACAATTCATATATTCCCTTACTATTATGGTTGGTTAAGGCAGTTCTGAGATTTTATTCTAAATGTCAAATACACAGGTACGTGAAAATATCAGGAACTAGATCAGATTTCCTTCTACTTACCCTTGGGTTTTCTTTTGAAGCAGAAAACTTTGAATAGTCTGTTAGTACATGAGTTGGACACTTGGAGAAGAATTCTAGGTCGTGAAAATTGAAAATACAAGAAATAGTGCTGAAGTACTGTAGAAATCATAAGCAGGTTTTTCAAATCAATACCACAAGCTACCACTGTCAATGTTAGGATTCCAATGTACACTAACATATCGATTACGTTTTCTTATAGAAATCGGTGAATTGTGTAAATGTTGCAGTATTGCAAAAGGGTTCAGCTAGAAAGAGAAGGAAAAAAATATTTTAACTCTGCAGTAAAAATAGAAGGGATTATTTGCAAAAGAAAACAAGAGGGTACATGCTATAACAGTATTCCTTAGTTTCATGAAATTGATGACATATAGTTTATATTTTTCCACAAAACCCTTCTTTGGGTGTTTTTTTCATCAGCACTGCAGCTACTGCAGGATCCAATTCCAATTCTGTCTAAATATAAGGAAACTACACAATATGGGGAAACCTTTTTTCCATTACTGTTCAGAACCATGCGTGGAAGAGCATAGAAGGTTCAAAGGTTTCATTGTAATAGCAACCAAAACACTTGAATTAAAAAGAAGAGAAAACGAAGGACGTCCGTGAATAACCTGGACACAAAGCCCATCTGTGCTTGGTTACTGGAGAATTAAATAGAGAGGTTTTATACGTTTGCAATGCTATGATCCCAGTAACATAACCAAAACTGCTGGCAGCAATAACTCGTGGTTGTACACATCAAAATGTCTTTATTTTTGCAACCCATCAGAGAACACTGAGGCAAATATATTGGTGCTGGTTTTGAGCTCTCCCATATATCCTGTCTTTCTTTCTATGTGTTATCATCCCCTTCTTTTCCCCCACAGGTTTTTCCCACAAGCTCTAGACAAACAATAGCTTTTAACTGTGAAAAATGCCAGCTGCAAAAATCCGAAGTAAACAATTGCTGGAAAAGCTTCATCCAAATCTCTCCCTTAACAGGGCTTTCTTTATCTTCCTTTTACTTTTCACAAGGACCTACGCTTGAAAAGGCTTTTTCATTCTCAACTTCCAGCCTGGGTATCAGATGGATTGCTGCCTTTGTGTTTGCATGCTATTTAAATTGTGATTATTACCTTCTGTGTTTTCAAGGGTTGAGCAAAATCATGATCCATACAAATATCACTGCCACTCTCTCATTGTTAGTGCCACTCTCACCTACTGTCTTGCAGTATTTCTGTGAGAGTGTCAGTTTTCAGCACTCCACCTGCATGCTTTAAGCTTGAGTAATTATGGCTGGTATCCATCATAAATGTCTAATTTGTTGGTAAGTGTATCTCTTGTTGGTAAGGGAGGCTTTGATTCTGGATCATAGGCTGACTGTTGCACTTTATGAAGGGCCCAGCAAAGTAGACTTTATAGAGAAGAAAGAACGGGTGAGCAGAACGCTCCCACATGAACTTAGTCAGTGCTTGCCACTTCATTCTCTGGTCTTCAGTGGCACACCTTATGCCAGTGCTCATAAACATGGGCTTTTTTTTTTTTTTACAGTGGTTCCCTATAACCATGATGCAGTGACTTTTCCTGTCCCTTTTCCCTGTTTCCAGATTGGTCTCATTGTTTTGAAGCCTCCTGTGGGCCCTATGCTATGAACAGGATTTGGGCCAGAAAACATTTAGTTGATAGCATTATCTTTTTGAACCACTAAGAATATGTAATTATTCTTACTATTTAAAATCCTACCAAGCTTTACAGCATTTCTTCTGACTGGCTAAATAATTTCTATTAGGGAAAGGAAACCTTAAGTCTTTTCAGCTGCTTCCTCTTGAGAGATGTAAGATAACAGCAAATTTTGCTAACATGTTCCAGAGCAGCCAGCTGTTATATCCACCTGCAGCCATAATATTGATTGAAAAGAATATAGAACCTAAACATGGATAGCTTCTGTAATTATGTAGAAAGAGTTTAATACATGACTCTACTTCAAATATCATCTGGCAATGGCTGTAACATGGCATGGAATATATTAGGAAATAACTTAGCTAGTTGAGAAAGTCTCAGTGAAAGACCATGCACTGTTTCCTTATTTTATATTTCAGCTGATTCCTGAAAATATTACCCATGTATATGGAGAAAGTCAATGACAAGACTAACAGGGCTGAGACATCCTGTCAAATATCAAAAAGTTGTTCACATATTCCTGTAGCTCGCAATTTCCCAGCAATGCAACTAGAAGTGGCTCTTTTGCCAAAGACTGCATATATATGAAAAGATAGGAAACAGAAAATAAAAGTACCTTTTTTTCCAGAGCTGATTAAATAAAAATGCCTTTCTTGGCAAATATTTTAACCTTTTGCTACAAAGAATGGAAAAAATTTTGGCAGGAAGCTTTCAGCTTCAAACCTGTTTTAAATACCTGTGTAGCCTGGTTATATGCCCTGTCAGGACCCTTACTATTTTCTTCTTGATGAATCAACATAATACAATATATGTCTTGTGACAAATTTGCAATTCTGTTGGAGATTTTGGCCCAAGGGAGCAAGGAACGTGAGTCAGTTTAATTACACCACTGCTGGCTTTCTAAATGGGCATTTTTGAGTTTTTGGTTGAAAGTTTCAGACTGTTGATATTCAGATGAAAAGTAAAAACTTTAACAGAAAGTTGACTTCTGTTGGCAGGGGAGGGTGTTCAATAACAAATTTGCCATTTTTCCAAGAAAGGTTGAATGGCAAAACTTGGAATGACTGTTGCCTTCACAATGTTTAAGTCCAACAGATCATGCACAGAAGCCATATTAGCGGTCAGTCCACGGCATGACACTAAACAGGGAACAGCAATTCCTCTGTAGATCCCTTTGCTAGAAGATGGCCTTCTCTGCAGTATCCCCTGCCCTAGTCCTAAGTGAGATAACACTGATGTTGACAGTGCAATTCCAAATGGGAAACACTGCCTTACACAGGTGTTACGTCTCCCGTGGGTGTGTGCTTACGCATGTTAGTTTGGAGGCAAAGAACGAATTGCCAGAAAGGACAGATAAGCAGGGCAAATGCCTAAATTGGTAATAATTTTTGAAAGTATTTTTTGACATTAAGATACAGTTACGCCCCATTAACTGAAGAACACTAATATGGCTTATGGGTGCTGGGCTATCATGAACATCAAGAATATCTCAAATATGCAGACAAATACCATGATAAATGCTAAGCGCATTTTATAGTTAGCATAGCAGTATATCAGAGGTCTTACTGTATTAAAATTCTTTGAGTCTTATTTTAATGTTGCTCTGTGTATCATCCCAGACTTAAGCATTTCTCTCTTTTAAGTAACTAAATGAAGAGCTCTACCAAGGGAAAAAATCTTATAATTCACAATCTGTAGACCATTTTCTGCATCACTTTCCTAAGACTTCGTTACCTTGTAAGGACTTGACAATTTCCAGTTAACAAGACACAGGTGCAACTGATTAGCGAGTCTGGTGGAGCTCTGGATGGTCCCTAACATCCTCCCTCAGTAGGTGAGTATTTATTTTCCCCTCCTGAGCATCAGCAGGTTTTCAGAACTCCTTAGCTGAAGAGAAAAATGCTAAATGCTATCAATATTAAAAACTTTTCCTTTTGAAAGGACATGTGTTTCTACAAAGGGAAAAAGAAAGTATGGGTTATTTTAAAATGCTAGCAGTAATGAATGATTTAAATTTTAAAAGGTCAGAAAAATAAGATTTGTAAGTTTTCATTGGGGATTTTGCACAGAACTGGCTGTTACATTATTTGTTTTCTTCAGCATTGATAACAGTTGCAGGTGATACTTTTTTCCCTCTCCACTTTGAAGTCTCTCCAGTATAATTTATTTTTGTACAGCTTTGTATAAGGTGCTTTGTCAGGAAAGATCCCAAAGACCTTCTGACACAAATACAGAAATGCAGCACTTTTTTTGTGAGAAGGCAGCAATCCCATGTTGCCAGTTTCTCACATTCAGAAATGGTGACTCAAAATCTCACAAGTCATGGGGTTGGCTTGAGAAGTTCATTTTTCTTTTCTTTATGGTTTTTTTTTTTTTAATGGAATGCAATTCTAAAGTAGATCTGCCCTTTAAAGGGATGAAAACTTACATTTATAGAAGAAAGAGAAAGGATTTAAAAAAAAAACGAAGGAAGGAAGGAAAGGATAACCAAGATTCTTGCCAAAGGCAAGAATCCAGCTCACAAAAAGCCGCAAGTTTCAGGAATTCGCAAAATACTGTAATATCTAAAGAATCAGCGGGAGAGGAAATGAAGACATCATGCAGTGAAAGCAAAGCAAAGCCCCATGGTATCCAGGACCTTTGGATCTTTAATGCTCATTCACAGCACAAGAGCTCAGACTTAATTTCAACTGAAAGGTCTTAGTGTTACTTAGTGCCCAGTTCTCTTATTTTGGCTGGTTAAACGATGAAATTGTTCCTGCCTGACTTCAAACAATTGGTTCCCAGGTACTTTGGCAGCTCATAGTGAAGTTTGTATCATACTTGTAGCATGCAGCATTGTCCACTGAATTGATACTATTATGCTATTACTATTAAATATATTACATAATTGTTAATATTTAATATGTGTATGTTACCTCAATATTAAGAATACCTTCCTTCTGCAAACCCCATTTTCAGTTAGTTATAACTTCTCATACTCGTAACGATTTGACACAAAATTTTCTGTGCCAGGTGTCTGCCTCAGGCAGAATTCTGTGGTGTTCTTTGGTTTGTTTGTTTTTTTTTTTTTCTTTTAATGTCAGCCAAAGCAGCGCAGCTATTCCTGAGAAGTCGGCTAGGGAAAACCATGCAAAATAAACCTGGCAGTCTTTCTGAAGGGATCTAGCGTGTCCTTATCCTGGAGGAAAGCACTTAACCTTTGGCAAAGGTGTGACTTTTCTTTCGGATATCTGCTTCAGTTGGTAGGTTCAGTTGGAAAACCTGCCAAAACGTGGGTGAGCAATGGATGTCTAAGAGATCACAGTTCACCCTGTGCTCACACAGACCTGTTGGAATATGATGTCCAATATGACCATCCACGCTCAATGCCTTCAGCTCCAATCCAAAACCATCCTGATGTGTCCTTGCCCCCCAAAAACTAGCAGGTCCTTCCAGCCCCAGTCAGGAAACTGCAAACTTTTGGTAATAAGATAAAACGTGTGACACATTTCAGCCATCTTTTCCTCTTGTGTTCAAGGTTCGTCTTTATCTTGCTCATGCTAAAAACACTGAGCATCCCTTAACACCTGATTATGTTTTTAATTCCTGAAATATGTTTGCAAATGACTATTGGGAAAAGCAGATGTAATCAGTACATTTTAAGGCTAAAGGCAGGACCAAGCCTTTCCTCACTTTTCTGTCTTAATGGTTTTAGAATCATAGAAGCAGCAAGATACCTCCAAATGCATACATACTGCACATATTATGGAAAGAGGACATCTTCCTTCTTCTCTGAGTAGGCAGAACATAATACCTGCCTTGGCTAAGGTTCTCCGACATCTGTCTCACATCTGGCAGTCCATACACAGAGTCTGAGATTGCAGCAGTTGTCTTCCCTCATGCTGTGAAGCCACAATGCATCCTGATGCACCCCCCCTATAGTATGGTTTTACTTGGTGGTGTCCAAAGGGGCTTTTCCGCTCTGTGCCGCTTCCACCAACCCAGAAGAAGCAGATCAGCTTGTCAGAATAATGCAGTAGATTGAAAATGTATCATAACTGAAGTGAAATCACACAATTATCATTTCTGGTACAGCATCAGTTTGAATATCGCTTCTTTTAGTGGTATTCATACCCTCCAAAATGAATACGAGTATTTTTGTTGTAAAGGTTTCTGCCATTTTTCTCTGGATTGATTGCTCTGGAGACCAGAGCAATTTCTAGGGAATTTGTAAGTATATTTCATCTAGTTTTACTTTCTTAACTTGACACTTAAAAAAAAAAACAAACCTGCTGTTTTTTTTTCATTTTTGAGTGTCTAAATTATATTGCTCATTAAATACCACACATTGAATGTCTCTATAATTCATAAAAACATACAGAATAGTAATAGTTTTCTTAGGAAAGAGTGTTTTAATGTGCATAGTGTATATCTAGTCCTGTTGCTCTTTATAGTTTATAACTGGTGTGTTAAAGAATGTCAGTATAGACAAAAATTAGCCTAAAAATTAGATTTGTTCAGCAAATGTTTGATTGCAGTATCACAACCTTTTTCTTATAACATTCAGTTCAAAGATGTTTGCATACCTTATTGAGCAAGCTGCATATTTTTCCGGCTAAGGTGCATATACTGTAGTCATTACATTTTTGCACACTTCACTGACTGAGCTGCATGGACTACTTTAACTACCACCAGGAATACTTGACTGAGTTCAGCTGCTTATTTGAGTGCTTCGGTTTGTGTACTTTATTACTTCAGTGGTGTATGTTGATAAAGTTCTGTTCTGTGCTGTTAAATTTTTGGTTCTGCCAATCTGACTATATACCATGCTGAGAGAATTGCACGCATTGCTAACTGCTTACTCCGCAGTGAACATGAGTGCTTAAAATGTTATAATCTGCAGTGTTTTGTTAAATGAGCTGCATATTTTTGTTTTTATATACGTTGCTTACCCAGTTGTGTACATTTGCCCAACTCATTATACAAAATAAGCTTGATTGGAATAAGAACATTCTCTACCAGCTGTCTGCTCTGAGTCAGTATGTAACAAAATTAGCAACTTTCTCTTTCCAACAGTGGCATGATTGCATCCAAAGTTTAAGGCAATTGGTTTGGAGATCTTGTTTGTTTCATTCACTCCATGCAAACATCAAGATTAACAAACCAATTTGTTGCAACTTAATTTGTTTTCACAAATATGAACAGAGTTAAGTAACAGAGGCAAAACTCAGCATTCTAATATAGGAAAATGCTTCCATGTAGAGTATGGAATATATAGAGACTTAAATATCATTATCTAACTTAGAGCCATAAATTGTAAACATAAGAAGATGGAAAATAACTAGAGACATCCCAAGATGGATATTTCATCAGATAAGCAATATGCTAAATACTTAAAATTACAAATATAACATTTTGTAAATTAAGTGCACGCTTTCATCGAGAGTTACAAAAATAAGCTCATCTCATGACCATTAGGAAATCTCAAAATGCTGCAATAGACAAAATACATGAGAACTCATGTACAGGGATATGGAGTTTGCTCATTAACGTTGGTACAAAATTGAATTAACATCTTTAAGAAAGTGTTTTTCTCAACTTGCTAGTTTTTTGAGTCAGTTCCAGTAAAATCTACAGGTTATTCTTAGATTTTGTTTGACTAATTTGCAGAGTTCGCATACGTAGCAGCTTGTGCTTCCATTTACAAGATCTTCAGCACTCCTGCACCTCAGAAAAACTTTCTTAATTTTTCTTGAGTACAGAGATACGTAATTAGGGCTATGTAGTTTACCTGGATTCCTACCTGCCCCACATATAAATGTAAATGTGCCTGGCTCCTGTTGCAGTGTCCCACTGCTGATTGCTTTCACTTTAATGTTATAATTCACTGTTGTCTGAGCAGACTGCCTGGAAGGTCCAGATTTGTTTTTGCAAAATTTTACATATGAAAGCTTAATTGATCTTATTGCTTTAGTCAAAATCGTTTGATTTCAAAGAATGCCCATTTAATTCTCAGACTTCTCATGAACCATTATTTAAGAGTGTAAACATTACAATAGTTTGTTCTAAAAACAAGCGTGTGAATACCTAGGGGCAGATATAATTTTTAGGGGTCTGTCTTCACTGATACCTGTGTAAAAAAAATTTAAAGAGAGAGGTACAAATGGAATGTATTAGTATATCCTGGAACATTATATCAAAATTAATTTAGTCTTCATATTTCTTTTTTTCTGTGTACATTAGTGTTGGGTATCAAAAGAGTATGAGAAACCAGTATACCGGATTTAACATCTGAAAAGTAAGTGTACTACATGAGATGAGCTAGATCCAACCTAGACTTTCTTAACAGGCCCTGAATAAGTAATTTTGCTTAAAATTACTTACAGCAGACAGATGGTAAGGAAGAAGGTTTTGTCTCTGTTTTCTCTTTTCTTCCCCCAGCATGAAATTACTTTCAGTATCAGTACATTACCAGTAAAGATCTAGATTTTGCTCTTCCTTTGAAGTGTTAAATATCAGCTACAGTCTTCCCAAAGTTATTAGTGTAAACTAAGATCAGAGTTGGACTCTTTTCTTCTTCTCTATCATATACAAATGGATGATGGCTATGTGCAATTTCTACTGTGTAGGTATCCTGTACAGATTTTGCAGTGGAAAATTCTTCCTTTTGCCAAGGGAAGTGAAGAGAAATATTCCTTTCTTTGGGGAAAGAAAATCAGAAATATTTCTTTTTTCCTGCTGCCCTGTGAGGCCTAAGCGGGTTGAAAGAAGCAACTAAGAAGCTTTAAGAGATGAAGCAGTTGGAAGGTTTTCATGAGGACTGCTACCCTATCTCCCAGCTTTCCACCAACCTCTCTAACCCTAACTGCAGCACACTGGACTTGCTTTTCTGTTTTCAGATCTGAGTAACCTATTTCTTTGTATGGCTAGGATACATACTGAAAAATCAGCATACTAAATTCAAAACATACATTCCATGTATATCACTGCAGTGTAAAACAACTATTGGACTATTAAAATACTAGGAACAGACAGGGTGTCCATTATTGGAGATCTATGGAGAGTAACAATAATTCATCTATTCCATATATTTTCTGTGTATATTTTTATGCAGCTGGTATATGCAATATGCATATAAACTCTTTTATAATTTATACCTGACCTCTTTTCTTTGGTTTTTTTTTTCCCCAGAGAGTAATTTTCAATGTTGTCAACTTCAGTAAAACAAAAAGCCTCTACAGAGATGGGATGGCTCCAATGGTGAAATCCACAAGCAGACCGAAATGGTAAGTTATCCTTTAAAAGACTTGCTCAATGAGATAAAAGTGTTTTGCTTGGCACTTTCTTGTAGCAAAGATTTTATGGCTCAGGTGCACCTTTTGGTAAGAGGGGGAGAGAACTTCGATGCAAAAGCAATGTTGTGAGGACAGGTTCTCTTTGGAGCAGATGGACAGTATGAACTCTGGAGGCTCCTTCCAGCCTTGCTGTGATGGTGTGTTGTAGTGCCTTATTTCAAGTAACATGACTGAAGTGATGTCCATTCAAGCAAACTGAACAGTCAGGTCCTGGGCCAAATTATTTTTCAGTGACATCCTCACCATCCAACTGTTAGGACAGGCTCTGTCCCAGTTTTGGCCTGCGTCATCTAGCAGTCTTCCAAACAAAGCCTGCAAACAATATGGGAGATGGACTAGGCCTGGACTGGTTCCAAAAGGCTGTTTGGATTTCTTCTCCCTGTTTTGGGGAGGTCAGATTTTAGTGGAAGAATGTGAGCTCTGCAATGGGAGTTGACCTCATGTGAATGAGTAGTCTCTGGTCTGTTTTATCTAAGACACAAGAAGGCCAAACAACCTTGTCCTAAGCTACACAATATATACAACACAGAAAGGTATGCCCATATGAAACACATGAATACATATACAGATGGTACATTTTCTCAAAGCAAATGTAATGAAATGTCTACTGTGAATAATAATATGTAAATCTAATGAGTCCTAACGAATGCAAGACTCCCAAGAATTATGTGATTTGCCTTTAGCTAGGAGACTTGTTTGAATATGGATAGTGAGGTTAGGTGTGTACAGTAATGTATTCTTGTAAGCCTTTACAGCTGCTCCTTTTTATTGGTTAATTAATAATACATTTGATCAATTTGCACATTATCTGAGCCTTATAAATATACCTTTCTTAAATACTTCAACTGTCACAAAATTTCCACCCACAAGATGTTAATTTCTGGTGGTCATAAGATCATTGTTATTGTATGGTTTCCTCTTCATATGACCAACAGAATGGCTCGTTGGTTTTTTATCTAGAAGGTAAGGTCATCTGGACAGAAGAGCTGTTTCACAATACAGTTAGTGGATGGAGTCAATTCCAGCTCAATAGGAGCATGTAATAGCATTGAAAATTAATTAAAAAAATCCATTGTGTTTAGTGTTTTTGTAGCAAAAGTCATGTTAATTGTGTTTACTATTTAACTTCAGAAAAATCTTTTGGGGCATTTCAGGGCCACATTTATCAAGCATGCTTTAATCATCTTTCAAAACCTTTTCCTTCTCTCACTGGGGTCTGGTATTTGCAGCTAAGTATATTGTGTGTTAAGTTTATCTATAAATCAGATATTGCTTTCATACAAATTTTATGCCTTGCTTTGGTTTCAAATTAAAGTGTAAATCTTACAAAACAATGCAAAATGGACTTTTTCTAGAACATGTAGGCTCCTTCACTATTTTTAAAACAGATTTCTCTTCCATTTCCCCGGAGATCTATTTATTTTTGTGTTTTATATTTTTAGGGGATGTATTTTGCTCCCATGAAAGTGAGGAATGAATAACATTGCCTGGAGCCAGGCACAGTGTAGGCAGCAGGTGCTGAGCAGCTTCCTTGTACAGGGGTACTACCATACTTTAATCCTGTTTCAGAAATTCTAGCTGTAATTTTTTTCTTTAAAAAATCATTATTCTATTGAGGTATTTTTATTTTTTTCTAATAGTCCGTGTATGAAAACATCTTGCTATACTTTGAAGGTGCATATTAATTCATACTCTTATCAGGGACTTTAGTGATATTGGGGTCTATTCAGTATAATTTTCTGTCTTGATGTTAATAGGAGTTATGCATGTATTTTCCAAGTGGGAAAACACATACATTATTTTTGGATATATGCTTTCTATTAGAGCTGTCTTCCATTTGGATTATGCCTTTTACAATTACCTCTGTATCTGTTTCCATGGCATTCTAGTGAAACCTGTAAACAAAATTTTCTCTTCCTCTGTTTGCTGAAATAGGATTTACTAGTACTTGCACTTGCTAATGCAGCATACAGGTAGTTGTGGTCCTTGAACATGAACAGGGCAATATCCAGCTGCATCGATTTGATCCCATTAGATGCCTTGTATGTATTAGTCTGGTAAGCAATACTGAATCATTCAATGCTGCAAAAGTGCTGAGGTTTACACGAGGGTACTCAGGATTCAGAATTGTGGAAGGAGACTATTGGAATTCTCCACCTTATATTAAGATTTAAGTCAGAATAGCAGGTTAGTGGATATAATGTAATTAAATTAGAAAATGATATAGTAATTACAAAAAGTTGAAGAAACACAGAAGGTTTTAAAATCAGGTTAAAAGGAAGACGATTACCAGAAACCAAGGTCTGCAAATATTCTGTAGCAGAGCTCAGTCCTTCATCTCTGAACTCTTCTGTACTAAATATTTGAGGACTCATTTTTGTGCGTGCCTGCATTTGCCACAATGTGCCTGTGCCTTCAATATGTGATCTGTACCGAAATTCCCCCAACTTCCTCTGGCCATGCTGATAGAAGCAATGCTGTGTCACACATAACTATTCCACTCCCTTTTTTATACAATCAGGTTTGAGTTTTAGGATGATGAAGTGTCTATTTTCCTTTTCACATTTGAGAGATGTAGGTACATTACTCCTCTCAATAACAGATATTCAAGCCCAAGTTATGCCCTTTTGATTTAAATGAGAAAGCTCCCACTGTATTCAGGATAGAATTTGACCATATTGCTCGCAAAATCCTGCATATCAAAAGTAGATTGCCCTCCAGAGACTGTGAATTTTAATGTTTGTTTTGAATGTGGTTACGTGAACATGGCTCTGAGCTTTGCAACATTTTGTGAGTTTGATTCTTGAATCTGGAACAAATCACTGCCAAGTGCTCTCGAAGTAGAGAGTGTGTCAAACACAGATCAACATTTTTGACCTGTATTCTCTTGCCCTGTGGGGTAAGATCTTTAAATGCAGTCAGCATCAAGGTTCAGCTCAGTGTTATTGATGTAAATGGAGTATATCACTGTCATCAAAGCACTCTGTGTGGACACAGATGTTCTGGTGTTGACATATTCTTCTCTTTTGAAGTAAGGCCAAACATTTCCAATTATGAGCTACTTAAAAAGAGGAAGCAGTACGCTGAAGGATAAGGAGAAAACAGATTTCATGCTAACGGAAAAAAGATTATTTTTTAAAAAGAAAAAAAACAGAAAAATAAATTCTGATTAAAATGATATATATTTTCCCCATACACGGTAACGGATTTACTGAATATTCTTTCCCAGAGGGATAGAGCAAAATAAAAAAGAACTAAGTAGGTTAATTCTGAGTCCCTATACCCATTTTTTCTGCGTTTTTTGTGTATGCGCTATGTTGACACTAAATAGTATGGGGTTGTGTCTGTTGCATCAGTCAAATTTCACTGCAATGAATCACAGCTCATACGTAGAAATGCAGCATTGTGTCACACCATGTTACATCAGTTGCACTTCATAGCAAATTGGACAAGATGGAACTCAAGATTTTATTTCAAGCCAGTGGAATATGCTGCATCTGATTACTTAGCATTTTTGCTTAAAATTAGCTGCTTCTTCAGAAGTATTACACCAAGATGTTAGAGATTTTGTGTTTTTTCTCAATAATGACTACTACAAATATAAAACACTCAATTACTAGAATAGAAACCTGTTCTCTTTTGACTGGGTCTGTTTTCTTTGTTTCATTTGTGGAAGTGAAGAATTTGAGGGGGGATGGATTTGAGGAAAATTAAATTTTTGCTATGCTGATGCAGTTTCTACTGTAATCTTTTTCTTTGCTGCTTCATTTAAGTGCAACCTAATTTTGTTGCAGTTTCTTAGTCATGATTTTGCACTAAAAGCTCTGTCCTTGGAAGGTATTCATAAAGCCTTCCACGTGGGCATAGCAGTGGAAGACCATTTATGTACATATACCGTCTTATTATATTGGTTCCATGAAGTTTTACGAGTTTCTCAAAGTGAAATAGAAGAGTGAGTTGTTCGAGAGGCAGCAGATTTTCCAAATGATGAAGTGAGCAAATATTCCCTTTGGGCAGAGAACAGCTATAACTCTTGATTATTCAGTGTGAGCATTGCCTCATTGGGGACATTAGTTTTTCAAATTGTGCTAATCTTTTAAAAGTAACAACTGGCCACTCATCACCTTAGGTATTTCAGCAAGATCATGTGCAAAACTCTAATTAGTATTTATAGAACAGCAACTCCTCCCAGTAGAATAGTAGCGGTAGCTGGCAAATATCTGGTTGACACCTGTTAAGTCTTCAGACATCCATTGTATTTTATTCTGCATTTCAAATGAGCAGAGAGCAGTAGGTGAAGTCCCCATAATTAAGGGATAAAGGATAATAAATAACATAGTTCTTGAGTGGATGAACACAAGGTTAAAGGCTGTTCTGCTGTTGTGATGCCGTATTTCAGGAATTGTTTGTTTGTAAGTAATAATGCTAGCTAAAATATTATGGAGCCTTCAGCATATGAGAGAGGATCTGTGTCTAGATTTACATGTGTTTTGTTTATAATGTCAGATTTCAAACTGTTTCTTGGCAAAGCAGCTACTTTCTTCCCTGTCTTTTATCTCACTCAGCATTGATGGCTTTTAACTGGATAGCTGCCTTCCCCAGCAAGCACTTCACTACCTCTGTTGCTATAACATCTACTGTTAAATACTCACAACACATTGCTTCTGAAACATTTTTCTTTTCCAGTAAACCTGGGAGTACAGAAAAATTTCTAGGTAATTAATTCAAATTTGAATCTATATGTATCTTGGTAAATATTGTCATGATGAGGAATTTTAGTAGACATCGAGAAAAGCAATGCAAGTTTTATGAACAATACTCCCATATGTTCCATTCATCAGAAGGGGACAAGACTGAGAAAATCTGAATTTTGAGTAGCTAAAATGTGTTGATTCTTGCCAAATTTCTTTAACATTTGTGTCTACAATGCAGTGTTACAATCACTACCATGTCTACCAGGCTGCATTATACATTCAGAGACTTTCAGCAGCATTTTTAGTATGTATTTATATATCTTTAGCCATAAGATAAGCTGTTTGTGAAATGAGCTGTCATTTGTGGTGAAACAGTTTGAGAATAAAGCACTGTATATATATATAGCTTGCTAATCTGAAAGACTAGAATTGCTTACTATAAAATACATA
Source organism: Calonectris borealis (assembly GCF_964195595.1). Taxonomy (NCBI): domain Eukaryota; kingdom Metazoa; phylum Chordata; class Aves; order Procellariiformes; family Procellariidae; genus Calonectris; species Calonectris borealis. The sequence goes on from NC_134319.1 coordinate 8,650,031, forward strand.
GCGGGCCAAGTTTAGTGATAATATCACCTGAATTTAGGTAAAGAAGATGAACAAGCTGTTATCATTACCTGATTCCTTCCTTGGCCTATTTTACAACTTTGGCCACTCTCTGAAGTTTGTTCCTTTGCCAGTTTTATAATGTAATGGGTGCTTGTTCTTGCTTTCCCGAGGGATCTGGTGAGAAAGCTTTTGGAGGTTCGGAAATACTTCCCATGGCACAGGTGTGTGTTGATGCAGTCTTTGCCAGGTGCAGATCTGGCTCCTCAGAGCTGCTCCCTCCCTTGTGCTACTACAACTCTGCGTAGGATCAGCAGGCTGGGAGCTGGCCCAGGTTAAAAGTAAACTTTCAAGGAAGAGAAAGAGGATTTAGTCTTGGTCTGGTTCATCACATAGATCCAAAACAAGCTGTATGGGTCCAACTGGAGGAAAAGTGAGGGAGGTGGGAATAAGTGGCTGGAGCAGGGGCGAGGGAATGAGGGTAGCAGCTTCTAGGAAAATGCCTAGAGAATTGTCTGCGGAACCACAGCCTCCATTTCAATATCTTGTAGCATTTTATTTGGAGAAAATAGGGGAAAAGGACATTGCAGTATTGACCTTTTAAAATCCCACATTGAGTGATAAGCAGGCGTAGTTTTGTTTTGGTCTTACTGTAGCTCTTTGGAAGAAAATAAGATGTTTTTAGACAGTTTTGAGGTTGGCATGTATATGAAAGTAAAATAACTGCCTCTGAAGTCAATCCCTGGGTAAATTAATGTTTGTGTGAATCTTGTGAAGTAGCAAAAGAAACAGACCTAACCACTCTACAAACCCATAAAAAATGCATTCTCTTCCCCTTTCCCAGGCCAGCAAACATAGTAATTCCTGGGAATACAGCGTAGGTTACATATAATTCTTACCAGCAACAGCTTTTGTGGAAATAGAGGGGAGGTTATATTCTGCTGACACAAAGTATGAATCAGATCCCCAAACTAATGTGTTTATTGTGCAAACTAAATGGGATTAGTTTGTTGCAAGAAAGAAAGATACATTTTATTGACTGGATACTTTACTGGAAATTTAAGATGCATGGAATTACGTTAGGGAAAACTAATAACAAGGAAATTAAATTAATATAGAAGAAGGCAAATGAATTTTGGGATTCAAAGAGAAAATAATGAAGAAGCTCCAAAGAACTGCTAAGCCATTATTTAAAAACCCTAGCTATTTTATATGTATGTATGTGTTTCCTCATCATTTATCTGACTGATCTCCTATAAATCAATTTATTTAGATTACAGCAGAGTCAAAAGGCCCCAGCCAGGATCAAGACTCATTGTGCTTAGTGCTGTGGAAACATATAAACAGACAAAGTCCTTTTCCACAGTTGTGAAAATTTTATGATTGATTTCAGTAAGAGCAAAGTTAGGCCAATACTGAGCACTTCTGAAAATTCCATCCTTAAAGATTTATTCCAAGCAGTAACTGTTTAAAAAATGACAAACTGCTTACATAAGAGTCTAAATATTTGATGGTTATAGTATTTACATCTAAAACACCAGAGGCTATGTGCTTTAATACCTCAATCTGTTTCCCATATACTCTGTCAACATGAGTTCCCTGCATTGATTGAGGGCACTCTGTGATCCCTAAGGTTGTATTCATGAAAGGTTACCCTTGGTACTACTTTATTCATGAAAGGTTTGAAGCACATAGGAAACAAATGGGTCTATTCCTGCTAGGTGCATTTTTGTCATCTATAAATACTTAATTACTGGGGTGCTGATGAGAAATTGAAAATCTTAAAAAAGTGCAGTTGCCTGAAAATAGTTCCCCCATCACCAGTGCAAATCACAATGAAATTTGCAGTTGGGAGGTTTTCTGGCAGTTTAAAACAACTGAATTCTAGGGTTTTCCCACTACAGCCCATGGTATTGAGTTCAATGGCTGCAAAATATGACTAGAGCTGTGCATTGCATCCCATCATAAAACAGATTATTCTCTTTTCTCAGGTGATGGGCATTTGGTGGAACTGATTGCATGAAAAGTGTTCACAGAACTGGGTCCCTAACCTTGGCAGGTTTAAAAAAAAGTATATAAAATTGAGGCTTTTTCCCCCCAAAATGATTCTGTAAGTTAGATAAATATGGGCAGCACTGAACTCAAAGCGGAGTCAAACTACCAAGAGGACATTGCAGCTTTTCATTGCAATTTTGTACTTTGAACTAATGGAGCGAAGCAGAATGAAAATCACCTCTGTTAAGAATGGCATTTATCAGCCGTAAGTACTTAGTAGCAAGAGCCCTACACAGACAAAGCCGAGTGTCACCAAGAAATGTACTTGAGAATCAGACTGTTAACACAAGACTACACAAATAAGAGCCAAAAACTGTAATCAGAAAATGCAACATCTCTTTAAGAATGTTTTAATGGTCTGAAGAGTGCTAGACAAGTTGAATTTAACAAGATGTAATAAGCTATGACATAACATAATTGAGAATGCACCAGGACGCAGCAGTCAGGTTAAATTTTGGCTTTCCTTCACTTAGCCTTGCAACTTTAACGATCTTTCAACATATGATTTTAAAAACACATAGTACTGTTTAAATTTACATATGACATAAAAGCATAGGATGTGCATTATATCAGAAATACAATTCTAAGTAAAGTTAGGGCTGAAATATCCAGCCTAATATTTTTAAATGTTTCCTTTAATCATTAACAACAACTTTTTCATTCATTTTCTGTGAAGAACCAATATTTAATGCAGAGGAAAAGGTAATGGGAACTATTCATTGTGAACTTTTATCAAAGTGAGATGGTTATCAGGCACCTGCCCTATATTTGAAGTGCCATGGTAAAAACCAAAGCAATGAGTTCAATTTCTCTTTTAACCAAACATAAATAGAAGACAAAACCACTTTGCCGTACTGTGGAAATTGAGAATTGTAGAGAAAATAAGCAGTAAATAAGTATGGCAGGTGATAATGCAGGAACAGAACATTAAAATAATAGGTGCTGTGTCTTGAAGTTTGTCTCATGGGATTTGACGGTTGTATATAAACCCAAAATTAAAAAAACCCAATTTTTAATTGTGATTAGTAGGGTTAAGTTATGAATTAAATTCTGTATGATGTCAGCAGTTTGAGAGAATTAAAATTTAATGATAACAGAATAGAGATAAGATCTTTCCTGCATTTCTAGATGCTGAGGCAGTGGCTAAAGTTTGTTTTTTCCAACTGCTTCAAGTAGGATTATTGAATTCTAGCCTGAAAGTGAAATTTCGTCTTCCTGCTTCACTATATTAAGCATCTCTGAGATTGAAAACCTAGCAAGAGCTCTCCTAGTGTGATTAGAAAGTATCCAATATTTTTTGGCAGCAAATACTAATTCCATTCTTTCTGTCTAGTACTGCTCAGGCAGCACAAGGATAACTGGCTGTCAGGCGCTCTGGGTAATGGAAGGTGAGGCTCCAGGCTCTCAGTGGAAAGCTGGCGGCTTTGCTGACAGTTCCCTGCCTCTGGAAAATAAGAGCGGTGCTGGGGAGGGGAAGGGCTGTGCTGGGTGAGGGGGCTGGGCAGCACCAGGTCGCGGCTGGAATATCGTCCCTTTGGAAACTGTGAACCGTTAGTATAGGTTTGAACAACACAACGCCCTCCTCACTGCTCTCAGATGTTCGGGTTTCTCTGTGCGTGTCCTCTCTGCCACTTAGTAGATCTGTTTGTGGAATTCAGGGCTGGTATTTATCTGCCTGGGGTCTCGGGACATTGGGCAGCCAGGCTGGAGAGTCTCTCCAGCACCTGTAAGGGAGTCCCCAGGTCTGGGACTGATCCACAGCGTGGTTATGCAGATGGGCTGCAGGTGAGCGGTGCAGCTGACGTGCAGGTGTGCATCCTCAGGGCTCTCGATTTGCTGCAGGTGTGCGGGCAGTTGAAAACAAGCTGCTTGTGGCTGCCCCTCTCCCACACGACAGGCGGGAGGCTCCAAGGCGGCAGGTAAGCTCTGTTTGTGCTGTCCGGCTCCTAAACCCCAATAGCGCACAAACCATTTAACTGATTTTACCTTTTAACAGTGAGGTGTGCGTGGCATTGTTAAAAAATAATGGCAAGAAAGTAATAAAATATGTATTTCAGTTAGACCGCTTCGTTTGAAGCGAGGTGCCCTGTGGCAGGGCCTGGCTGTGGTGGGGCTGCCCCCACGCCCAGGGGCCCCCTTCCCTCAGGCACGGCCCGCGTTCCCGCCTTGTGCTGCTCAGGCTCTGCCTTGCACAATTTTGCCACTTTATTTCCTCATTTTTTCCCTTCTGTGCTTTTGCACAGCCACCCTCCTCAATGCTTCCAAACCTGGAGAGAAAATAATGGTGACGAGAGGGCCCAGGGCTCGCCAGCGTGCCCTGTCCCTTTGCAGGTGTGTGAGCAAGTTGGGGTGTCACTTGGGTGCCATATGCCCACAAACAGTGTGGCCGAGGGAGCCGTGTCATGCGAAACACGGTAATGAAAAGAAACTATCCTATCAGCAGCTCAAGAATTTGATTTTTATTAGGGATTAGTTGTAAATTTATTAGGGAATTGCACTGGGTAGCTGGACTCGCAGCAAAATGATTTCAAATGGCAAAATTAGTAACTTCCAAAATTGGGAATTGCTGTTGAGATTGAGGAAGAAAATTGTGTTTGTGTTAGCTTTTTGTTTGAAGACTTTACCATTGTTCAGCCTTTTCCAGGTGCTGTTGTAACAAATATTGTATTCATTCTCTGAAGAATTTTACAAAATAGTTCATTGGAAATGTGTGATACCCTTCAGCAAATTTATAGGAAAGGCCAATGCAGCTCAAGATAAAAAGAGATTCAACTTAAAAGGATAGATTCACCATAGAAAGAAATTGAGGAATATCCAAGTTAAAATAATTTACCGTGCCTTTTAATATTTGATAAAATCCTCTCCTAATATTTTTCTCAGTGTAGTTAAAAGCCACCAGTACCTCATAGCTTTGAGACCAGCAGTGATATAATAATTTAGCTTTGATAAGGAAAAGAATTTTTCCTCATCTGCTACTTTACTGGATAGTTTAATGCTCTTATGGTTGTCTTTTAAATGTCATTCAGTCAATGAAGGGGAGTCATGCAGCATACGTATGTTTATGTGCAACTTTTTATTAAACATAATTCCCTGGGCTCTCCTGAGGGACTGTCACTATCCTGGGGGCGCTGGTGGAAGGGGTTGTGGTGCAAATCCTGCTCGGAAAGTGTTTGGCTCATTTGGGCTATGTGAACTTGAGGAATGACTCAGCAAGGGGAAAAGTGTGGCTGCAGGTGCAATCAGAAAGGCTTTACCTTCAGGAGCAGGTTCTGTAACTAAAAGCAAAGTAAGTCAAGGTAAGCAGGGAAGGAAACATATTCAGATTCACTGGGTGTTAATCCCTGCAGGCAAAAGTCTGATACTTGTTTTAAAAGGAGGAAAAAAGGGGAAATGCTGTTTGTTCACCTGGTAAAATGAAGAGGGAGTTGATTTAGGTGGGAGTCATGGATATGAATATAGTTTTCTACGTAAGTTTAAAAAAAAAAAAGCTTGTGCTGTATGTCACACTCCTTGAGCATATGTGGTTATGTTAACTGTTACATTTATGTCTGAAAAGCACATAGGCTTAAAAACTGGTAAATTACATGCAATCTTGGCCTTTAATCATGTCCTGAGAATGATCACCTGGAGGAAATTTCTACTGTTGTGCAGTTGCAAACTAAGTGTTTTACTCAGAGCACAGAAACAAGGGGAGAAAAAATATGAGGCATCAGTTACACAGAAGAAAACATGAGTAGCTTTTCTTTTGAAAGTATTTAACAGATGTAACTCTGCTTTCCTGCCATTATCTCTATGAATAAGCATGGATCTGGATGTTTGTACATCAGTCTGAAAGGGAACACTAAACTGCAGGTCTGCTGGTAAAGAAGCCAGGTGCAAAGGGTAGCGTGCGTGTCAATATTCAAGATGTCTTAAAACAGCATGTAGGAGTCAGAGTCGTGCTTTTCTATTTCGGTAACTGTGGGATCTACTGAGAGTTCTCCTTTCAGACTTACTCTAAAGTATTCCCCCTCCGCCCTGGTGTGAGATACCCGTACATCAGAAGCTTGGCATCTGCGGTCTGTGTGGCTATATTCTTTGACAAGAGTCTCGCAGTACAGTGAAAATGAACAGAGCATTCTGGATTTGTCACTTCTAATACTCATCAACTTGTATCTGTGTGCTCTGAAAGTACAGAAACTAATAACCTAGATGAATCATAAATGTCTGGGGTGTGTGTGCGTGCATATATATTTGTGTGGGGGCTGCTCCTTCAGTTTGTTTTCTTTTCCTTTTATTTTGGCAAAGAATTCCAAGTTTATGCTAAGAGGCTGGGCTTCAAAAACATATCTGAATAGAGGAAATGAAAGTGGATAAAAATGGAGAGAAAATAGTAGCCCGGAGTGAGATGTGTGACTCTCTGTGTCTGAGGCCTCTGGATACTAAAATTACAGAAGGAAATAAATTACATGTTGACTGCATGTTTTTCTTCCACTCTTAGAGCAATAAAAACCAGGATGTCTTCTATATAAAGTAACAGTGAACTTAACCATAACCAAGCATGGGAAACTGTATTTTAGTTCTTAAGACTCATCTTGCTGCACAACAGAGCATAGCATTTACATTCACAGTACTGCCACTGTGTGGTTTCCCCTGAAATTCTGCAGGTAAGGAAAGCCATTGCCTACCAAACCATCAAGACACTCAAAGCAGCACGTACATGTGGGAATCAGAGTGATGGCAGTGCAAATTGCATGGATGTGTTTCAAAAGACTTACTCTTCTGTTGTATTTTTGGTTTTAGTTTTGGCTTTCCTTTCTTGAAGAAGGGATTTCACGCTTGTGTAGTTTCTGCCCTCCAAATAGATGTTATCAGCACAACCTAGCATTTCAATATCTTCATATTGAAGTTGAAACTGAAGGTTTTTACTTTTTGTTTCAAAAGCTGGTACACCATTTTAGGTTCAAACCAAACTTGTTATTAGAGTTTCTATTTAAGGTTTTAGTTCTTTGAAAGTAAAGTGTGATGAAATAAAGATATATATCCACTGACAGAATCTTATGATAACATAAATAAAGGCTGTTTATAGCTTTAATTTAACATGTAATTAATAAAAGCTATTTCTCTTGAAGCCACCAGAAATGTGGATTAAGGTTTAGAAAACCTTCTGGTAAGTGAAGCTGAGATACTTTATAGCAGATGCACAAGTGGTGTATATTTTCACAGACAACATTTACAAGTATCAGTAATACATTCTATCTGACAGCATGAGCCACATGCATAAGAAGTTAATGGTCACTAATGCCTCAATAAAAGTTATTTATTGGAATATCTTTTTTAAGATTCACCTTTAAGTACAGATATTTGATATTTTGAGTTCTACTTTCAAAATGCACTTCCGTACTCCCTTCTTATGTTGGTATCCAAGCATTTTTGTTTTTCATGTTAAAAAAACCAACCAAACAACCCCAAACAACTGCAAACAAAAAAAACCCCTAGCCCCCCCACCAACAACATTATAAACAATTTAAGATGTCACAAAACCTTCTGGCACTTAGTAACAAAATACAGTTGTTGAAGTCAAGCTTAAAAAGTTTAAAAAAACCCTTTATGTCAATTTTATTAAAATATAGTATCTTGTTATTCTACTAGTGGTAAATGAGACTCAAACCTTGAGTTATTGAACAGTACTAATTTTTCATTTTTTACCTCCACTTTCTGCAAGGCTGTGCTGGATATCTTCCATCTTAGTTTCAAACTAAACAGCTGTGTTTTCCAAATGATAGTCAATTAGTCATTTTTTTTTGCAACATATAAAACTGGAAAATGGTGAAATATAAATGTCTCTTAAATTTTTATGGCATATCTAAATGTGGCTAGGTAGGCTAGCATCAGAAAATCTGGAAACTAATAACGACTGCTGCATCTTTGACATTGTTTGACTTCTACTCTCCTCCTCCTGTTTCATGTTGTATTTCCTTGAATGAGAGAGATGAACTTCAGAAAAGAGTGCCTTGAAAACAAGTGCAGTATATTACAGACATGAAAATTCAGCCGTACTCGGAAGTTGAAGTCATGTATTCAGTTGCAAAATAATAATAAGCTAATTGTGAAGTTTTTAATTGCAAAGAAGGAAACCATTTTTATTCAGCGAGGAAAACTTCTATAAGAAATAAAGGAAGGAAAAAAATGATTGCTGCTTCAAATGATGGTACCACACTTGGATTGCACAACAGGGCTGAACCTCTGAAAGTCCTCCCCAGTCAAATAGCTGAGAGCTGCCTAGGACATGTATACAGATGAAAACAATTGCCTTGGGTGGATAAAATGAAAGTCAACTGAGGTGGAAGGAGAGCTGTAAAAGTAACTAATGAAACCTTGACAAGTTTTGAAGAGTTAGGGTAATTCTGCTTGGGGTTTTGTGGGGCATAGAGTGTGAGAAGGCTGACCTTAGGAATTCAGCCAGCTCAACCTAGGTGGTTATAATGTTTCATTGTCTTCTGCTTCAAGTTCCATCCCAAGATGGAAATAAAATGCTTAACTAGTGTTTATTATTGCATTTTACAGGAGGAGACATTAAAGGCAAAGGATAATAGTGTGGGTTTTTTGTTTCCCCACCCCCAAGGTCATTGTAAGGATCAGCTTTGGAGCAAACTTGGAACTTCTTCATTGTTTGCTTCTCACTTCAGTGATCTGAAAGCAACAAAAATCTACTACCAAATTTACTGCATTATACTGTTACATTATTACTTTAAAATTTCATCAAATATATAGCCTGGCTGTAAGCAGGTCCAACTTGGGTTTCATTTTTTTCAGAGACTTATTTTTTAAACTTCTAGAGAAAGCTTGAAAGTTTCCAGGCCTTCAGAGTGCAGAAAATTGTTTGCTTTGTTTCAGAAGCATATTACTGCTCTTAGCAGGATTTAGTACACTTTTTTAGTTATGAAGGAATATTTATATTCACTTATTCTAATCTGAGAGCTAGAATTTGCCTCTCACAATATTTGTATAGAGGTTATCTACTGCTAGATTACTGAAAAAAAATCACCCTTCTATCACCTCAGAATACTTGCATGGCTTTTTTTTTGTGTGTGTGTTTTAAAGCTGTCTAAAAATACACCTAGACATTCCAGACAAAGCAACAAAAAGGCTTCCCATAAGCTCCAGAACAATTAAACTTGGCGCTCCCTTCTAAATAAACCATGTGCTGGGTCAGCAGAACCCACGAGAGACAGCCTCTTTAGTCCCACTGTTTGCATGACTTTCTGCTATAGAACTTCTGCACAGGTTTGGAAGATTGTCTCAGCTCTAACTGCCTAGAAAACCTGTACATAATGTTAGATTTAGCTTTCAGAAATTTTCCAGCTAAGTTTGAACCACTGAAATGAAGGTTTGTAATACAAAGGTTGTCATACCCTTTGTTGAAATGGTGCCCCTATAATGTGGCATATTAAATATTTAACATAGTTTGCAGCAGATAAAAAGCAATTTTGTTTAATTTTTCCTAAATATTAATGCTATCATGCACCTTAATCCTTTCATTATAATAAAAATTTGTTCAAGCTCATTTTTATTAAACATTTTCTAATTTATAAGGATATAGATGTTTTGCTTCTGATCCTAATAAGTAATAAGGCCAAAATGCCATTGTAAAGAAAAAGGGTGAGAGCTGGGAGGGAGTCTTCACTGGTATATAGGGAAGAATTACAGGCTAGAAAAATAACACTTTTTTTTTTTTTTTTAACCCCAAGGACACCAATGACAATGCCTATCTCCCACGTAACCCAGCTCAAAGTTTTGGGTCAGTTGTCAAGGGATGAAATGAAATACCTGCAAAACACTCAGTGAAATGACCTGGAAAATAATTTATAAAGAGATTGCCATTTATTTCTGAGTGAGGACTGTTTCTTCCACCTGTATCTCTGAACTGCAGAAAAAAAAATTCCTGGATTGGAATTAGTTTCAAATCAACTTTTCTCTGCATCCTAGAACAAAAATGTAGTTGGCAATTATTTATAATGTTAATTAAATATGTGTTCCTCCAAACACTTACAGTTAAAGGGGTTACTGGAGGCAGTAAGCCCTTGATAAAATAGCAAATGTTTCCCATAACCCATCCATCTACATCCAAAGACAGCAGCAAGGTAGGTTACATATATGAATATTAACAATGAAAAAGAAACAACTTTAAGGCAATATTGTTTAGAATTTGAATATATTTAGGCAATATTATACTCAGTTCAAGTATATTGATGTAGCTCCACTAATTGCAGTAAAACTACAGCTGGCAACAGGGGTAGGTGTGGCCCATTTTTGTACTGGGTCTAATGTCTCTGGCTTGTTTTACAAATTCTTTGTTTACTCTTCCTTCTTTCTCTCATCTAATTCACACGCACACAAAAAAGAAATTCACACGTTTGCTTTAAAACCGTATTTTTATTGTTATGCAGCTTTTCTTTCCTCATGGAATGACTGTTTTTAATTTCTAACATCCACAGCCCTTCAGTTGCACAGAAAAAATATTGCTAATTTGCTTCTATACAAAGAACTTTATTGCACTTGTGGTAGATGCACTTTTTTAAGAACAAAATAGTTTCTTTTAAATATTAAGCTGATTAAAACAGTTTTTGCATAATTCTTAGGCCTGCTGAATCCCAAGTTAGTTGATTTTCTCAGCCAATATAACTCATGTGTGGAATAACTATATAGATGTTTCTGTTGAGAAAGCAAAGAATGAACTTGCAGTATAAAGAACCGAGTATAGTAGCTGTGGGGATTGTGAATACAATAGGTCAGTACTTGTTTTCATGTCAGTGTAAATCTGGAGAAACCTTTGGATTTAGCTGGAGTTATTTTAGATTTACATCACTGTAAGATAGCTACTTACCTCTACTTCATTATATTGTAGGATATTGTGGTCTCAATCCAGTGAAGCGCTTGCTTAATCTTGAAAATGTGAGTAGTTTACTGAAGTCGAAGTTGAGCACAAATTTAAGTGCCTTGCTGGATATAGGCTTCTCCTCTTAAATGCCAGCAATGAACAGATAGTCATCAACTGTATATCCCGCTTGCTTCAAATCCAAATAACTATATCCCAAATATCCCCTGCCTAGATGAGATCGGCACCCATGTGAAGAGCAGCTGGCTGAGGCCAGTCTAAAGGCAGATAGAGATGGGATTGTAGGTAAAGTCAAACACTTCAAGAATGGGAAAGCACTTTCATTTTAGAAAACCACTTCTGGATAGTGTACTGCTTCTGGAAAATCCTGGTAGCATGTAAAAAACCTCAATTCATTTTCTTCCTTCACTGAACAGCTAGAAGACTGTACTCTCTTCTCTGCTTTCATACCTGCCGAGGAATGTTGTTAGTACGCTTGCAGCTTCTCTTTGGCTGTACCGACGTCAGAAGATACTATTGTGCTCCTTTCCTTGTGCCTCAGAAAATACAGGGAAATTCTGGGCTTACTCTTACAGGCCAAACAGCACTGATATTAGTCTTAAAAGTTGCCATGTATCTTGGCCTAAGATAAACGAAGATAGTCTTTTGCAATTGTCAAAGTGACGGTTCTCGAATCCTGTGGTCGTAAGTAGCAAAGCTTGAGCCTATAGAAGACAGTTTCTCAGCAGGGTTTGCAGTTTTGATCTCTTCTACTGGAACAGATTAGAAGAGTGAGGAATCTTACTGCCCTCCATAATGAAATGGAGAACTTCTGTCAGCAGCTGTGATGAAAACCAGTAAAAACTAAGAGGGGAGAAAGTGCAGAAAGTAAAAAGAAGAGATTTGTAATAATAGGAGAAGCTTTAGGAGAACGAAGAAAATATCATAACAAATCATCAGTCCTAACAGAAGCATGATGCAAATCAGAACACCAACACACCAGATTGTCTTTTTCCTATTTCTGAGTAAAAGAACAACTACTATGTCCTTCATGTAAGTGTAAAATGCAAAGAACAACTTGCAGTACCTATAGATGAGGTTTATGAAGGTAATTAGCTAGTGTGAGAGATACTAAGAAATTCCTCAGTCATGCCTGTGACTTTGAAATAATATATTAACAACCGATTTAATGAGACAACCCCAGAAAACCCGTGCTCTGAATTTCTTTCTTATTGAAAGTACTTTAAGTAAAAATTCTCAGCAATAAGATATATTAGTCTGAATAGTCCTATAAGGGAAGTGGTAGATGCCTCACTATGTGGAGGATTTGATGAAACGCTGCAGACTGGGCTGTAAGGAGGAATCCTACAAGGACAATGAGACTCCCACAGCTTTAATTTTTGTCCACGTGTAAATTCTCTCCAGCCATTTAGCTTTAGACTGATGTGAATATAGGAGTTTTTGATCCTAGTCTGGACCTCTGTGCACCAAAAGGTATATACCTTGAAAGATGCTACTAAGGACTTCAGGAAGATTATTCATTTACATAACATCATACACTACACGTTGCCTAAGTGCTCTGCAAGATCAGTGATAAAGCTGTGTACTTTTTGTCTGTAAGTGTAGGAGATGATTAGCCATGATAATTAGCTTACTTTTTAGTCAAATTAAACGGGGATGACTTCAAGTAAAAACTGCAAATGGTCATGTGGGTTGTCTGAAGAAGTCGTCTGCCATTTCATATCAACAAAGCTCAATCTACATCTGGCTGAAATAAATGGATGTTTTAGCCAACATTTCAATGAGTGTAAAATTCCCCAAATAAAGGCTGCGCTATAAATGCTGTTGCCTTTGCAGTGCTTATAATATTCTAATTTTAAACGAGAAAGAAGGGAAAGACCATGTTCTGTGTAGCCCACAGTAAAGACAGACAAGTGAACAGAAATACAAGCTATTAATAGAATAGTGAAACTGAAGATTTGAGTGAAATTAAGATTATTTTTTTTTAATGGCCTAACGAACTAATTATGGTATATTCTTCTTGTTGGCATTAATAGATGAACCTCCATACAAGAGATTGAATCTGGTAAATCTCAGTGGTTTCCCAACTGTCAGAATGTACCTGGCAAGCTTAAAGGAGAAAAATGGTAGTAAAGGGGAAGAAATAAGTTGACATTACATGCCCACATACTAACTTGACCTAAAGTAGATATGTAAGTTTAGGCCTAAAATATATTTCAGTATTGTTACAGAAGGGATATTTTTAATATTTTTCAAATAAAAAATGTTCTTTAAGTTCATGAAGATTTACAGAAGTATGACTGTACTCTGCATGTAATAGAAACATTAATTTCACAAGCCTTTCAATGATATGGTAGAATGTCTCTTATACGCATGCCTTTCTTCACAAATATCAAGTTTAAAGGTTTTTTTTCTTGAACCTCTAAAGATCTTTTGAGTTGCAGAAAAATAGGTAGTTACAAAACCCGCAGCTCTGTACATAAAAAATACTGAAGTTCTATTAAGTATTGCTTGGCATATAAAAAACTTGGCACTGGTAATTGCATTGTCAATCATGTACTGTCCCGTTGCTAAAGAAATAATAGGTTAAAATCTAGCCATTCTTTTTTTTTCCAATGGATACAAAATTGAGTTTTATAATGAGAAAATAATACAAATGACTCCTCCAAGAATTAAACATGTATATCGCACAACAAAATTACCATAAGCAACAGTTAAATCCTGAATTGTGCTTGAAATATCTGCATTTTCCAGCTTCCTGCAGTCTTTTCTTTAAACACTTTGAGCTACGCTAATGCCCACTGCATATAACTTGAAACCTGCAGAAGGATTATAGTTGATACAAGCTGATGCGCTGTTGATGATCTCAGTTTGCAAGCTGTTTAATGTTAAAAGTTCTACTGAAACTGTCAGAAGAAAGTCTATGAATAATTTCAAAGACTCTCCCAAGCTTATCTGTTCTTTTGCTTCCAGCATGCTGCTTTTAGTAATGAAACTAGCAGATTTGTAGTTGCTGCTTGGCTAGTGGAAAAGTGACTTGGAAGCAGTTTCACCACAGCTGTGTAAGATTGAGAGAGATGCTTCTCTTTTTCACTGCTGGAACAATTACCACTCATTCCTAGTAGTAGTGAGACTCACATTTCAACAGATAGTGGTGG